>NW_014569617.1:282869-698349 GCF_001313835.1 Polistes canadensis
TATATATATATATTTTATGTAAATGTAAAATCACGCGTTTTAATTTAATTTTATTTTATAAACGTAAAATAGAAATTTGATAAAAGTAAATAGAGAATTCAATTGAAAAGTGCATCTGCGAATTGGACGATTTATATGTCAGGCCATTGTATCACTTGATTGTATGATTAATATAGTTTTTTTTTTGTTACAGGTGATCATCGTTGGATTTAACAACAAACCTCTGAGATTTTTTTCTATTTGAACACCTTAAATTACTACTTTTTTAAATAAATGCATTTCTGAAGGCACACACATGTTTATCCAAATTAAAAATTAAATATAATTCTTGAAAATTCTATTACACTATAACTATACTATATATACTATCAAATAATACTGTATTCTTTGATAAAAAGAATACTGTATTATAATAATATCTTCGAAAATTTATTAGTATATGTATTTATAAATATTAATAAATAATATATTTTAATTTTCATGGTGGTACCTGTATTGATAGGTACTTGAAAAAGAAGAATAAGAAGCTGCAATAAATAAGAAGTTAATCGAAATTTGGTAAGAAGGAATACAAATATACTTTACATTTTTAAACGTTATCGATTAAATAATAAGTACTTCTCATGCTATGCCGTCAGATTTATTGTATAACGAAATAGAAATTGATAATACAGATGAATTTATAAGAAAGAAACGTTAAATATGTTTATATTGTTTATAAATATATTTTAAACAAATAAGTTATACGTAAGTGTTAAGAAATGATTCAGTCAGAATATTAACAGGTTGAGATAATAGAATATATGACTTTACATTTTGAAAATGTATTCAAATATTCAAGATAGAAAAAAAATACAGATATAACGTCCTCTCCTTGCAGTCGTGTTAAAAACTTTATATTTCTTACAGCGAAGCTTTTTTTTCGACGTGGTTTAATTCTACTCGTTCGTTTCGTGTCTTAAAACAATTCTAATTTCAATAGTTATCGTAAATATTTAAAAAATAATACTTCTATTAATTATTTACCTAAATTGATTTTGAAAATGTTTAATTGCAAATAAATAATTAAGCTTATTTCTTCTGATTTATTAAAAATAATGATAATAAACGAATTGCTAGTTATTCCAAATTCTTCGGAGCTCTAATTGGTCGAGGTCTCTTTTTCACCTTCGAATGAATAATATGTGTGCATGTGAGTGAGAATATTAGCGTAAAGACATTGTGAAGACAGTGCGAAAACAGTGTGAAGAACATTAAATGTCAACTTTCTCGAAGCGCAGTAACAGGTTTTTGAAATGATGTCGAAGAGAAGATTCGTCGGTGAGGACAAAATGAAACGATGGATGCTATGTTTTATACGGGCCACGGTAGACCACTTTATAGGTTACCGGAAAGATCAAGGATCGAGGTAGTGGTGTTTCGAATTTATTGCTAGTTCAAACTCGCTGTGATTTCTTTGAATCATGGGCAATGGAATATCATGCTGTCTACATCGGAAAAAGGTCAGATTTTTCATCTTTCAATTGTTCTATCAAGGAACATTTATAATTATGGAAGTTTTGCATTTAAGACAACAATTATGTGTGCGTAATTTAATAATCTATTATCATCAAAGATCTCTTGTTTTTTTATTTGTAATACAATGAAAAGAATGATTACATATTTGTAATCACTGTTACATAAAGTGATGTTAATTTGTTTTATAATATATATAAGATACTTTTAATAGATTATTATAATGAAATAATATTAGATTATATATTATGCCTTGTTGATAAAAAATCGATAAAACAGTCACACATTTTTTCTACAAGAATTTCACGAGATGGCAGCACTTTGGCATTTATGAGATATACTTAATCATTACCAAAATTAATTTTATTAATGAGAACACAGTAAAAAGCAGTTGCAATTAATTAATTTTCTTTCTAATTATATTGTAATTGATTTCGACGAACGACTAATCGCGTTACTCACTATTCAAATGATTTATTCACTTTTCTTTCATTTCTATTCTCATTGTTTTTGTTTTTTCTTGTATATTTTTTTTATTTCTCTTCTCTACTCTCTTGTCTCTCTCTCTCTTACTCTTTTGATGTTAGTTCCAACTTACAAATCGAAGCCAATAACGGTGGAATCCACACGTGAGAACTTGTTATCGATCTCTTGTGCAACGTGATCGGCGTCGTTAGATCTAACGATCTATCTATCTATCTATTACCAGAAGCACAGATTGCGAAAAATCTTTCCATCCTTGGCTTCTGAGAGCTTAGAAAGCAGATATCCATGAGAAGAAGAGATAATCAGTGTTAAGAGATAGACTAGGTTGAAAGATTTCCTTTTTTTTCTTTTTCCTCTTTTTCTTTTTATTTTAAATATATCGAACATTTTGACATATGATTCTCGTGGAATTAGCACGTGGCCTTCGAGAATAATACGGTAATAATTCAAGTATAATAAAAGCTTATTCCACTTATAGTTTACAAATTATTGCAATCATTTGAACTCATATTCTCGGTAACGAAACGTTTTTTTAAAAATGAAACAAATATTATAATACACTTATATAAATTCATTCCTTTATTTCGTTCGCATTCAAATTTTATTATTACTTCTATCTTTCAAGTCTTGACATTATATCATCGAAATAAATTTGAAGAGTCATCGACGTTAATAAAGACTTTGTATATCGTTGTTTAAATCGTGCAATACTTGTACAGAATCCGTAAAAAAATATGAAAAAAAGAGAGAAAGAAAGAGAGAGAGAGAGGGAGTAAAATATATATATAAGAAACGTAATTATGTAGCCAAGATTTCTCGGCTATTAATGACGAGCTAATAATCGTATTAATGGTCTCCATGATTACGACAAAGGACAACTTTTACGATCTTACTATAAGACGTTCAAGAAGCGCCAACTCTTTTTACGAGTTAACCATGTATTTAGATTAAAAAAAGTGTTTAAATTATTGCAGGAATAATCGATATCCTTCGAAAATTATTTCTTATCGTGATCAAACACGTATATGCACTTTTAATCCTTTAATAGAATTTTGTATTTTATTTTATTTTATTTTATTTTATTTTATTTTATTTTATTTTATTTTTGTAAAATCTTGAAGAATCTGAAATGTTTCCTTTTACGAATCAATATATGAGATTAGAAAGGTTTTAAAAAAAATGAAAATGATTTATTATTTAGATTGAACGTGTTCTTCTAATCCTTGATAAGAAATGTCCATTTTTGTGCTCTAGTATTAGTACGTATGTGCTTATATAATGTTGTTTAAAATATAGAGAAATCTGGGTTTTAACGATCATCGTAAATTTCATTTGTTAACATTAATGGGAGTCTTTCCTTGAGCAAATGTCTTGGCTATACAAAGGATGTTTCTTAGCTTTAATGCAACTCGTGTGTCTCGTAAAATCCTTTCGTCATCCTTGGTGAGAGATATTTGCCAAGTATGTAACTCTTTTTACTGGATTCTCTTAGTAAATTATATTTTATTAACGCATTATATTGTCGTATTTTCGAAAAACATTTTCGTTATCTAAAATTGTTCGTAATGGATTGAATTTTACAAATTTAAATAACACAAACACACACTCGGAAAGTAATAAGAATAAATAAAATAATCAATAATTATATGTAATAAAAAACAAAAATGATCTAATAATGGAATTGTTTACGACAGAAAATTTCAAGAAATCCATACGATTATTCGCAGGAATAAAATTATGCAAAAGTTATTCTAGCGAAAGGAAAGTTAAAGAGTAACGTTTACTCGGCCAAGCATAAAAATCTGAAAGAAATAGTTTTATAATTTAAAAAAAAAATCTTTTTTTATCTTTTTTTCTCCATGCCAGTATGTTTGTGTGTGTGTGTGTATAGAAATCACTAGTACGAACGACGTTATCTATTAACGTGCTAAAGAACTTTCGTGTCGGCTTAGACACTCGACTCTTACTGCTTCCTTCTCGTTTCATAGAGCATAGGAAAAAAAAAATATATAGTAAAAGTAAATAAAATAGAAAAAAAAATATCAAAGCTTTTGCAAAGAGTGATGGCGCCGTATATTCGCATAACAGTTTAACTCGTTATTTGACTTCTCTCGAATGTTTTGCGTCTCTCAAGAGTACTATGCCGTCAAACGATACTACCTCGTTCACAAATAAAACAATAAAAAAAGAAAAAAAAAGAAAGAAAGTTTAAAGAGAGATTAGCAGGTTCGCGTGCAAAAAAAATTTCGTATGCAAATACTTCCGTTCCTTTGTGCCTTGGAAATGATTCATTTAAGATATTTTTAATGTTCTATCAAAATATATTAATTTGTCGATCTATTAGAAATCTCGTTTTAAGATTTTTATATTTCATTTTTGTATCTTTGGATTAATATATTTTTTTTGTATAAAAAAACAATTAATGAAAATAATCTGTATTGAGAAATCTCGTTGAAAGATATTTAATTAGCATTTTTATTTCTATTATTTTGATTAATATTAGTCATTGGTAAATTATCAGAAAATAATCAATATTTAAAGTATTCCAATTCTCGATAAAATAAATATCATGAATATTGAGATAATCTTTCGTGAATATTGATGAAGATCTTATTACGTAAATATTTTAATCGCGTTCAACTTTGAAACTAAAATGCATTAAGTGTTGAGACTTGCGCCAACAATATCATAAATATCAGCAAGCATAAAAAGCAATTATATGGGTTGATAATAAGCAAGTAAAAAGAGAGAGAAGTATAAGAGTCGAGTAATTAAAGTCTACGCCAATGAAGCAGTCGATGGTAGAACTCTTTGGCAATCGATTTAAGTTATTCATTATCACGACACCTAATTTATTTTCCTTCGAATATAATAAAAAAAGAAAGAGAGAAAGAGATGCAATGATTTTCATTAATGAACACATGTTCAATTCTTTGACCACCAAGAACACGCGATCGCCACCTAATTTATTTTAATATTAAAACATTAAAAAATATATAGCATTAATAAAAGTATAAGAAGATATATCGGTTCACACGAAGCGTTTTTGAGATTAATTAAAATGTTATTTTAAGAAAGGGATGCAAACTTATTAGTTTAAAGTATAAACATAATTTGTATTTAGATTCCGGAATTATAAATTCAATAGCTCAAAGTGTACGCGTGATTATTTGATTTGATTTCTTTATAGTTAGATGAGAGAAAAGTTAATAATAGAAAAAAAAAATAAATGTAAAGATAAAAAGAACTAATTTCGATTAGCGAGAAGAAATAGTGAAAAAAGAAAAAAGAAAAAAGAGAAATAAATAGAAACTTAAAGTAGGTACGAGAGTACGATCTCTCGATGGAGATTACCTTGTGATTTACAAGCCGACTCTTTAGGCGTGAGAGACATCGATAGGCCTCCGTAGATCAGGACGAAGGATTTTTACAGTCTACCAACCTACGATCTCGAAACGAAACGAAACGAATGGAAAGGAACAAAAAAATAAAAAGGAAAGGAAACGAAACGAGACTCGTCTCTCTCTCTTTCAGTGATTAATGAGATCGTCTGCGACTCCTTTAGAGGACGTCGGAAGATCGCTGATAAGTTTCTTCCTTCGAAATTCAATACGTACAATGTCTTTACTTCTATAAACTAATAGATATACGTGTAGAGATACACACGCGAACTTGCACCATGCCATTTAACGTTTTTTTTTTATGACTAATTACTATTCATCCTGTCATTTTTTATATGTTTTCTTTAACGTCTAGTTATTGTGATCGTCCAGTCCAAGATTAGAGATTAAAATTCGTTTCGTAATTCATAGTATAGAGAAATTTCATTTGTGTTTTAATATTTTTCATACAATTAATTGAAAAGTTATATTTTGCTATTATTCAAATGAAATATATTCATTTATTTTTATTTTGTCATAATATATTATCATTATGACTGTAATTTTTGATTGATATTAAAACCGAGAGAGGAGGATAGTCGATCAACGGGGTACACGAGAGAGGAGGCGGTTTAGGTCAAGGCGTCTATAATATGCTCATTGTTCTTCGCAATGCAGCGAAAGTACGCATAAATTATTTCTACAGACGCGTTTTGCTTGCCTTTACCTAGTCATATTTATTTATTTATTTGTTCGAACATGAATTAATCTATCGTAGTACTAGTAGTAATGCACACGACGACAAATTATTAGACATCAAAATAAAAGAAAAAGAAGAGAAGAAGAAGAAATAATAAAAAAAAAGTATGCAAGTATCTTAGACAACCGTTGAAATTTGCATGTTGCTTGTGATCTCTTTAAGAGATTAACTTAACTTAAGTATTATCTTAGAACGTATCTGTGATTACATTTCGATCGAATCGAAGATATCAAGTCGCGAGTTTCGTGATATTATTTTTAAAGTGAATTCTGGTGTCACGAGTATCGGAATAAATAAGACGAGACTGACAAATGCGATATTGGCGCGAGTTTCTAATCTTATATTGGAATCTAACGAGTCGTATAAGAGACGTACAATTTAAAGTACCCAAGATGATTGATTATTTGTACATTATTTTTCAATCATCGATATCGAACTATTTATTATTCGAATCGTAAAGTAAAGTAAAGTTGTTATCCGTAGGAACACCTTTTTTGTATCGATAAGATTAAAAAATTGGTTGGATAAATTAATAACTAATGAATATTCTTTTTTTATCTAACAGAGATAGGAGCTCGTATAACGTTATGCATAATTTACGGATTTGTATGAAAAGAAATCTTTAATACTCGGTCATTAACGACTTTTATGTCCCTCTTTTTTTTTTATCTTCGTGGAAATAGAACAAAAATAATCTAAACATTACAGAAACGATGAATAATCATTTGAACATTTTAATTGATACGTTATTAAACGTGACTTTTCGTTCCACGTATATCCGAGTAAAACATACACGTTGATTCGAATATATGTGTTTTAGTAAATTATTGTCAAAAGATATTATTAAATTCTTCGTTTTTGGATTTTCTTTTCTTTTATCTATAATCTTTCTAATAATAATAGTAATATTTTGTTGTTGTAATTGTTGCAATTTTTAGATAACATCGAGAAGTAAATTTTGGAAAAGTAAGAAAGGAAATCGCGCGTGTAGTGCTTCTCTCCTTCCTGGATGATTTAAAAGGATTTTGACGTTGTCGTCTCCGCTTTGGTTACGAGGTCGTTGCGCTCCCAAAGCTATTTTTATCCTTCGCATTCGCTTCTTTTTCCTTCGGAAACAAAACGACACACCCCTTCGTTTGTGTTCTTTGGCATTACTCGACCAAATCATGTAGCTTCTTTTAAACTTAAATTTAAGTGATCGTTAATAGCATCCTCTAATGAGCTGATTACAAAAATAAAAAACAACAAAATGTCAAGATTACATTAATCTAAATTGTTGAAATAAAGGATGCCTAATTTTGTACACTGTAATTCGATATTGTCGTCGTAACAACAATTCATAGCTTTGGTCACAATTTTGATGAAAGATCATTCCAATTTTTGGTATCTTTACGAAGATTGAAGAAAAATGCATAAACACGAGCATAATGTTGTATAATACTTAGAACGTTGCGATCTGAATTTTACGATGCAATTACGATTCCACGCGATAGTAGTAATACTCGAGTACATTGTTGAGAATCGTGAAAACAAGGTCGAAGTGGAAACCTCTTGGCTACGACCGGATGAAGATTACTCGTCGTCGAGTAGCAAACGGCGTTTACTACTCGGACTCGCGCGACACTGAAAACGAGTAAATTATACGAGTAAATTATACGAGTAAATTATACGAGTAAATTATACGAGATATCGGAGAAGAGAAGAAGCCGAGGGCGATTTCTCGAGTTAAAAGCGATCGCTCAGCTCGATCTGCAGACACCTACGCAACGTACGCAAACAGAGAGAGAGAGAGAGAGAGAGAGATAGATAGAGGGTGGGAGGGAGGGAGGGAAAGAGAGATGGAAGATCGTTCACGAGCGTAACTCGCAGCCTTGGCCGACTAACGTTGAAATTCTTATTTTTTTTTTTCCTTTTTTTTATCCCCTCTTTCATTAGCTTTCTTCATACTCATAGGAAGCTCCGGTTTGTTTACCTTTTGATAAGAAATTTTCTTAGAGAAATGCAATCTAAATGTAGAAATCATTTTTTGGAATAAATTAAACGATGGAGAGAAATGGTGCTATGCATTAAATATAAAATAACAATGTAAACATTTATCTGCGCATCTATGTTTGAAGAAAGCTATTAATAGCAACGAATTTAATTGTAAGATATTTACTTTTTTGTCGTCTATTGAAAAGTCAAGTAAATATTTAAAAGGTGCAGGTTTGTTAATCATGTAAACGTAATCGTTTTACATATTTTTCCTTAATTCAATCACTCTGGCAGTCACGGCGGCTTGTATTCGACGACTACTTGAAGACTATTACGCGAATTGGAATTTTCTATCATTAAATGACTCGTTTATATCTTATGTTTGTTACCTTGTCGAAGAATCTCGTGCTCTGCCATTTGTTCCCAATAAAAATTTATATCTAAATACTTATCGATTCGTTCGCTTAACGAGCTAACTTTAATAATTAATAATTTTTTTTTTTTATTTATTTAATGAATTAAAAATTTATACTCAACCATTGCATTACGATAATTTAACTGAATTCTTAATTCCACGTTTTGTCACGCGATCGTCTATTAATTTGAAGTACGAATTAAACAAAGAAAGGAATATTTCTTTACGAGACGTTTACGAAGATCGTATAAAAAGGAAAAAAAGGAAATGAAAATGAAAACGAAATACTTTGTCATTGGATGATCGATGCTTAAAACGTGTTAGAAGTTGTTTACAAGTGCCGTTCTGTTTTAATAGCTCGGACCAATACTTTGCAAGGTAGTTAACACACACATAATGACATATAATAACGTTCTCATTACGAAGAAAACAATTCGCGCGCGCATTTTAGAGTGTAAAGCAAATCTTAATAATTTCACAAGGAGGTAAGATGAATTTGCCGTGGGTAAGAGGTGGAGAGAAGGACGGGGAGAGAAAGGGAGGAGAGGGTTTGCCTTCGGGATCTGTAGTGTTTTTCCAATTAAGGAGAGACCGAGGATATTCATGGAAGTGGCTATAAGGATACACGACATTATGGTGTAACTCGTAACTCTCGTTGACTCACCTTAGAAAGAGAGAGAGAGGAAAAATATCATTTCTCACGCAGTACCGAGGGAGACTTGTCTTTTATAACATACTCCGAGTAAGATCGAATAAGAAAACTTTGTTCTATCAGTGTTTTTTTCTTTTTCTTTTTATAGATTGTAGATTTTTTTTTTTTTCTACTCTTAGCTTCTAGTAATGATTCGAAGTATTTCTTAATATTTCAGCTTGGATTTTAATTATGAAATACTTAATAGAAGTAATTATCTTTCTAACATGTTATTTAGTCGTCCCAAATTACGCTTGAATTTTTATCCTTTTTTTTTCTTTCTTTATAATTTAAAATTCGCGTTACGTAAAGTCACTAATGCGATATTCAATGAAACTTATCGTTAATTAAATATCTCTGGTTTAACATCGAAGGAGATACGCGTTTGTGAATCCTCCGGTTCGTTTCACAATCAGGAAATACCAAACGTTCCATGTTTTGATCGTATCTATCGGATATATCCACCAACGTGGTAAGAGACTGGAATGCGCACAGTTCCAAGTTGCTAAACAATCGTCAGTTTTCTACAAAAGTCTAATAATTTCGAAATAAGCGAAAAAGTTCATCGAAATATTAATACAATTAACATAGAAATCTTTCGTCGGACATAGAAAATCGATTCGCAGTCTCGAATATCGTTGTTGTAACCATAATCAGCGCTTGGTTGTTTGGTAAGACGACTCGCGTACCATGTTGAAGAATATTTAACAAGTAAGCTGTTTCTCTGTTAATCTTATCGCTTCTGTCGACTACCGTAAGTCGAAACTCTAGTCGACTCGACTAAAAGATGACTTTTCTTAGCATACATTATCAGATTTATAGTCATAATGATTTGATAAAAGAAAACTAATTTTTTACAACTTCTCATCGTCTCAACGTTGCTAACGTTTAGTATCGTTCGCAGTTCATTAATAATATATATCATAGTAATTAATATTAATTATCATTATCAATCATGTTCATGAATATCAACTTGCAATAATTTTATAGGATTTGTATTTTTATATAACCGTAAAAGTAAAAATAATCCGAAAAAAACCTTGAAAGAATGTAAGATAAATAATGTAAAAGGAAGGTGTAAAAAAAAAAAGGTGCGGTCTTAGTCGAAGGGGGCGAAGGGGGAATTGAAAAAGATCTCGGAGATAGATTTGCAACCGGTTGGCCGCGATCACTTAAATCGCTTCCGGTCGCGAGTTCGCCCACGCGATTTTATGCTGCTGAAAGCGTAAAGGGCCGCGTTTCTACTCGAACCGAGTGTGACAGTAATCGTTCATAGACGTGTACCGCATCTATGTGTACGTATAGATAGACGCATATGTTTGAGTACGATCGGAGAGCATTGTACGATTTCATTCATGCGCGACCCACTTAAATTTCATTCAATGATCGGCACTCCGGGTTCAGCCATCGATAATACCGGTCCGCCTTTCTCTATCCGATCGATTAATCGATATTATCGATTGTTCCATCTTCTAACAATTTTATTTCGCTCTTGTAAATAAGAATACATTTTGTTGAAATAAAATTGTTTCATTCAAACGATTACAAAATTAATCATTTTTGTATCTTTTTATTCGTATTGGCGTGATTTAGTTTGAAATGAATAAACTAATGTTCGATTATTATAAATGAGCGTACGCGATTGTGTCTTACGAGCTATAAATTATAATTACGGTTTTAACGAGCTCCCTGACATATTACCTTCGTGTTCGTGGCATCGATCGTTTCGTTGAAATGCAGATTAGGAGAATGATTTTCTGCTTCGATTCTAGAACCATAAATGCGCTCATGCGTTCGTGCTATTCGTATATTCGAATTTTTCTCTACCTTTCGACTGGTTTTTCTCGAAATCATGTGCGTGCTCAACCTGCCGTGCTTATTTATTCTACCGTAACGTTTATAATTACTTACTTGATTTGTTACATTTTGTAGAATCAAATATACGAAAGAAAAAATTATTACAACTGTATAAAAAGACAGAAATATTTGTATCGTTGAAGTATCGAATAGATAATACATCGGAGAATTATTTGAAAGGATAAAAATCGTATTGGACGACGGTGACGTCGATCAAGTGTCGCATTTGTGCAATTTGATATGCGATCGTTTGGAGTAGCAGAATAAATCGTCGATGCGCCCACGTGGCGCCATGTTCTGCTAGATAACAATTATTCAAATCGGTCCTTACTTACTCACGGCTCGTTCGTTGCAGGTGCCCGTAAACTTGGCGGAACGACTTTTCTTTTATTTCGATGTAGCACCAATCGTTGCGTACCAGGGGACGCAAGTACATTTCAATGTACAGGCCGAAGCAATTTCACTTTATAGTTTAGAATATTTCTATCTTAGAAGTGTCTCTTAGATCATTTTCAAGTGTCCATTGATTCGACGAATATACGCGCTTATATTTTTCTTTATTTTATTTTATTTAACACGGTTACATTGTTTAACACTGCGTGTCTTTGAAAATGCTAGCTCGAAATGATTCGATTGTTAGATTGCACGCGCATAAGTGTGTAGAATTTGTAGAGATGTGCGTAGATATTTTTTCCTCTCTGCCAATATTTTCTATTTAATTGAAGTTTGAATAGAAAGTGTAATTGTAAGAGAAAATGCAGCGTTACGGCGTGACCGGTCCGTGACACGAAGGAATCGTGTTGTTCCTGGCCACCTACACCAAATCAAGGGGAATGAGTCAGAGGTTTTATTTCGAGAGTCGAAGCACTCCTGAAATAGACGACGTCCTGTGGCGAGGGAAGACGGTGTGTCTATTTAAAGGGCCGCACGATCTGCTTTTTCTATTTTCTACTGACGTACGCGCAAAAACTCTTGCAAATTTAGATTCAATTAGAGTAGATTTTTATTAATAATAACTGTCCATTCCAAAATAATACGGGCTAGTTAAAAATATAATATTGTATTAATTACAGTCAATTAATAATGAATCAATTAGCTGAATCATTGATTAGATGACGCAAGTAGTTACATATTAATAAGAAATAATATTCATCAGGCTTGCATTTGAATCGAGTATACTTTTAAAGCAAAGTATGGCGCCTACACACAGCGAACAACAACTTCCGTTCTCATCTCTTTTCGTTTCAAGGCGAGTCTAGCAACGTGTTAAAAGCGATAAATATTGAATTCCTAAACATTTCTGATTCGACGAGTAGTCAGCTACCAATCTAGACACGTTTCTTGACTCTCTTTCTCTTTCTCTTTCTCTTTCTTGAGAAGCCAGTACCTTCTTAAACTCGTTCTCTTCGTGCACGCATACAGAACACTGCTGCTCTAACTGAAACGTTAAAACCATGATCTTACGAGCTCCCAACTTCCGCTATCTTCGGATAGAAGCAGTCCTGTTTATCGCGAGTTTTATTAAGGGAAACATCGATCGAAAATTCAAATAATCAATGAGGTACATAGAACACATCGGTTTGCTTGCTTCCTAGTTACTTCCAAACAATCTATTCCTTTCGTTTTTTTAATCTTAATTTACTTCAATTTATGAATACATTAATTGTATTTTATCTTCATCTTCTAATTTATAATGTCAACTCATTTTGATATTTGCAAGTGTCTTTCTTTTTTTATTTTGTTAACAATCCAAGGTTAAGGAAAAATCTCAAGGCACTTCTATAATAAGAAAACATGCGAGGAAAAAAAATAAAGGAAAGAAAGAAACACGTCTTTCCTAAACGGAAAGTAATAAAACATAAAAAGCCACTTGCTGAGATCGAACTGTAATTCTAATCCTGCTGACTTTATATGGCAATCTTTGTTGTTACAGAAACAGATATCATTAAAATAAAAACGCAATAGGTAGTAAGTTTAAAAAGAATATGAAAAATTTCGAACGAGCCGTATTATGCAGAGCGAAGAATGTTGTTAAAGGAATCTAACATATGTTAAAAGTTAATACTCAAAAAAATCACTACTAGMCCAGCCAGTGACATTTCAAACACGTGCATGATCGTGCAACCGATAGTGTAAGACACTTTCGACATCGATTTGAGTATTATCATTCTTTCTGAATTTTTTATTTATTTTTTATTAACAACTTTATCAAAGTTTCACAATTTCAATTCATTCGTCCATTGTCCTCGTTGATAAAATGAAGATTTTCATTAGATATTCGTTGAAATATGAAGAAAAGTCATTTCTACGTGTTTTCACGATTCTGTTGAAGATCAAAGTTTCGATTTAAAAAAATTAGACTTGCTAATCTACAACACACATATGTACACTTACATAGGCTACTGCGAATGCTCATGGAATCAGAGTTCGAAGCTGGATAGTTAAGAACATGGCAACGTTTTGCAAGTCTAATTTCGAAGCGCAACGACCTTGCAACGCGTTTTAGTCATTAACCTTCCTTTCTCTTTCATTGAATTTATTTAACACCGGGGAGAAATGGGATTCGCTCGAAGGAAAAAGATCAATCGAAAATCTTGCACGCCTTTTTTACACCTACATTCTTTTAATGCAATTACATAAGGAGATGCAATAATGTGGGTAACTTCAGTCGCTTGGTTCACGGCCAAATTTATATTCTTGCAGTTATATGTTCGAATCGTGGGCGAGAAAGAATTATTTTCATTTAATCTTACATTAGTACTGCGTCGTAGACACGCGAATGAATTGAATTAGAATGGTCCATTTATTAGAAAAGACTAATACATGAAATTTCGATCAAGTTTAATGAACTGTGAACACTCGCGACTAGATTGCGGTAAGAATTTTCAATTTTTTAAAGAGATCAGTGACTAGGTGTGATTTATTGTAAATTATTTATAAATCCTAACGTGTTAAATTACAATTATTTTGATATGAATAATAACTAGTGATTAAAATTACAATAAGAAATGACACATTTCTCGAGATCATTTATCAATTGCGAATAGTCAGCAGCATGAAATTGCACTTTTCTTTCTAATAAGCGATAACCTGTGATCCCCATTACGATCAAATAGCATTTTCTTGAGGATTTAGCTGCAATTCTTGACCGCGATACACCTAACTAGTAATTCGACTCGCGTGAAATTCGAGGAAGTAAGCAAGCAGGCATAATCTCGCTTACCGTTGCGTAAATAGCGAAGAAAAACATAATATACATGTAGCTAATAGGTTCTAGGAGTTAGGTAAAATATCGTTCAAGTAGAGAGAAGTTACTCTCATCGAGTAAACTCGATTCTTTCGATATATACTATCCAAGGACTTCCGGGAACGTCTAGAAAGAGGCGTTAATTCGCGACAACTAAGATAGACAGTAGTCGAGTAGGATCGTTTTTAAACTCGTTCAGAGTTCGTCTTCTAGTCTTCTCCTTCTCCTTCTCCTTCTCCTTCTCATTCTCCTTCTCATTCTCCTTCTTATTCCATTCCTTTTTCCATCTATCTCTATCTCTGTGTCGGCATTGCGTAATAGATCGTGTTAATGTCATCGTCTAGGCACTATCATAGCTACTTGTTTTCTTACAGACGTTTTGTCCTACTTGTTCATAAAGAACTCGCCACTCGTGAAATCCCAATTAACTTAGCCTCTTATCAATCGTTACGTATCATTTTTTTTTATTACTCATATTTATTTGTAATCGTGGTATTTAAAAATAGTAAATGGTAGACACATGTTTGAAGTATCCCCCAACAAAATATTCAAATATTATAGATAGTTAGAAATGTTTCTTTGTTCGTATTATTATCAATGATAGGATTGACACTCACTCTCTTTTTCTCCTTTGTCTTATGAGAAAGAAATAAAGAAGAATAATAATAACACGTAGATATCACGTTGACAACCCACGTATTACAGATAGCATATTACATATGCGTAATATCACGTAGAGACGTTTATGATGTTAAAAGGTGGATCAAAGTGGGCTAATACTTGTACTCAATAGTGGCTTTGAATAGGACTTAAAGATCTTTGAAGGTCCATCTGATCGATTTTAAACGAACTTCGATGGAATATCGTTGCTATTGTTTGAAAAGAAAATCATTGAAATGTAGTAGTAGTTTATTCAAAAATTTGTCGACCTTAAATTGGATTATAACATATTGATTAGAGTTTAAAAAATTAAAACAAAGAGAAAAAGTATATAAGAGAAGTTGTTAGTTTACTTCTGACCCACATTCCAGAGGCACTTTTGTCGAGCTAGAAGAATCGCACGTGCGGATCCAAGTGGAATGCTCGGAAGAACAAAAGCAGCTGACGCGAACTGGCGTTTTAACTCGATCGACTGCAAATCAAATAAATTAAACAAGTCACCAGAGTTAAAGAGAACTTGACAACAATTACCATCAAAATGCATTTCGATCGTATTCCCTGAAATCGGATCATTAAACAAATTTCATTACTTTTTATTTCGCTTTACAAGGACAATCATTAAAAAAACAATTAATAATAGAATTTAAAAGCATATCATTTGTATAATTGCGAAAATAATTTGCAATTGAAGCAATTTGTTATACCACTCGATGTGTTAGCTAGATTGAATAGCAAAAACAACAAAGACGCGATAATATGTCATTCTTATATCGTCGTATAATACATAGCAATTGTGATAGCAACGTAATTACGTATGTATATCCCAAAGAAGACAAAAGATGCGAAAGAAGTGTGGTGTATATCTGTGTGCAGATATATATATATATATATATATATAGATGTTTTATCACGAAGCTTTCAATACTGCTTTTGTTCAATACTTGTAAACGAATAAAACACAAAGCGTAATGCGGAAGGGAATGCACGATGGCCGATTTGAACGAATCTATCGTGACCTTGTCATGAGAATAATCATTATGCAACTCGTGTAATACATTAAACATGATTCGAGAAGTTGGCAAGAAAAATTGATTATAATTTAAAAGTTGTTTATATTTGTAGAATTGAATAAAGAAGCAATATCATTTTCTGAATTGATAATTGTAATATTTTTAAATGAAAATGAAGGTAGAGAGAAATAATTTCTAGTGCGATCGATGGATAGTGTAAATATCGTCGAGTAGAAGCCGACGTCCCGTTGAAGTCTCATTTCAAGTCGAGTTTACTTTAGTACCCGTCCTAGAATTTAAAAGAGAAAATGAAATACGAGATGCCTCTCGTGTCAGTCACTCCACCTCGTCGTAATCAGTTTGACGCCGTGGGTGGTTCAAAGTTTGTGATTAAGGTTAAAACTTCCTCCACGTTATAATACGCTTCTTTCTTTTTTATACATCAAAACTAACAAATTAAATAACAGTAAGATATCAACAATTTGTAAGTTTGTATTTTAGCAGAAATAATTAACAAAGTAGTATTCAAAAAGTAGTAATTGATTTTTCAAATGATCTAGGAACTTTTGAAAACAATGAAATATCAGAGTGCACTATTAAAAAACTAAGCAAATGTAGGATGAGTCAAAAATTTCTCAACTTGTAATTCAATGTGATTTAAAAAAAAAATAATAATTCTGAAAAATCTCAAGAAAGAATAATTGCATTTGAAATGACGTAGGAACTTTTAACATAATCCGGCATAATAATAAATAATAAAAATGTTCTTACAATTGTTCAGACATGTTTGAATGAATTGAACAGTTTGAGAAGTGAAATAATAAAAGTTTCTTTTGAACATTAGTCGATGATCGTGCAAGGACGAGACTATAGCAGTCATCCGAAGCTCGTAGTCATTGTTCTCGAAGTAAGAATAAGACGAAGACGAAGAAGAAACTTTCCTTTTTAGCGTTTCTACCTCTTGCCAGTACTTCAAACGTTACAATCAGCCACCTACGAGCGTGGACTTACACGAGGGGCAACATTATAAATCACCTTTCACAATTCGCTTTCGCTGTATCTTACGTGAAGGAATCAGGAAAGGAACGTTTGCTGGCGCCGGAAAACATTGTCGTTAACCCTTAAAAGCTTTTATCGTTCCCTCTTTCGCCAATCAAATTTCATTTTATCAATACTCTTCTAGTATAAAAATTGTTTAAATCGTCAGTCAAATTATTAAATGATAAATTTTATTTTTAATCCAGGTATACGACGGAATTTGTTAAAAGATTTGCTTACTTTTTATCTTTCAGATCGCTGATTCCGCACAATTGGAAATGAATTTATTTATAATTTCGTATTGATTTAATTTATGCAAGGATATTGTAATAGAAGTTACAGCTAAGGTGAATATGCTAAGGTGTATTGCTGTTAATACTGCAATACTTCAGAGAGAATGAAATATAAGCGAATATATGCATAGAAAATCAGGTGAAGAATTTGTTCTTTCAAAAGGAAAGGCATAAAGATACTAGTAGTAGATAAAGATGTAAGAGTAAATATGAATCAGCAATAGGCATCTTGTCTTAAATCGTCATAATTGAAGTAATAACCGAGGGTAGAGCATGTTTGTCTTACAATTGGAACGCGTTCCGGGAACATTGAATTAATGTCTGCCCTCGATTCGGCCGAATGTAAAGTAAACTTGCAGAAATTGTGCGAGCAATCCTCTTATAATTTATTATACCTTCATTTGAAATGATTCTAAAAGTCTAGCTTTCCTAGGAATGTCCTATCGATGTGACATAATATTCTTATAGCAGAAATCACTTATCCTCGCACTTTTGTTTTTTCTTATAATAGAAAACAATTCCAAGTTCTATTATCAAGAATGATCGAAATTATATATAAAGTTTAATGAAGTTGTCTAGATAGCGAAAATAAGTATCGATACTCCGTTTGTGTTTGTTCATTTGTCTCTCTGTGGAGAGAAGCAGAATTACAGTTGGTGATCGGTCAAATCCTTCTCTCTCTTTCTCTCCGTGGTATGTCGTTTTAAATTGACGATCGATTCGAACCTTTCCACATAACCCGGGTCTTGTGTGTTCAGGCCCAGACATCGTCGATATTTCCGAGACATCGTAAACGTCATCGTAAATTGTTTTGCCACCTTTCGGATTATACATGGCGTTCCTTTCCTTTAATCCGAAGCGAAAGTGCTTCCGTGTCGTTGACTACTCGATCCAAAATTTCATTTTACTACGGTCAAACGTTTCCCACAGAAAATCCTTGGAGAATTTTTCTTGACATATTTTCCAAAAGTTCATATCGAAATTAAAAATGAAACATAAACTCATTGACAAGACAACGCCTTGATCGAGATATGATAGATTTTTTGAAATAAACATTTATTGCAAAATAAAATCAAATAAATAGTAAAAGATATAACTGTGAGTATATCGATGAAATCGACTCGGAACATAAAATATCGTTTGCTTCCGACACTCGAAACATCGACGTTTACGATCGCGTCCTGCATTATGTAGGATATAAAGGATGTACCGTTGCATCCTCGAGATGCAACTGTCATTGAAAAAAACAACCTTACGATCGTTACAATCTCCCCTTAGAGGAACGTTACGTGTCAGGAGTGGTCCGCATCGAACAAGACTAATAATAAAAGAAAAACAAATCTACGTATATATCCACGTGTATAAACGGGAACATAGGTGTTGTAACACCATGCGGAACCATCATCCTCGCGCGTGAGTGAATTACGATTTTCCATAAAAACCTATTCCCCGTATCTCGTATTCGTTCGCATACTACTAGGTGGCACTACGAATTATTTATTTGATTTTATTTAATGTATTAAGCGTTAGTTGAATTATTTTAAGACTCCAAACGTATGCAGGTGTAATTTACAGATCGCATAATATGATAATAATAATGATGATAATAATGAAATGCACTTGATAGGATGGCGCGTGCAATAATTGCGACTATAAATAGAAAATGTGAAAATCGAGTAATGCATATCGATGATGTCTATTAAATCCCATACTTTGATTACGCAAGTCTATGTATTAGCACTAAAACATCGAATAGATTATTTATTACATTAGCTATAGAGGTGCATGTGTCGTATAAAATATGTTATGGTCGCTAAGGCTTACGCACAGTTCCACTGAAATGATAATAAATTAGTCGACACGCTTCTCTCGAACGCCACACCTCAACTGTATCGTCTCTCGCAAGAAAATATACAATTTCTGCTGAATTTCTTATCTTTTAAACTTTACAATTAAATCATTCTCATTTAATTCCAATGACGATTCGAATGAAATTACAATCGAACGCACTTTATGCATAGAAACAAACCAATTTATTATCAAGTTTGCAAAATCAAAAATAAGGAATTTAATTGGAATAATAATTTAAATGCACAAGTGCAATAAAGTGCACCTCGTTAATATGGCGTAGCTTCAAAGTCCTGACCTTGCACACCTTGCATATTTAACGTCTAATGATCGTAAGGACGTTGCTGTCAAACGATTAAACGCTCAGTTCGTCGAGCAAATGAACAACGAGATTGTTCAATGGTGAAACGGGCCATGCCAGCTATTTGCCACGGTGGGTGTTGGTATGCGTTCTCCTACGCTACAACGAGAATTGATGTTTCCGACGATTATACTTAAACACCCTTCTTCCTCGGTGGAAGGCGGAAATCAAGACAAAAGTTACGTGTATAAATTATCAACGAGCCTTTCTATGTATGTTTATCTGTTTCTCTGTCTATATATGTAAATGTGTGTCTAAGCGTACGCGTGTATGTTGTAAAAGAGAGAAAGACACCATTGAAAACTATCGTTTAATCTTTTTCTTATATTTCGATTCGATCATATATTTAACAATTTCGTATTGAATTACGAATTAACCAAACACAAAACACACACACACACACAGAGACTGCATTGTCACGTTGTAAAATTGATAAGCGTGTTGTAACCAAGTCCAGGAAGTAATTAATATCAAAAGTGTACACACGAGTGCACTCTCTTACCCGAGTGAAATTAATTGCACAATGGCATTCGCATCTTCATCGTAGAACATCGTCGTCGATTATTTGCGATTATGGTCAGTCTTTGATCCTTGACCGGTGAATCGGTTACGAGGTCAAAGAGGAAATACGAGTCCTCCGGCACGTATTTGTATACACGTATATGCTACTCTCGATAGTATCTCGTTCTTTCTCTTTCTTCTTTTTTAAATTCTTTCTTTCTTTCATTCTTGTCACATAAGACTTTATAAACGATCATATTAGCATAATCATAGTTAATAATGTCTTTAAAGTCTTCACTTCTTTGTGAGAAATATCCATCTATTATAAATCATAAAAACAATTAGAAGAAAATTCCTAAGAACGATTTAGACATTTTTTTGTCGTAGATAATTAAATAAAAAAAAAAAAAAAAAAAAGCGAGAGGATTTCTACGCGATTGTTTTGAAAAATATACATATATTGTTTTTTTGTCTAATCTAAAATATTATATTGCATTTGAAAAGCCGATTCGTTCGACTCGTGCATAGCTTTGCTGCATCTCCATTGTAAGAACTTAAAAAGTCGTTTATCACTTGAACTTTTAGTACAAGTATGTCTCTTTCGAACACACCTGATCCGTATACATCATCCTTTTGTCTAGACCCGTTCAAGCCCCCCACGATGATTTAACTTACAAATTAATCAAGCAAAGAACCGACGTTTCCCTTGCTCATTATTCTTCCTCTCCGTGGTCAGATAAATTGCAGCAGTTAATTACGGGGAGTACACGTTCGGGACGTTGCAGTCAAAAGAGCTCGTGCAAAGGACTATTATGTATATGCCATAACTTCTTTAGAAAGAATTTTTTTAACACGACTTTATATACATACTTCTTATTCTTATTTCATCGATGAAATATTTACAAATTGAATTTGAAAGATTCGTAAATCATTTTTATTTTACTGGTGTTATTTTTGATTATGAAAAATTGTAGATAAATTGAAAGGATTAGGAAGAAATTGTAGTAAATGGGTCAAACGTAGTAGTTCTTTTCTCTCGTCCACTTGAAATTCTTTGAAATACGTCGGCAAAGCTTTGATTCCTATGAGTTGGCCTAGAAAACGGTGAGAAACCGCGCGAGCCACGCTCGGATTATTAATAATTACCAAGCCAGGCCAAGCAGGGTGATACTCTCGTTGGAGGAGACTCGATTAAAAGCACGATCTGCATATTTCAAGCTTATCTTCCTCCTTTGTAACGAGCAAGAAACGAGTCGTAGTCGACCATAATCATTGAGCGTGGGTCTTCCGACGAGTCGATCCAGGTTAATTATTGTCCTGTGCGCTGGGAAAACGGATACTGCGTGAGAAAAAAATAACATACGAACGAATACTATTTTCTTTCGGATCAGAGATCCGATTTTCTCTTCTTGAGAAAAACAATATTCTGTCTTGGTAGAAAAATTGATAATATCTTCTCGTTGTCGGATAAATGTCCGAATAATGAATAAAGTCTATTAAATTATTTCAAAATAGAACATTGCAATGTGTTCTCTTATTTTTTTGTTTTTTAAAGGCTTGACAGAAAAAGAAAATATATATTTTGAACCTTTTCGCGTATAATAGGGCACGCCTTTGAGCCTCTCTTTTCACGAGAGACACGCACGAAAGCGCGTGACTCATATTCTTGATTATCGTGCGATGCACGCCTGACACGATTTGTCGTACTCGCGTTAGTAATGGAGAAACGTGGAAAGTCCCACGATCGTTAGTCAGAAAGTACTGCTGCGATGATTCGTAATCATCGTGAAAGAAAGTCAACGCCTTCCGCGAGATTTTCCAATTTTTAACAAAGCCTTTCCATCTTTATTCCATCGCGATTCAGTATGTTTTTACTTTTTTATTCGTATCTAAAGGGAACTTTTCGCGTTGATGGAAACAAAATCATTTGTCTAGAATGATTTTCTAGAGTTACATCGAAAAGAAGAGCCCTTACAGGTGTTTTGGCAGAACTACTTTCGGTGTTCCGAGAATCGAGCTTGTTCCACTTAAGAATCGTTTTCGTTGCCAACGTGGCCCCTTTGCAAACATTGCTCGCGTGATACAGCCTTTGATAATAATAAGACTGTCATGCAGATATAGTACAGCCTAAAAGCACGTTCTGCATAAAGATATGTTCGTGTTAAAAAATGAAATAAAGACTGAATTAATCGACGAGTCCTCTCTCGATACATGACAATTAGCGAAAAATAAAAGAACCTACTCTTCGAAGTTGTCATAGAATGATCATAAACGATTGGATTATCGTCAAAAGACTAGTCGTTTAATAATGAATCATATCATTTTACGATCGCGTGTTTCGATTTGCGGAGGCGTTACTCGAAGGTCAAACTAACTATAAGATGATATCGAACGATCGATTTAACGACGCCTTTGTCGGGAACGTAATTCATAGTTTTAGTACTACACCTATTCTCGAATGAGATGTATACGTAATATGTGAAGTGCATCGTTTAGAAACAACAACTCAATTGCAAGAAAATACGTACTCTCTATATATTTATTTTTTAGAATAAATTATAGATACACCAATGACAGTAAATCATTTGAAACGTAATCTCTAAGTAAGCTCATAAATATTTACAAATATGTTTCCAAACGAAACCAAATGCAATCTTATTGGTAAAATTCATTTATAAAGCTCGTCTCGTTGTTCAAATTTGCGTTAAAAAATAAAGCATTGGTTTTAATGACCAATGCAAATACGTCTAACATTAGTTCTCGTTGGGCTCGTTTCGTTATTCAGTATTTGTTTTTATAGTTCCGTTCATTTGCTCTTCTCCCGTGTTCTCTCTCGTAAATCCTATTGTAAGTGTCTCTTACAATTATCTGAATGTCTATCGTATATTCCTCTTCTTTTATCTTTTCCTTTAATCTTTCTTGTATCCAGGTTAAAGAAAAAGAAAGAAATGAAGGAGGAAAAATCTAGTCTAGACCATTGGCAGAAATCATACGTTCTTGACAGCGTCAATGAACATCGTAAAGTCCATTACCGAAGCACGCTGCTGGCTCCAGCATCAATCTAATCGTTGATTGACAGAACCTCATAAACGAGAAGAAGAAGAAAATTGAGTTGTAGAAATTTCTAAACGAAACGAAATAACATCTTTCCCTAAGCAACGAAGAAGAAGGGAGAAAGAGACCGAAAGTGTTCTTCTAAACTGGGTCAAGAAAATCGATTAGATTCTAAGGAAAATTCGTAACGTTTAAAAGAGAATGTTGTTGTAGTAGAATAATACCGTCCTTTTCTAAACACGGAAGAGAAAATGATATCCTATGACGTCTGTTCTTTATTGTGTAAGTAATTTAAGTATTCCTTAAAATTGCTACTTCTGCAAAAAGTTTTTACTTCTGGTTTGCTTCGTCACATTTATTTCACGTAGTCCGGTATTTGTGCGTAATTTGAGATGGTTTTCAATGTTACGAAATGCTTTGACACGTACATTTCAAAAATGAAAAGGAAACGAAATAATATTGATCGTTAATCTTTGAGAAATGATTTTATACACATTTAATTGTGTAAAAGAGAATAAAAACAAGGTGGACATAGAAATAATTCCAAGCAATAGATGAAAGATAGAATAAAAGCATTTAGAAAGATCATCGCGATCATTAATCAAGACGGATATCGAAAGTGATTGAAATAACTAAATTAGTGCCGGCCTTGCGTCTATTTCCGTGCGTTAATTACGAGCCAGTAGGTGCATGCATACATACATACATACATACATACATACATATTTTAATACGTGCATACATATTCTCGTGATGTAACACAACGATTAACGGACAAAACATTTGACGATTTAACGAACATAGCATAGATGTGTATGCAAGATGAAAGAAAAGAAAATAATTCCATTCACGTGATATGCAAGTGTTCGTTCTTATTATTCGATTCTCGAAACATAAGCATAATCGATATCAAGAGAGGAAGAATAAGAAGAAAAAATCACGAATAGAGATATGAAATAAATAAATCAAATCGATACGAGTTGAAGAAAATTGAAACATGTGGGTCGTAGAGATCAGCGACGAATTATTTTTCGTGAAATCGGTTTGTTATTTTTAAAGGTCAACTTATAAATCATTCATAAGCGACTTGTGTAACGAGTCGTGATTAATTATTATCTCTCTCTCTCTCTTTCTCTCTCGTTTATACAGTATACACACATACTTATAGAGATGCACATGTGGATAAAAGGATCGGTGAGAGCAACCGTGTGAAACATAAGGCAGACGTACGTTTCTTCCTCGCTTTTCTCGTCTATCAAACTCGAGACGTTGAATTGCTATCATCTCTCGGCTGACTAATTATCGCAAGTCCGAGACGAATTAAGTACGGTCAAAAGTTGTACTCAGGACGTAAAGAAGTAGATATATATATATATATATGTGTGTGCATACTTAAGGGATGTACCAAAGATCCAAACGAGCTTATCTCTGCCCTCGATCTTTCCTTCTTTTACTTCTTCCTCTTCTCTTCTTCTTCTTCTTCTTCTTCTGCTTCTTCTTAGCTGTTTCTGTCTTTACCGGCAGGATGCGAGTGTAACATACATAAGCATGTCTCAAAGATGGCGACTTCTTATCTGGTGGTGTCATTACGATGGGTAATCAAATGAAAAACGATTTGATTTATAAACAAACGAGCGGGCAGTTTAATAAATAAAAGTTGAGAAAGGAAGAGGTTAAAGTATAAAAATAGTTGAAAGAATGTGTTGGATTGATTGTAGTTGAAGCGAATAAAAAGATTGAAATAAAGGTGGAGAAGTAACGTTTGAAAGGGCGTGTGTATGGCGAAAGCCAAGAAAGGAGCGGTCGCACTCCAGAGCGAGGTCAACACTGAGGAGGAATGGCAGGAGCTGCTAAATCGGCCAGGTCTGATAGTCGTTGACGTTTATTGCGAATGGAGTGGACCTTGTGCAGCTATGCTGAGTGTCCTACGAAAGATCAAGATTGAAGTAGCCGGCGAGGCGATAAACTATGCGATAGCCAAGAACGATGAGATCGAAGATCTTGCAAGATTTCGTGGTTCGAGCGAACCGGTTTGGATGTTTCTTCAGGATGGTCAAATGGTCAATTTGGTGTTCGGTGCCAACGCACCTAAATTGCAAAGAATTTTGTTGGCCGAGGTTCGTAGGGTTCAGGAAGAAATTCCACCCTCTTGGCAAATTTCTGTCGACCAACGTGGCCCCGAAGAGGAAGTCAGATGGCAAAAAGAGGAAGCCATTAGGTAGAACAACATTTAATAATAATATTCATATTTTGTTCATTTACCCCGAGATTTCTCTTTTAATTTATCTCTCGATCCAACATTCTTCGAATCGAATAGAAATTATTTAAGGCGTTTCTGAACGCACGACGAATATTTCTAAGGAAAGCGATCGAAGATAAGAAAAAGGCAAAGGAAGATGCGAAGAAGAAGGAAGAGTACGAAGCGTTTATGGCACAAATGATGTTGGAACTTTGCGAATTGATGGTGGTCGTGATGTATCCATGGATATTTCGAGATGAACAAGGCAATCCAAAGATCAAGATGCAATGTCAGCCCTATACCGAGTTGGTTCGTGATTTATTTAGACAAATCTTTGATGTTCAAGAAGAAATAAGACTTCAGCTTGACGAAGAGATTATTAAAAAAATGTTAGTGGAGAGTGATATTCAAATTACGGAGGAACTTGTGATAGGTAATTAATAATTATGAGATTTCATGATTGCTGTCATTGACAATTTGATTTTATAGGTTTGACCGATGGTAAATGTATGGCTATTAGATTGAAAAGTAGACCACCGCCATCTGATTGGCCTGTTCCTTATCCCCATACTTGTCCAGAGATTACAGATGAAGAAAACTGTCCTGTAAGAGCCATAAACGATGTTGAAACATTTTTTCATAACCTATTGCAAAGTCATTCTCATAGAAAAACCATCGTTGGAAATTTGCTCGAAACACCTAGACAATCTATAATTGGTACATACATGGAAAGATACGTTTACATTCACGAGCCTGATCCTGAAAACGAAGAAGATGTATTTAGAATCGATCCACCTATTTGGGCACCTTATCAGGTATCCTTTACCGTCCAATTTTTCAAAATTCAATAATAATCGTGATACTCGAACTATTTCATTGGATATCAGGCTAGAAGCAAAGTCCATGCTTTCATGGCGTTATTCCCAGAATATATGGCTGAAAATCATCCCTACGAAGTACCAAAACCACCCCCGTCACTTTGCGCTTTTAAATACACGGCCAAAAAACCGGACGATTTAAAAAATGCATTTGAACAATACTCGGAGGCTATCGAATATTTTGGTGCATTTTCAATCGACGAACCTTCATTGGCTAGAAAAATAGCTAACAGTCCTGAAGAGTTTACAAGAAAAGTTAGAAACACATACACAATATAAAGTTGTATTATTATATATATATTTGAATTATTTAATTAATTAAAAGGTGAAGAAAGCAACAATAGAAATCTTCATAGCTGTTATTAGAAAGATAAACGAAGAAGCTTTCTTAGCATTTGCTGGAATCAATCCATACTTTGCCACTGAAGACGAAAATCAAGTACGAAAGGTAATCGCTGATTATTTCCCAGAGGAAATGGACAGTCCTGAGAAATTACCTACGGATTATTACGAGGAGGAGGAGGAGGAGGAGGAGGAAGGGGAAAGGGAAGGGGAAGGGGAAGAACATCTCGGGAAATATTACGAAGCACACGTTTATTATTAGCTTATTGTTACAACGAAATAGAAAAAGAAACAGGAAGATAAAAAAATTCTCGAGGTAATGCATGTTAATCGATTAGCTCGATAAATTAAAAAATATATTTCTAACTTCGAGCAGTGCGTGGGTTGGAGGTTCGAAACTTCATCGTCGGAATGAATGATCGAAATTATTCCAAGGTGAACCTATTGACTCATTAATCGAATTAAATAACCCACGATTATATATGTATGTGCATATATTTAAGTATGAAACTGAATAGATCCGAAACTCCTTAAAAGTATAGTCCTTTCCATTCACAAACTTACGAGTGACTAATCTTTCATTGTGTGAACTGACCCAAACAATTGAACCATTAACTGTTTTAGGACTCGCTCCGAATACACACACACTCGCTAAATCTTTACGCTAATCGACCATTTTGATTTATATTTTTGGCCTCTGAATTTGTAAGACACTAAACTCGAGCCCGGAACTTCTTGAAACTTTTGAAAGAATATCTTGTCTAAAGTTCTTTTATAGTTTTCTACATTTTTTTAACCGAAATGTGGATAGGTTTTTTTGTTCAGCATTTATTATAAAATAGTTAGTATTGAAATATAACCCTTTGAGGTCAGAAATAAAAAAATACAGTTGTACCCCGAGATGAAATTTATTCATAGGTCAACCTAATAGAAATGTTCAACCTTTCTAACAGATGCTGATATTTGTTGGCCTAAGAACAATGTAAATGAAAAAGAAGAAGAAGTCGATCGAGTATTTTAAATCCTTTTTGTTTATTGGCAAGATTCTTTCGGTAGCGCCGGAGGCAGTAAATTGCTTAAAGATCGGTAATTATTGCACAATCATTACATAAGTAAACAGATGGCTCCCGGGATGTAGGAATAAGAAAAAAAAAAAGAAGGAAGAAAATTACAGCCACGGGGAGTAATTCGCATTCATCGCGTGAATTATGTGCCATTAACGATCTTCGTGTCTCCTTCATCCTTTATCGAATACCTCAGCTCACTTATCTTTCTCTTCCTCTCTATCTCTTTTTCATATTCTTCTTCGAGCAATTTAATCTTACGTTTCGCTACTGATCTTTTCTTACGTTTCATCGAGCCAATTCTCTCCATTTTTCTCTTTTATTTTTCTCTTATATTTTTTTCTTTTTTTATAATATCATTTATTATTTATTTCCAGAAACATATGAATAAATTGTTCGAATGAACCTTACAATTTGTTCATTAATCAATTATATAAAAAATCGGTTTAATTATAATAATATATAATTCAATTTTTGTAATTTTGCAAATGTAATTTTTGTTTTTTTTAGACATTTATTTTCTAAATTATTCGTATAAATTGGAAGAAAGAACAGTAAAATAAAAGGCCACGTTGTCAGTCATAGTCTCCATCATCATCATCATCATCATCATCATCATCATCATCATCTCGATTGTCCTCAACCGGCCAATCAAAAAGCCACGAGTCCTTGATCCAACTGGTTTCTCTAGGCGAAGTTAAATTTAAGTGGCTGTTAGGTACAATCTATAATACGATTCTATTAATTCACAAAGATGGAACGCATCTTGTTCACCATAATTCAACAATAAAAATCGTCCTACAAAATTGTTGTAAAAAGTGATATAAATTAGGGAACATAAAAGATTCTTTTGCTTTTGTTTATTTTAATTACATACGGAGGAAAAAAAATACATAATATTGGAAAGTATTAAAAAAGGATGGAAGAGATATTTTGTTTGCAATAAATCGTAGAAAAAAATGTAGTAGGGTGGCAACGATTTGAAATAAAAAAGGAAGTAAAAGGTAAATAGAATGATCGTAGTTGTTCGCATTATAGTTGTCGCAAAGCACGAGTAGAGTTTGGATAAATATACACGCGACTGTGCGTCGCCAAAGAGCAGAGCGTTCGAGCGCAATTTTTTTTTTTTTCCTTTTTGTTTCCTTTTTTTTTTCCTTTTTTGTATTTTTTAGCCTCTCTCTCCTCCACCGATTCTGCTTCTTCTATGGCATCGTTTTCTTCTCGCGAAGTCACAAATAGTACCGGAGAAGGCTCCATCATCGCGCTTCGTCGAAATTAATTGCGTCGCGACGCCGATTCCTTCGCCACTCCTATTTTCTTACTTGATTTACACTGTCAAAGTTCATAGCTCAGTATAGGAGGAACCCATAGAAAAACAAATTAGGAGACGACAAAAATCACGAAAACAAAATTTATTTGTTAGTTTAGCGTAAAATACTCATACGCATTTTCTGTGTCTTAACTTTGTATTTTTATTATACTTAGAATCTCCTCTCTAGACATTATTTATCTTTACTATAATACGAATATTCTTTCCCCGTTTTCTTTTCAAATTATATTTTTCAAGGAAAAATTCGAATTAACCGAAAGACTTAAAAGTTATTTATATTGTTTAGTATCATTTCCTGTAGAAAACTAGACTAACACATTTTTTATTTTTATCCTTTCTTTTCATAGAAAAATTGGTCATTTCTTAAATTTTTTTTTATTTCAATATATATTTCTTTTTTCAAGGAAAAGTCAATTTATAAAGGAAATGAGAACGATGACACTTACGTTTGAGTCATTATTTTTCTCTTCTTCCTTTTTCTTCGAGCTCAATGAACGCGCGTTACCGTTTATTAGCCCTTGCGTTGTTATTTTTTGTTCTTCTTTTCCTTTTATTTTTTATTTCGTCACGTTTATTCGAATAGCTCGAGCTCTCACGTGTTGCTAACCTCAACAAAATCGTTTTCCGCTCCAATTTCGCCAAAGTTCGTAAGAATCGCAGCATCGACGTATAAGATTCTTCGTAAGCAAGTGTCTGACCCCTTTTAACGTAAATCTTTCTTCTTCTTTCTTCATTCCGGGGATTATCAAAACAGCTGTTCAAGCAGAAGAACCCTCTGCCGGTCCTCAACATCTCCGAGTTTTACTCAGAAATTGGAAGTTCCCCGTGAACCCATATGTGCCTTTCTTTGTGACGTCAACAAAAAATGAAGATAACTCCTTACTCACTGTTAGTTTATTTGGCATTTTCAAAATCATTCGGAAAATCCGTGTCAGATTTACATAATAGACGTCTAAATTGAGAATAATCGATTTGAGAATACCGATCGACGATTATACTTATTGTTTGATACATAATTCATGATTCATGATAAGTATTTCTGATATAAGTATTAAGAAATATAATAATTACTTTATATCTACACACCCTAACGTAATGAAATTAATGATAGACGAAGTTAAAGTTGCATAAACAATAAATAACGAGGAAAACGAAGTTGGTGAACAATTTTCTTAATTCTACGTAATGATGAACGAATCTTGAAACTATTGTTCCAATCATTTTCTGCAATATCTTACTGAAAAAGAGATAAAATCTCGGTAATGATAGTTAATTGTTAGATCAATAAGAAAATGTTGGAAAAATAGTATGGACAATTGTTTAAGTTAAATGTATGTTGAAAAATGTTGAATCGATCAATCGTAGTAAGTGTAGAAATAGGATTTATCGAAATAAGAGAATCGTTCTATGAAAGTTTCACGATTCGTCGAGAAGTGGCATCAACTATTGCCTGTTCCAGCCTCTTCTCACCCTACCACAAGGAGTTCTCGCGTCGCGACGCTTAAGAATCTTCCAATGATCGTCGTTCTATCCCTTCTCTCATTCTTAACTAACTGAACACGTCCCATCGAGTTCGAAGGTTACGTTCAATCTAACAACAGATACTCGAACAAGTTTCGTTCGATGTTTCGTATAACGCGCCGTCAACAAATGCAATATTCTGATTGGTTGTTTAAAACAGTAGTGGGGACCTATAAATGGCAGAGTAAGGTACGTTCGAGTTCAGTTGGAGCGTGTCCGTTGGCATGTTCGCTTTTCTTGTATAATCATTTTCAATAACAACTTCATTTCATCAACAGTTCACGAGTTTCTCTTTCGTTGTGATAGAATTAAAAATTAAAATAAAAAAGAAACGAGTTGCGGGGATTTACAAATAAAAAAATGTATGGTACTTTTTAACTGGCAATCAGTCGAAGCTCGGCATGTTCGGTTTTATCCTTCGTCGTTTGCAACTCGATTATTATTTTAACAATCGTCGAATGATTTTCTCCATTAAAAGTCAAACACAGATTCGCGCGTGACGAATGTATTATTATATTTTATTGTTTTTCATTTCTACACGAACTCGATTTATTTGATTTAAATATGATCAACGGGAAGTTCGATGCTTATTTTTAAACGTTGCCAGTGCAACCTGGAAAAGAAACGTGCGTGATAACTGAAAGTTTAAATATAGGAAGTAAAAAAGGGGGTGGGTAGCAGTATAGGACTACGTCCAAGTGGTTGATCGGTTTAAGTTGAACCACCAACGTGTGCCCGACGATTTTCACGTGGATCTCACAATCAGAGAAAGGAAAGGGGACCGAGAGAGGGAGAGGAGAGAGAGGGGATTCATTCTTGAATTGCCATGACCATGGTCGTCAACAAGATCAACATGTCGTCGTATTCAGCCCCACGACGTACCTTCTTTTCGGGTTTTCATACAAAGGTAAAATAATAGCACAACGTCTTTGGAATAATAATTATACACAAAATTCTTATTATGCAAGAAATGTCCTTTCACTTTAACCTGGCATGTTCAACTTTAGCTGTACCACCACCTATTGAAACCAAGAGAAAAAAAGAACGATAAAAAAATACAATCCCATTAGACTATGTTCACTAATCAAAATTCTTATCTTTTTCTCATGCGCAACTTGTGAAACACAAAAGTAAGAAAGAAAGAAATAAAAATATACTATAGTCTTCTTTTACGACTCTACCGCTAGAAAATAAATCGTCGTAGAAAGCATTGACTCTTCTGGTATAGGTATAAGATTATCCTCACATGGACATCGCCTACCGACGACAACGTTTATGGCACATTCCCGATTTAGCGATAAGCCGCATAACTCTTTCAGCTATATGTACAAGCTTACCGCTAAGAAATCCCTGAGAATCGTTCTAACGGTCCTACCATGCGGCCATTTTCATTATTACCACGTCTACGTAATTTTCTTTACCGTCTTCGTCCTCGTCTTCGTCCTCGTCCTCGTCCTCGTCCTCGTCCTCGTCCTCGTCGTCTTACGAAACCTATTTGTCATACGAATCTTAGATCCAAGAGTACGTGTAATTCCTTTCAACCATTTTTCATATGAGCCTTATTGCCTAAACTTTTTTGCATTTATCAAACGTGTGGATTATCTCGGTGGAATTTGAAAACTTGCTTTTCATTGTTCCTTCTTAAATACTGCAATCATATTAATTACCAAAATTTCTAATAAATAATAATAAACAGATGTGTGCGTTCTTTCGAATTGTCTTACACGAATTCAACTCGAATTTCTAAACGTTAGTCTTGCAATAATAAAATTCATATTTTATGCTAATGAAAATTGGATGAAAATGCAATTTCCGAGTCGAAGTAAATCGTTCTCGTTTATGCAACAACTTAACTAAACATTTCCCCGGTATTAAGGTATTGGATAAGAGCCAGTTCTATTCCTATATTTACTTTATATGTTGCTTACCAAGATACAAGATGTATTGCATCGAATACGGTTTGCATATACCGTGCAGAAAATTGCATTGATGTTTTATAAAAAAAAAAAAAACAATATAAAATAAGCAAAGGATAAATCAAAAATATATATATATGTATTTATATTTTTGATAGACGTATTTATGTTTTAGTTGTAACTTGATCGTGCCTCGAGGGAGATAAATATATATATATATGTATGTATGGATGTATGTATATATGCATAATTTTTTCTTCGTGTGGCCATGAACGTGACCGTCTCGTGTTCGAGATAAAAGAGTAGAAAAATAATACACGTATCTTATGTATTCCCCCTATTTTTTTTTTATTTCTCCCCCTTCTCTTTTTATTTTTTTTTTTTGGCTCTTCGCCATAATTCTTCACAGCTGTTGACTTCTTTAATATCCCGAACATAAACCATAGAATTGTTGGGAAGCCAATAAAATGAATGATAAAATGATTAGGTCGTTCGGAAAAATCCATTTCCGATATTTACGAAGATAAACAATTCGATTGGATTAAAAAATATGAAGTGGATGGAAGGGAAGAGAGCAAGTCTGCCATTGAATTGGATAATGAAATGAATAATAGGGTGGCTCGTGCCACGATCACTATCATTAAACGGACGCTCGGTGTCGGTTAGAGTGACATTAATATCAATGTGGTGTTCTCTTTGTAAGAGAGGTTGCGATGCTTCTTTTCGAATACCTTTGACGATCCGTTCGAGCAGAAAAAAGGAGTGTCCTCCATCTTATTATATCAGATTACATTATTTGATTAAAACCAAATGAAAGAAAAAGAAAAAATATAATCAAATTAAATAAATAGAAAAGAGTTCTGAAGAGTAATCCAGAAGTTCCAGTAGATTTATTCGCCAATCTTACAATCTCTGAAGAAAAATAAATTAGCTTAAAAAAAGTCTCGAATGAAAATGAATTGATTTTAAAAAAGAAAAAATATTGTAACAAAGTATAATTTTATAATGGTGTATACCACTTTGCGACGAAGTTCATCGTGGGTGAGGATAAATCGATGATTGCTAATCAAGCATAAAAGATTATTCAGGTTAATACTCCCGAAGCTCGATATTCGTGGGATTAGGTTCTTTTGAAAAAATAATTTCGGAACATTCTCGAGGAGTCAGAAGATCGTCGTAAAGGCGAGTCTGCGCGAGGCATAAAAGATTCATTTTGTCGAGAGAGGTGACCCTGTCGACCCAGCATCCGCTCTCCGTGGGCGTCTCTCTTCTCAGCGCGTTTTCTCTACTCTATCTTTTTTTCTTATTTTTTCTTTTTCTTTTTTTTATATTTATACTTTCCATTTTTCACAAAATAAATCAGAAATTTCGAGCTAACGTAAAACGTAAAATAATTTGTATTCATTTTTTCGAACGATAAAATAGAATTCAATGTGAACGGTAGAAATTACAGAAAAAGAAGACAAAGGATTGTAAAAATTTTGTAAGTTGGAAAAAATGATAGAACGTACTTATTTCACTTATAGAAAATAAACCAAAATAGTTTGACATAGGTGATGAACTTTCACGAAAAACAAGCAACGCGTTAAAACGGTAGACCGGATGCATTTAATCTGTGGTCATAATGGTTCACGACTGAGACGGCCGAGAGACATAGTTATGATAGTAATTACCGCACAACGCCGAGGACCAGCTTGTTAATACTTAGGAACGAGCGAAAGTTACAAGTATACTATCCTCGTCGTACGTCATACGTGATCCCTTTAATTATCCTAAGTCGACTTTTATTAGGTTGTCCCATAAGTTCCTTCCTTTTTTTTTTTATGCGACTTCAATAGACGATAAGACAATAGATAAGCTTGCATGTGTCTACAAAAATAGCATAATACGTTTAAATCCGACCACACATGCACGTTAATTTTTCATAAAATCATGTTCTTCTAGGTAGATCACGTTATTGTGACAAACAACTTGGCGTTTACAATCGATTTGGCTAGGATTCAGTATTAAAACATCCCTAAATTAACAATTTTATAGTACAAGACATCCAGAGTCGTAGCACTAATCTTCTGTTAATACGATATCATCAGTCAGTAAATCTTCGACGCTTACACGTAGCCCTCTTGGCATCTAATTTCGATATACATATATTAAGTTCCATTGAATCAAATTTCCGTTGACATCGAAATAATACGCACGATCTTTTTCAGTTGTGACTGGTAAATTTGTACAGCTAGCATAATTTCCATACATTATACGTATACACGCATTATACTTAGAATTGTAATAAGATTTCTAAGCATTTCGTTACAACACGAATAACAATCTTCTAAAACGAATCGAAATTCATTGAAATTGATATCGAACATTTTGTTAATTATTATGGATTAGTATGTAAGTTCAATAAGTTGTGGCCAATTCTAGGAAGCCAATAGAAAGTTGGCACTAGAATTGAATATAGTTTTATAGGTTACTGGCTTATCTAGGTAACGACCTAGGCTGGAATGCATTTGATTCAGTTCGCTTTGAAATCGGTTCCAAGAGAGAATTTTCTAGTCTTCGCTTTTCTTTCATTTATCTATGACATAGACAGATATTTTTGCTCCAAGCTATTGATTAATAGCGCTAACAGATAGGTATTTAGATCGAATTTATTCAACTTTGCCGAGTGACACTTACAAATATCCTCTCTCTCTCTCTCTCTCTCTTTCTTTTAAAAGACAATATTTTTCATCCGACAATATAAGTTAGAAATATTTCGTTGAATTTTTCCAATTGGCTAATCGATACAAGCGTTAATTACGAGTTCTGTTTAACCGTAACGTATAAATATTAATTATTAATAGTACACGTGCTGTTTTACCATTTTTTTTCTCTTCTATGGTATTTGACGATCTCAAGGAAGATGTGTAATTATAATTAATGGTAAAAGAGATAGAGAAAAAGAAATATAATGAAGAAGAAGAAGCACGCGAATGACCTTGTCGAGTAAGAAAATCGATCATGTTTTAATAGACTTAGTTTGCAAAGATATACTCCTTGCAGTGAATTCTCGTTAAGTCGATAATTAGTATCGCACGTTTTCTCTTATTTACTCGCTATCTTTTTTTTTCTTTTTTATTAATTTTTTTTTATATATACAAGATCTCTCTCTCGAGAAGAGGAAAAAGACACGTGATGTGTGTTCACCTTTGACCTTATTCGGGATACCGATACTTTTCTTCATTATTTTTCATGTAACGAATTAACCACGTGAGTTTTATATGTTACCGTCAAAGCCGGAAATCCGTCATTGCTAGTAATTCCTCGGCATTGCTATGAATGCAAAGAGCCTTCAGACGAAGTCTCAAACAAATTATCCCCATATCCTATATCTTCTAAAGTATCATTAATTGCACGTAACAATATGAAATTGTTTTTTAATTACACATTACAGTAGTATTCGTTAGATTTTTTGTTTTATTTTTTGTTTGTTTTGACTCCTCGACTCTCACTATCGCTCAAGACAATCGGCGTATCTCAGAGAAATCTTTTAATTAGGCTACCGTTTTTTAACGTTTCCTTTGTGTTTCTTTTTTCATTTTATTTTACTTTGCTTAATTTTGTTGTGTTCCTTCCTTCCCTTTCCTTCTTCATATATACTGGATATGTATATAAAGTGGTATATACGACCGGATGAGACGAATATGTCGCATTTCGTAACGATTTACGAGCAGTTCAATTAGCGATTTCCTCTATAAATTCTCATCACCAAGGCGTAACGTGTTTTAAACCGGCAAACTCGGAAAATAAGCCGACAGAGAAAGAGAGAGAGAACCGCGATATTTCTAGGATCTAAACTATAATTAAACGTCATTTTTTCGTCCTTGCTCTTTTACCAACTACTCGAGAACCATGGCTTTTGTTTTAACTTTTTGACCGTGACCTCGATATTTGCGGTTATGTTTTTATAGATTTTAATCTATGTCCATCACGTTGAATCGTTTAAAAGTATTATTTTTTTTCCACACGCGCTAGGATTATCTTTTTATTGTGATACGAAACAAATTTCAAATAAAACGTGATAAATTTAACCTCGGTGTATCGTTGGACTTTGCTGGGATAATATTTTACGTTACAGTCGTGTTAAATATTTTCTATTAATTTCAAGAGATAAAATATTCTTCTATATCTTTTTCTTTCTTTTTTTTCTTTTTTTCATAATCCATCAAGCATATTTCGTCGATGTACAAATTCGTCTCTACTCGTTTCTCCAAATAAACTTTAAACAAATTTGTCTTCTGTCGCTACTAATTATGTCTGGGGATGAATTATTTATTTGAACAAAAAAACAAAGAAATAAGAAGCAATGTGGAATCCAATTTTGTATCCTCCACTTTTCACGAATATCTTTTTTACGATACCTTTAATATAAACGTAAACAACGCACATTTGGTTTCAACGTTAAATACGCGAACCAACGGATGTATATATAAATTAGCATTTCTTTTTATTTTTGCTTTTTTGAAGAAGAAGAAGAGTTCAAAGACTTTTTTTTTTTACTGAAGAAAAAAGTATGGCCTTTAAATCTCATCGCGGTTTGCTCGAAGCAAATTTCTAATTATTTTTACACGATGTCGAAGAAGAGTACTTCTTTACGTGGCATAGAAGATATCCGTTGAAAAAGACCGGTGGTGAAGAAGAAGAGGAGAAAAAAAAATACAAAATGACAAGAAAAGAAAACCCATCTAAGCTGAAAGTACTTTCGCACTTGGCAGTCGTCGAAAACACATAGCAAATACTCGTAAAAAGTATTAGTGGGTGCTCGAAACTACTACCGGCCGAGTCCAGTATTTGCTTCTTCCAAGAAAACAAGAAGAAGAAGAAGAAGTAGCTGCCACTTCGTCGTATACATAATAGCATAGTACGACTATGCATTTACCTTGTAAAAAAATGAATAGAACAAAACAATTGGAAGAGAAAAGAAAACTTAAACGTACGTGAATAATTTTGCGATCGACGACAAGCGAAAAGCCCATTACGAATTAATCGAGTATGTTTCACGAGAAATTGTCAAAAATAGAATGTATATTCAAACTATAGGAAGACGTGTAAGATGATAATGTTCGCATATGTGTGTGTGTGTGTGTATGAGTGTTCATATAAATCGAATTAAAAGGGTAGAGGCAAAGCACTGAAATCGACCACTTCCGGCGCCATTGCGTTTCCGCATGCCTGAGTAGCATTAAAACGATTAGGTAGGTACTTGTAAGACTCCTTTAGGATTAGACCATCAATCCGTTTTTTTCTACCTGAATAATTAAATAGAATATACTGAAAAAGATCGATTGAAATAATATCTTCTTTTAATTGTAATTTTGTTATTATATCAAATTAGAAAAATATTCCTATTTGTATATTAATAATATGAATTTTTAATAATATTTGCGTCTTTTTCGCTATAAATACTCGCATAATATTAATCGATAGAACTACATTGGTGCTCGATATGATCGATTTGGTAGCAAACGGAAATCGTATTTCCGTTTAGTTGGAATTTCTTATTATCGTCGACGACAAATGACGTTAACAATTTTACTCCCGAGTATCGTATTACGCATTCACCATACGTTTCCTTGCAAAAGTGCATTCGCATATGTGCATATACAGATAGTATGCATGTATATATATATATATGTGTGTGTGTATACATAAATACATATCAGGATAACTGACGTAATCTAGCGTGACGGAGGTCATTTACATCGTAGTTTACAGATCTCGTTTCTTCTCACCACACATTTTCCTTTCTCTCTCGCTATCTTTTTCTCCGTCTCTTTCTCTTTCTCTTTTTTTCTACTCGTCGAATCTTTTTGCGTTTCTTCCGCAAATGTTTTTATCGGCGAGTCACAAGAATCACAGGTTGTTGATAGGCTGCTCGAGTGGCGCCGTTCTTGATTAGCAACACCCACGGAATACTTTTCTTTCATATCTTTTTATATTTTTTTTTTATACTTTTCTCGTCTTTCCACTACGTCGACGAATGTAATTAAGATCGTGTCTTATGTAACCAAAAAGAGAGAGAGAGAGAGAGAGACAGAAAGTAAACTTATTCTTTAAATGAAGTTCAAGAATTATCCAAAATTGTATTTTAAAATCCTGAATTATTTTCGAGTCAAATTTCGAATCACAATACAATCAATCATTTGTGCTCCATTTGGAGAATAATTCAAAAACGTAGAAGGAATAAGGTCGTGATCAGAAATGATTTTTTTTTCTGCAACAATTTACGTCTGACATATTCACAAAGGATACTAAATCGATCCGAGTATAATCATTCTAATTGAAAGCTCATTTTTTTTGTTTCTTTTTTTTTTTTTTTACTCGTTTCATACATTTTAGACGTTTTACCAAACACGTGCATCTAGCGATACCTTTTCATATTATAATAAAAGGAGACTGGAACGATCGTAAATCATTTCTAAACGAGCTCCAACTCCTGTTTCGTCGTCTGCGAATTCTCAGGACGCGCAGAGACTCGAATTTCCATTTGAATTATGCTCCTCGAATCATGTGAGTGGGATAAGGGAATAGACATCACCGCGCAGGTAGAAAGATTTATTCTTTTTTTATAAATAAAAGTCATCCTCTTCTTCTTCTATTTCATGCTCTTTTTTATACCCAAACAAAAATATATTTTATTCTACAGGACTAGGTCAAATTCTCTTAGGTTTGCAGTTTTGCGATATTTCGAAAAAAAAGACTAATATAAATATTTCAAAATGATGCAAAAACTTTTGGTCCATCCTGTGTAGATTGAAAATAAAATGACATCAAAGACACGGCACGCGTTTTAAGTTGAAATAACTTCTACCGTTTCCTTTTTAAACAACTTTGTTCTCCTGTTTGGTGTACTCTTATTACAAACAATAATCCCATAATTCCTGTCTTGAAGAATTTCAAAGGGTCACGAAGTGGCACGAAAGGGAATACAACAAAAAAAATAAGAAGAAGAAGAGTTAAAAGACGTTCTTATAATACGTGTTGTTAGTAGGCTTTGGCCCCTTTTGGTGAACGGGATGAGTCACAAAGGAATCACGAAGGAATTTCAGTCACGAAAGAGCTCGACTTTTATTTTATTTCTTTTTCTTTTTGCTTCAGTCATGTCTCACACGATCACACGTGTCTCGAATTTATTTAACCAAGTTTTCATAAATTTTAGTATTAATTATTTCGTATTTACGGTAAATCTATATATATATATGTATTAAAATACTTTGATGTATTTTCCATGTATGTATAAGTGTTATTTCGTACATTGCTCGGTTTATAGGTTGGGACTCTACATAGACAATTTGGATTTAAATTTTATCGTCTGGTTATTCCAAATTGTTGGTCATGTAGGGAGAAAAAAAGAAGCAAGAAGTATTAATATTAGTATTATTTTTAGCCGCTTCTTGATAACGCATAAAACGATAGAGAAGAACGTGTCTGTGCATATAACGTGGCCTTGAACTTCCTCCGTAAATGATTCACTACGTGTTCATTCATTTGTTCGCTCATTCATTCATTTTGTCGAGTGACGCGTGCTGCTCACGCGTACGAGTTAAAAGACGATAAAAATATTCAAGAAAATAAAAAACAAAACAATTCGAACATACGCGGAGATCTGTTTTATTCTTTCAAATTATGCGAGAAACGATTCATTGAGGGACGAAGATAAATATCGAAAAACTCTTTTTTAAATAAATATTTTATATTGCAAAAATTCTTTCCTTCCTGTTTTTGTCATCTTGGATGTAAAAAGATGAAAAATATACATATAGAGTATGACCGAAGGATTGCTCGCAACCAATCACGTGTCTTATCGACTAGATGATTCATTCGTTCCTCCAATCCCCAAAGGAATGCACGCAAGCGTGCGACTCCCTAACGGAGTTGTAGCAAAGAAGAAGAAAATTACATATCTTCGGAGAAGAGACTTATGATTCATCGGAATCGTCATACTTCCCATCTTATCTGACGTTCTGAAAATTTATTACGAGCTATCAAGATCGTACGATTAAAACAATATCTTTCGATAGCATCTATGTAAATAACTTTAAATTGAACGTTAGTTTTGTAGAATATAAAAAAAGAAACTGATTAATAATTATAATGAAATGATAATATTGATGATCGCGTTCGTTAATAATAATTACTGTTATAATAGAAATGAAATTATTCACAATAAAACGATAGACTTTATCATAGGAAATGAAAATAAATCCTTATGCTAACACGTTGAATTTTTATTGTCGCGTCTGTCGTCGAAACGAAGTAGAAATGTATGCACTCGTGACTCGATAAGAATGCATGATTCATATTTCAAATGTCTCCGAAGCTCGTGTGAAATAATAAGAAGCTCGTGCTGTGTCTTTTTTGTTTACCCATGTCCACGTAAGTCTAGAAACGGTTATTCCCTAAAAAGGATATAGAGCATAAACGACGATGACAACGACAACGACAACGACGATTCATTTCTCGTAGAAACCAAATAAAGTTTCGATTATATATAGTTAGTTGATCATTTGAATCGATTCTTCTTGTATCTATTAAACTCACACGTGACATCATCCGATCCGATAAGATAATTATTTGTTACCAACATTCATGTACACACACTTAAATATCGGTAATATTATTTTATTAACACTCGAGATATGTTAAAATCTAAGTTATTACTTTAATTGATTTATCATGTATGATACCCTTGACGATAATCTTTAAAACATGTTCACACGATCATTGAACCGATCGATCGATCGATCCTATTTTCTCGAAGAATCCTTTCACGTTGACACACCCTTTCTCTTTCTCTCTATTTCTTTCTCTGTTGCAATATTTTTATGCATGCGCAAGTTAAATTTTATCGATCTTTCAATTGCATCGAAACGAAATGAATCAAAACTATTTAGTATAGGCTTGCAATTTACAAGATAATAAAAGTGACCGTAAAATAAGTTAATGGATAGCAAATAATCGATAGATCTATCGTGTAACCGTCGATATTATTACTCCTATATCAAAGTCATAACCGATCATGCCTCGAATGAAATATTTTATCGAATATATAATATTCGCACGCTTCTCCAATTGATTTAATTAATTTGGAATATTTTTTGGTACTCTCATTAAACTGCAAACTTTTCGTACTAAATATCCTTTGTATTTTTTTCGTTTTTCTTTTTCTTTTTCCTTTTGTCTTTTGATGCAATTGAGAAAGACTGGATTGAAGTGTATCTCGATTTAGAAACAGGTATCACAAAGTATCGTGCAGTTGGAAAGTGTAGTTGGATAATTTCAAGTTTGCAATGACGTGCAATGGTTAATTTAAACTCTCGAAAGCTTAGCGATAAGCCAAGATATTTCGTTTACAGCCAATTTCTATAAGACTCGAGACCTGATTTTATTAACGATAACTCTGTCTCCGCAATTTTATTTTAAAAAAATCATGTATGTGCGTGCGTGAGTACGTGTATTCATTTTTCATATATTCTTTTTTAATTCATGAAAGTCCTTTCAACCAATACAAAACGTTTAAAGAGGAGGGAAGTAGGTAGGAAGGCATCCATTTATAGAAACTTCAAAGAAGTTATGCCAGGCATCCTAATAGAGGAACCTCCTGCTCTTATGAGAGTCTTATGAGGTTCGACGAACCAAACGCTATGCGAAATATTCGACTGAATCGAGGCAACCCTTTTGCGATCTTAAGTATTCTCATTTATACACACATAAATAAATATGTGCGAGGTTAATATTTCTTTGATCGAACTCGCATATACTCAACTCGCAATCCGGATAAAAGTTCTTGCTACTAGAATTAAAATAAAGAAAAGAGAACATTTAGTAATAAATATATAATTGTACTATTTCATAATAATTTCATAGTTAATTCGGTTTTATTTTGTTAGGAAGAATGATATATCGAAATGTATGTTTAATTCGTCGAAGCGTGTTACGAGTTCCAAGCATTCGTGAGAAATCGTGACATCCTTGACTCGGAAGTGACTCATAGCCGGCCGAGTTACGCTAGTTGAGTAACACACACATACTTAAAAGTCCAAGTTCATGGTTTTCTTCGTTATTTCCACGAAGGGTTATCTTCTCGTTCCTCGCCTCGCTTATGATCGAATTTCTTTTCTTACACAATTTTCTCATACATAGATGCATATACGCGCGTACATATGCGTAAATCATTTATTTTATAATCCTATTTTATAATTTATATATATTGATAATTATTGAAGATATTATCTCGAGATAAGTTCAAAACGTTTATAAATAGACACACGCGTAAGATGATAAAATAAATTAGCGATATCTTTATTAAAGACATACTGCTTTTTTATCTCATCATCACCATCGTCATCGTTGTCATCATCAACGATAAAAAGTTCACGTAACCATAAATAAACCTTAACATCAGTCTTTAACATTCTTCTGAGTTTGTGGTAAACGTTTATTCGAGAGTGGGAGAGAGAGAGAGAGAGAGAGAGAGGGAGGGAGATGTTAAATTGGTTATCGCAGATTGCACGTGTCTTCTCGTTTGTGTACATCCATAGATGCATACATACATAAATACACATAGTTATATACAACATCGTCTGGTCAATTCAGAATCAGAGAGTAGCGATGACGGCCCTGCACCGACTTACACCACTCCGTACGCGTAGTACGCTCGTGATTACGTCATCGGTCGAGTGAATGGACCAGTGACTATTCGTTTCTGTCCAATGAGAAGCGAGAATGGATCGCAACGATTGAATGGACGCTTGGAATGAACAAGAAATTTGTATACATTTGACTTTTGATCAATCGCTTACGTATCCAACTTTTACTTAATAGATCAGGATTTCAAATCATTCATTTCAATTTTTCATTTATTTTACTTCATTATTAGTCTTACTAATGATAGCAATTTTGTACATTGCACAATCCCATCATATTAAATAACAGTTTAATAATAAATCCATACCGAGAAATATGAAAATAATTATCAGCATGAATCGATGGAAGGAACAATTATGGAGATCTGTAGAATCCGAGGAAATAATTTGTTAATACGTGCGCGCCCGCCCACATCTTTTGGTTCCAATAAACAGGTTAACGTGCAGATTATACGTATACATTTGTCTCACCTTTTGCGATGAATCATTGAATTCCTGGAAGATTTCAAATTGACCCACCACTACGCTAACTCCATCTCCACCTTATTGAATGTTAGTCTTTCTTCCCCACTACTCTTATCGATATAGAGACGGCACCTTCCTTTTACTCGAATCGTATGCGTACTTCTCCTACTCCTACTCTACTAACACACCACCACCGTATTATTACCACTACCACCAGCACCTGCTTGATAGTAAACAGGTCGCCAGCAAAAGACTCTTCGAGTCGCGTCGTTCTGATAGTCAGTCAACGCGTGTTCTTCCTTGGCGACGCATCATCGAATAATTGATTTGATCGATCGATCGATCGATCGAACAAACGAAAACCGGCACAATCAACGACCGTGCTTAGAGATAGCGAAACGATAAAAGTGAGCGCACAAGTGAAACTCCCTCTTATCGAATTAAAACCCACGTTCATTCATTTTCATTACACATTTTCCAAAAATTTCTAAATATTCATAAGCTTTTTTCGATGTGCACAATTTCAACCAACGAATTTATCAACGCGTAAGATCATTTTTACACTCATTGTCTTCGATCCTTTGCGTTTCTTTGTTTTTTTTTTTTTCCAAATTTTCTTCAATTTTCAAATGCACAGTATGGAAACACAATCTTGAACGAACATGTGTATGTGACTGTGTTAGACGTCAGGCTAGCATGTAAATAATAATCGTCGAAGCATGCAGTAACTCGATGCACGTGCGACGAACATGCAACGGAGTCCGTTTACGGAGATTCGATACGTGATTTCCGGGAGGAAACGAATGTTGTTGCTTATTTTCTTTTCTTTCTCTCTTTTCCTTTTTTTCATTCATTGAATAACAAAGTTAGTTTATTTTTAAATCGATATCGTAATGAAATTTTCGGTTTGCCAATCCGTGTCGTGCCATGTCGTGCCGTGCCGTGCCGTGCCGTTCCGTGCCGTGCCCCTCATTCCTATCAGTATTGTAAATAATGTTGAAGACCGATACCGAAATCTTTTCCATGAACTTTATCAGAGAAGATATTGCTAATAAGAAATTTGTTTGATAAATCTAACCAAAAGTATTCTTAATTCTTCGAATTTAAATCCTCGTTCGTTATTTATAATGATTTCTTACAAATACTTCATATCTAATTGATAAGTATTTTGTATATTTATTATTATTATTATTATTAGAATATCAACTTACAGAGTTTCCACGTATTTTAATTATTCAATTATTATTTTTCTTTCTTTTTTGGTACTTTTTTCAAAGGAGCATTGTTCACGTTTCGAATGTGTGTGCGTGTCCGAACAAATTGGCGGGAATATTTGAACAGCTGTTACCTACATAGTATTGTTATAAACACGATATTATCGACCTTGCTCGATCTGTTAGTCAACACTTCTCGTGTTCTTTTGCCAGTAATAAAACAAATCCGATATCGCGATATTCGTTCGTATAAATCGAGTAAAAGAGTATGTATATCTTCTCGTTTCTTATTATTGAACCTTGTAGTTAACTCGTAATACCGGAACTCTCTATTGATAAGGAGCCTTTCTTATCAATAACATTTAACATTGATAAAACTTGGAAGAGATAAATGAGAAGAATACTTGAGAAGAGATTTTTGAAATTTTTCCTTTCGAAAATATTTCAACTAAAACTCCTTGTCTACAACGTGTTTCGTTTCCATTATTATATTTTCTTCTTATAATTTGCAACGGCAAAGGATCGAAAGATGTCAAGGAAAAACACAAATTTTGTTTATTTTAATGAAGTACTTTAAACCAATTGAATAAAATTAACACGTTGACTGGCACATTGGGATTAAGCCATGTGGGTCATCCACGATCGACGTTACTAAATTGTTGTTTTATATTTGATCTTAAAATCGTGGCCCCTACGGCAAAACGCGTAAAATTAGGGTGACAGTCAACGTGTTAGGGCAAGCAAAAACAAAAGTCAATTTTTACTCACAGCTGTGCGAATAATTGTGACAGTTTGGAGGAAGTGATTAGAAGACGGAGGGAAATCTTCAGACGGTCTATGAGACCTTTCGATTTTTATGAATGAGCGTCGACAGAGGATTAAACATGCTGCACAAGCATGGAAGCAAGTCGCTGCAAAGTTCCGTCTACAAGAACAGTAGGGGTGCCTTCTTGAAATCTGTAAGTTCGAGTAAATGTTCCAATCTTTTTTTTCTTTTTTTCTTTTCTGTACGTGCCAAGTCAAAGCTTATATATGTTTGTGTCGTACGATTGTTTCGTCGTATTACGTATGAAAAGAAAATCCTTAAATAAAAGGAAATGATTTCTGAGATAAACAGCATCGATGTGTTTGCACGTCATTACAAACATCGATCACGAATCGTTAAAGTAATTTAATCATTTTTTCTTTTTTTTTTTTTTTACAAAGGAACACATACTTTTCGTATTACATTAAAAGATGATATTCACGGATGACATCATCGTGCAATTATTCGAGTAGGTGTTTTAAAAGAAGAGAACCGATACGCTCAGAGATAACAACGGAGTCTACTTTAACAAACGTTTGTTTCGGAAGATATTAGAAGAATCGAAGGGTGAATGGAAGAGAAGGGATGAAGGTTCAGACGAAAGGAAATAACAAACTGAAAAATTTCGTTCGCTCGTATTACATATTATTATTTGCGTGTATTACATAAATCCCTAATCTGTAGGTATTCCAAGGTGTAATTTAAATATTCATCATTCTCTCTTCGGTATGCCAATGTATCATCTGCACGTGACCGTTGGGAATCTAACTTAGGAAAACATTAAACATCGTGCTCTTTTGTAGTCTCTTGGCGAAGCAGAGATTCATGAATAAGTGGGCTGGGTCCAAGTATTTCGTTGCATTCGTTAGATCCTTCCTAGATCTTTATTATCGAGTTCTTCAATTTTCACAGATTACAACGATGTTATGTGACATTTATGAGAAATGTCAGCGAGTATGATAATTGCAATATATTGGAGAAAACAAATAAAAAGAAAAAGAAAATTGTCTTATTATCTAATCGACAACATGGACAGGGATTCTCAAGAGTATGGTATTCGATGAATGTGCGTTGGGTTAAGAGAGAAGTAAGATGTCGGTTATGAGAACCACTGAAGTTCGTTCTCTTACGATCTAATCGTGAAACGTCACTCGTGGACTATGCGTCATCGTTCGACTCTCGCAAACGAGATTCGCACTTGTAATATCTGACGAGCAATCAAGACACCACGTCACGATCCGTTACAACGACGTGACATCATCGGGTTAAAACGACGCCGATGCCGATGCCGTCGTAGTCGGTACCGTCGTCGGTACCGTCGTCGGTACCGTCGTTGGTACCGTCTGTGTTGACCTCTCGTCTCCTCCTGTCTGGAGAGATCAAATCCTGGTCATCGCGTTTCTCTTCGAAGAGACACGCTTCTACACACAAGCACGCATTCGCAAACACACACATACGCGTATATGTGTACAATGACTAGGTCAGGTTTTCATTCCCTCCTCTTCTTCTTTTTATTCTTCTTCTCCTTCTGTTTCTTCTTATTCTTCTTCTTCTTCTTCTAACTCACAACGATGAGTAATCATTGTTGATTGTTGTGATGACTTATAAGACTCATTTGAATCAAACGATCGACTCTCCTCTTTTGTGAGAATTTCTTAGCACAATCTTCGAGTTCGAGTTTCTTTCTCTCTTTTCGAAGATTCCTCAAACCGGTTTTCATTTTACCTTTCTAGAAAGAAAGGTATTCTCCTTTTTTTCATTTTATTTGTTTAAACGAACTCCGAGTTAAAACAGATCGCTTCGAGTCTCTAGTGAAATCTCAAAGTCCTCGATTTTCATACTCGACGATGGATTATGATAATTCGAGATTTGGATTTAAAGTAGGATCAATAAGTTGTTTATTTCTTTCTATATTCTAATACAATTGGCCTTGATTTAGAAACTGGTTTTAGACTGTTCTACTTGGAGACGCATTAGTCAATCTTTTGCTTTGATCGTTATAGGTACACACATAAGCGCGAAATTGCGAAATTATGGTAGGAACGAAAGCGGATAATCTGAAACGTTCTTTGTTTGAAAGAAGAAACTTTGTCTGGCGGAAATTGGCGAGGCTTTTCAAACGAATATGGCAACGTAAACACACTTTCCTCTTTGTAAATCCGCGAACTGGGAGAGTTCGCGGGATGATTTTAAAAGAAGATGCTTCGGGATTCTATTCGTACTGCCTGACGCAAGCGCTTTTCGAAATGTTGCAAACAGGTTAAGAAGTGTTTCTCGGTAGAGTGCTCGATACTTTGGCTTCTGTCCCCGGTATTCTCGGAAGCATACGTTAGTTCCTTCGTTCCTTCGTTCAACGTTAAACTCTTTGGATGAATACTTACGTGTACCGGTTTCCATAATAAGCTGGTTTCTCCTCTCTATCTGTCTCCGTCAATCGTTGCGTAACACAACTCGTCAATAGTGTTTCTACATCAGTCCTCGGTTTATCTCAAGATGATCGATCGTTCAATCGATCAAATATTTAGAACTTATTTGCACGTTTAATAGAGAAAAACACATTAAATATTCGAACGTACGTATCAACGCGCGATACAATTTCATTTGATTTCTATGCATATATTACTTGAATATATATTTGATATCAAGAATATGAACTTCTGATAAGTCTCGATCATGCGTGCATCCGATCTAATGCACTTATGTAACGACCTATGTTAACTTTGTTGCACTAGAGGAATAATCGAATGAAATGTCTGACTATTGAATCATTCGGAATGTAAATAACTAAATAAAACAACAAAAAACAGGAATGGAATATTTGTCGAACGATTATGCGATTACATGGATGGGTAGATCCTTTAACCTAATGTAACATATTGTAAGATAGAGCGTATTTTTCAAAGCTTATCGAACAGAGTCTCCAATACCAAATGCCGTGGAATTCCCTGTCGCGTTCCAGTTGGTCTCTTTTCAATCTATACGTGCATGTGTGTATGCGGATAAGTATATATGCGTGCATGTATAAGCCGTACAAGTTGTACGCGAGCACGTTCTCCTTGGGTACTCCACAGAAGATCCCTTTGTTCTGTGAGCTGGCATAGTATGCATGTGTACATTCACGTATGCGTATACATACGCATAGAGAATATACTTGCTTCATTATACATTACGATAATATTCGGGAGTTTGAAACTTGGTCGATTGTTTTTATTGAAAAAATCATCGATTATTCGCGAGTTTCGATAAGGAAAACGTGATTATTTAATTATAAACGTTTAATCGATATGCTAATATCGACAGAGAGAAAAAAAAATATAGATAGATGTCTATATATGTATTATGCATATGCGAAGAGAAGATTATTCGAGGCCAATCGAAATCTGGTTGAAAGATAACACGTAGAAGAGAGATTATGTAGGACGTTGAGAAGAAACTCAGAAACACGATTGTACGTACGCACATACGTAGATACCCACACATATATATATATATATATGGTTGCTTATATACGAACATATAACGATAGTGTCACGAAGAGACGTCTCCGAATATCGGCTCTTTGTGTCTGGCAACAGCCAAGACGCCTACAGCTGTCTGCCAATGCTCTCGGCGACAGAGACCCTTGATACGTCCAAGACGTATCCGATTAAATACCAGTCTTCTGGATTTTTCCTTAAGGATTTCTTACTTCTTATCCAAACATTTGAATTATATCGTCCACCGATTCAAACACAAAATTGTTTTGCACGCGTCCAACGAAACACGTGATTTCTCCTTATCAAATTTTTGTATTTCTTCAATCAAGCGTCAATGTAAATACGTCTAATCGTGCTCGCGTTAATTTACATCGAATTTTATTACGAAACTCGCAATTTTTCGGAACAAATTTGTTGTTTTTATTGTATCAGAACTGGATAAAACGGTTAGATTAGATTGAAAGTCGCTGACCCATTAAGGGAGTTTCTTTTTCGTCCAACGCATTCGTATTTCTCAGTTCCTTCTCTTTTTTTCTCCCCCTTTCTCGTACATATCTCTCTCGCCGTTGGAAATCCCGTGGCCGTTCGTTCCTCTCACGCTCCCACTTTTCGTTTCCTTTCTCCCTCTCTCTCTCCTACTATTCCATGAGACAAGACATGTGTGAAGGTTTTCGAGGACACCCAGTATACGGTATGCTTTCGCCGAAATTCCACACATTCGAACGAACCGTCGTGTTCTTAGACACCTTGTTAGACCACATTCCACTCTGTATTCCCCCTCTTCCTCTTATCCAGTCAGCTGGTCGCTCTTTTTCAAAGAAGAAATGATTGACGATGCGCGTCCATACTAATCTGACTTTTTAAAAAGCATATCTTCGATCCCTACAGAACATTACATCTTTGATCATTCAAAACAATATTGAGAAGTGAAACCTTTAGAAAACTAAACTTCGAAAGAATGAGACGAATGTTTACATTTTATACTACATATACTACATTACGTATTATACAGGCTCAACCAAGTTTTCAATTTCAACAAATGACACGTGTGGCTTAAAGTATGAAATAAATGCTTTGGTTTGAATTTCATCAAAACATTTTTCAAATGCAGCGTCAATTACTGTTTTCGATTTTGTGGCCGATTCAATACGACTGCTTCACATTTTTTAATTTAATTTGGTGTTAAGGAACTCAATCAAACTACTAACTGCATAAAAAGATTGAAAAAGAAGAGAAGTAAAGAAAGAGAAAGTGATACCAAGAATAAATTGATTTCAGGCCCGACTAAACACCATACAACGAGGTTTATAATCCCTTTCCTTAAGATTCAAAGTGGGTCGCTGATAAAACATTAGTTCGTGGAAGGACTCACACTCTTCATTTTCTTTTTCTTTACGAGAGCGCGTTACGCAACGCGTTATTCACTTTAAAAGTTTCATTCATAAATCTCAGACGTTGGTGTTCGGTTGTTAGTTGCGTGGAATTCTACGAAGAAAAGGGACTAAAAACGTGTCCGGAATATAATTATAAATTCGAGAGGAAGATAACACCGGAAAGAAATTTCATTGAAATTATTTTCAAAGACAAAAGAGAAGGAAGGAGGAGACACGTGGCCGGAACGAAAAGAAAAAGAAATGTCTTAAAAAAGGCGCGTGTTGCGCGCGCAACTGTTTGCGAATTCTTTAGTTACGGCGACGGCCGGCAAAGTGCGCTGGGGTCGCGCGCATCGCATCCAATCGAATAGAAGATAGTCAGTGCTCTTCTGACCGTCCACGTTGTCGCATCTCGAGGTCAACGGCAGTTTCTATCTTTTTCATTCTTATTTATATATATATATATATATACATAAATGTGTGCATATTTAGATAGATGCATATGTATTTATATATGTACGTAACGCGAGTTCTTTCTTCGTGCAGAGTTAACATTATATGTTTCTACTAACCGTACACGTAACATCGATTTATATATATCTCTCTCTCTCTTTTTCTCTCTATTTTATTTTCACTCTGTTAAGCAATAAAAATCGATAGATCATGGCGACTGATATTATAATATAAATGAAATGTTTTCGTCGGAAGCGTTTTTATTCGAATGTCGAAGTTAAATCGCGAACATCGTGGCTCCGAATCGAAGAAGAAATTTCATCGTGGAATTTCGAACCAACGGATTGTTTCTTCCTCTTTTACGTGGGGACGAGAATATATTGCCGTCTAAATGCGCATTAAAGTGAGTACACATACCGGTACTTAAATAAATTTTCTTTTTTTTTTATTCCCCCCTTTTTTACCATCTCCCTCGTTCCCTTCTTATTTTTCTTTCTATACTCGATAGTACTTACTACTTACATACTCGCGATTTGATAGATTGCCAAATGAAATGACTCGATCTCGAAATGTCTTTCCGCATTTCTTCTTCTTTTTTTTTTTTGTTCTATCGAATCAACTCGAAAGATATTAACATATCTTCTCAGAGAATTTGGGGTCAGAGATCGAATTAAACTGAACGATACAAGAACGCTTATACACGTACATATTTATACTGAAAGAGATTAACACCAATGTTATAATCATTTTTTTATTTCTTATCTAAATAAACCCAATTATAATGATTAATTTTGTTCCACAATAAGTAAATCAAATAATAATAAATAATTAGTATTTGTAATTACTTAAATATTGTACATCGATCACCCTATACAACTGAAAAGTTAAAGTAGATGAAAGATTCTCTGTTGATAGTACGCAAATATTTTTGTACATCTTCCTTTGACAGCGTCAACGTTCAGGGTAATCTCTGACAAAAAGATATTTACAGATAACGACATTATCGACAGTTTGATGTTAATAAAAAAAAAAAAACTAAAGAGAAAAAGGTCGAATTGATCGAAACGATAGGATTATTGTAAAAAGTATCGATTATCTCCATCGAGAATCGTTAGATATGCATAATATGTCGTATCGATTTGCGGCAAAGATCCGGGTTCGAATGTGACCACGAGCTTTATAAATTAAATGTTTTTTTTTACTAACACACACAGCATACGCGTGCACGCGTTTACACATACACGTGGGTGTTCGGATTTGCATGTTTCACAAGTTTAATGGAGAGTATCGCATTTTGCGCTCTGATAATTTAACTCGCACGTACTCTTCGATAGGTCGATTTAATAAATATCTATCCTTGTGTATTATTGTACTAAAAACAAAAGTGTGTTAGAAAGGTAGAAGCGGGGAGTTTCTTCTTTTTTTTTTCTCTTTTTTCTTTCTTTCATTTTCTTCTCCTTTTATTTTGTTATTTTTCTCTTTAAAATTGATCGATCGTTAATATATATTTCGGCGAGATAGTTTATACGCGCTCGTGTGCAATTTATTTCACGTTATTGATCATTTCACGCTCTTGTTATTTGTTATTACAGATGTCGGAGTTCCCAGTGGAGGGGGGAGAAAACGGGGACATGCAAGCGGTCATGGAAAACTTTCAAAAAAAGAACAATCTGGTCACTGGCCGGACCCATGTTTCCCATCATCCACAAGTTACTACTTCATCACAGGTTGTTCCTCCATTTTAAACAAAATTCATTCCATTTACAATAGCATACACATATTACTAATCTTTTCGCTATCATTGTGACCTAAAAAATAATTTTAATCGTCGATAGTAAAATAATAGTTTAAAAAAAGATAGATAGAGAAAAAGAGAGAGAACATTTACTTTACATTTATATTAATTATGGTTAAGCAGTAATTGTAAACATATTTTATTGAGATTAATGATCGATTATAATATTATCGAATACTTAGCAATCGAGTGCAACATCTGTGTAAATATTCCATAGAACGAATGGGTTGTTTTCTTTTTTTTTCCTTTTATTTCTTTCTCTCACGAAAATATATTTAAGCATGGACGTGGACCAAGTCACAGAGAGATGATTTTTATGCACCCGGCGCCTAACCAAAAGAGAATAAATATTCATTCTCGTTAAGCCAAAAGTACATCCTTTGCCATCGAACTTTCTATTTTAAGATCGCACAAGTCGAAACGACCTTCACCGTAAGAAGAGTCGCGACGTTTTATTCGCCTACGTTCTTTCTTGACCAATTCCACTGATTTCCCAAACAATCGCTAAAGTTTCTACTTTCCTGCATTTTTTTTATTTTTCATTCATGCATATAAATATATGCAGAATTAATAAAAAGATATTTTCGTGTCCATAAATGTGAAACTTTGAAAAAGGAAATACAAATGATAAAGATTGAATAATCATAATCTATACTTATATGATTGATTTGTTTAAATAACAAAGATCATTTTTGTATTAGTTGTGCCTCGTGTCTAGCAATTACTCTCGATTATTATCGATTATGCAATAGTGCAAAGTTCGCATGACTCTGTGTTACGCCCACCAATTCGTGTGTCTCTCTTATCTTTATATTAGATACTTTTATAACATTTAATACTTTTATTATGAAATCCATTGGTTCTCATGTTTTCAAAATACGTAATAATTATTTACAATGTTAATTGCATCAATCAATGTATCAATCCACAATTTTCAAATGAAAACAAAACTATTAAAAAAGAAAAATAAGAATTCAAGATATCAATTTCTTCCAATTAAATTTACACAATATCCAAATCATTGATTGCTAATAAGTTTCTGTTTAAACTCGAGCCAATTCATTCGTCGAATATTTTCATTGAAAACATTATGAAACAGAGACGAAGATAGAAGCAAGACATTTTGAAGTTGAAGATTACTTTAAGTGTAATCGAATACCATCCGTATATCACCCACGTTCATGTTTTTTCCATCATTTTTTCCTCTTTTTCTTTGCTTTTCAAGTACTGTACTTTCGTTCGAAAAACATTGCCATATAATTTATCTAGATTTCCATTCTCCAATATCTTGGTACTACTGCAATACGCTTTAACGAGAACATTGGCACTTTCTTGTTTTTTGTTTAAACATTCCAACAACTCAATCTTTGGTAACAGCTTGTCGAAAATGTTGCTTCTTTGGCTACTCACCAAAACAATCTTCTACTTTGTCTTTGATTACGTTAGAACGTCAGAAATCTTCTAAGTCCATTTATAAACTTTACAATTTACTTATAATTAAATAAAAATAACCAACAAAAAATGGCATTTCTATTCAAATTATTATGAAATATCTTCGTTTTTATAATTGCAGTAAAATTCGAGTCTGCATTGTCTAATAAATAAATAAATAAATTAATCACTGTGTGATAAATGGTTATGAATTTTTAGCAATGTTTTGGCACACGAATATTGGGATTAAATATCTTTCCTCTATTTATAATACTCAAATAATTGTCTTGATTTAATTGAATTACTCGACAATTCGAAGGACTCGGTACTCAAAGATATTTTACTTTTGAACCCTTCTTAAAATAATGTTAGAAGGTTATAATTACACTTACTCGGTTCTGTTCCAAGCTCTCTCTTTCTCTCTCCCTCCCGTTTTATCTTCTTGGGACTCGAAGTAGGCATTTTCTTCTTCCTGAACGCGAGTTCTCTCGTCCAAGACGATATTTTACTACCTCACTGCGGTAGGTCTCTTCATCTCGTTAGGTATCTTTTACTGTTGACTTTAAAGATAGTTAACTAAATGCGTTTGTTCAAAAATACAATAAGTTTTAATTCATTTTAAATGATTATTAGCGTATGTGCTGAAAAGTTAAGTAACCCCTTTCGTGCGTTTACGTAAAATAGAAATACAGAATGATTATTTAATCCACAAAAATAGAACATTGTAATAATAGCAATGGGTAGGTATATGGTTCATTGTATGAAATATAGTCGTACGTGCGTAGGTGTGTGTATGTGCAAATTTTTGGAAGAAATAGAAATTTCATCGAATATCGAGACGCGAAAGAATTTTGAGATCACAGGTTATTCCTATTGGGATGATACGAATGATTTTAGGAAATGAAAGATTCGAGCCAGGGAGACCCAAGTAAAATAGCGAGAGAAAGAAAGAGAGACAATCATATACATACATACAGAAATACGATTAGATAGAGATGAGTAGAGCAGTACGCGTGTGACTCACCTCACGTGGATCTTAAATAGAACGTAAATGACTTTTAACTCGGCAGATGCTAACGACGAATCAGAGCCAGAGCAGCAGCAGCAGCAGCAGTTCGAGCAGGGTGAAATCCTCTCAGAGGATTTCCTCCCTTTCTACCTCTTCCTCGTCGAGTGAAATGAAGGCGAGCTCTATGAAGAGCGATCTCACCGAATTAAAACGTGGCATCTCGGAGATGAAAAATATGTCCTCGAATTTTTCCCAACGATTACGTAGCAGCATGGAGAATCTTGTTGACAGGTAAATATACTTGACATTTTTTGTTTTTTTTTTTTTACAAACTTTTCAAATGTACAAAGGATGGCTAATCATTTTCTTTCCTGTCTTCTATTTTCCTTGTTTATTTTAGAGACGGACCTGTTGCCGAAGAAAATGATTTGACCGAACCACTGGTAACATTCCCAGATCCTGACACCCCACCACCTTCTACAGGAACTGTAACTTTGACAGGAGGTTCACCGTCTCAGCTGAGTTCTCTCAATTCGCTGAACAATCTTCACAATATGAGTCCACCGATAAATATGCCGAATATTACGAATATGACGAGTATACCTGCTGGCCAGGAGACTATGAAATTCGAACAGAAGAAAATGACGAGTGCGTCCAAAACGAAGGTCAGTGAAATGTTCTAGTGCAACGAACGTACGACCAAGAAAAAATCGACGCGAGGATCGTCGTAAAATAATCTCAAATAAAATTCAACGAAAATATCGATCGCGACCTTCGCGTTTGAATAATAATCATTAAAGATCGTCATAGATCATTCTAATTATTTGTGTGTAATTCTAAGTTTACATACTCTCTTCTACGACTCGGAGCAATTAAATGATTCTCTGCGTGCCAAGATATATTTTTTTCTCTCTCTCTTTCTCTCGTGGAAGAAATCTAACGATCTAACATTAGAAAGACGGATCTCGATCGGCTGATCATCATCGGTTCGTAGATCGCACGTGGAATATAATCGAGTATAGCAAACGACTCTCGAAGAACGTCAAACAACGAGGCAGAGACTGCGCAATGTTTAGCCCGAGGTGTGGTTTCCACTGCGTAGTCTAGGTCAAGGACTTCGACTCTTTTTTTATTCTCTCTCTTACAATTTATTTCAATTTTTTCTTACCTCCTTTTTTCTTTCTTTTTTTTTTCTAACTCACCAGTTGTCATCACCGATCGTATCATCATTCCGTTTTCTTTTTTTGACGTGAACGATGACCATTCTGATTATGATCGTAAACACAATATAATCTGTATAATATTTTAATGAATATTACTTAATTGTATTTATATATTTGTTGATTAGGTCGTTACCGATGGATTTAGTGCCGAGAAGGCAATAGCTAACAGTGCTGAAATGAGAGCACTGCAAGCCGGTGATGTTTCTTACAAGGAACAAAGTGCCTCGACTGCAGCAAGAGCACGCGTTGAATTGGACGGTGTTTCTGCTGAAAAAAGGGTCGCTGCTGCTAGAGTAAGTGTCTATGCATAATTATTTTATATTCTAATATCTATATACAATATAACGTGTCTCTTGGATTCATAGTGGAAGAGAATTCGTGAATGAACTTTCAAACGATCATATAATAGACTCTATTTCACATTTATTTCTATAGTACGATTAAATGTTTTATTTAACCATTTCATTAGGACATACTTGGACGCGAATATTTATTCCATATAAATTCGTTAAAATATCGGTTAAAAGTGAAGGAAAATTGTTTTTCTTCTAAATCATCCATTCGATATCTCTGTTAACGCGATAATAGGCGGAAGGATTTATTTTCCATCGAATTTAGCAGTCGTCGAACTTCAGCTTGAGAAATGATTACACCGGCAAATGTTTTCAACCATTGCGTAAGATTTCTTTCACGCGTCAGAGCTTTCCCAGGTATTTACGTTTCATCGCTTTTCTATATTTAGATGATTTTAAACTGAAAGTCAGTCTTGGTGTCGGTATCGGCGACGTGGCTCTTGAGTCAGCTTTCGAATGCTTTTTGAATCCCAGCCAATGACTTCTCGATCACTCGATAGATACAAATATATGCATGTATGTATATATGTAAAAGCAATTTGATCATTAGTAGCAGCAATCGTATAGAATCTTCAGTAATATATCAGATGTCGATCGAGAAAATTGAACATTCATTGATCAAATTTCTTCACTTTGACGTATCCTTAAATCTAAAAAATAAATTCAAACAATTTTTGAATCTCAGTATAAATGATTTTTACATACAAATGTATACATCATCATATTGAGATGAATCATCTGGTTTTCTCGATCAAGATACTTTTGAATTTTCCCGCAGGATGACGCTAGAATGTAAAATGCTAAGGTTGACCATGCGTTGACAGTCAAAGTTACCCCAACCGATCAATGGAACTCGAAGCACTTATTGATTTTCTAAAAAAGTTCATTGAAATTCGTGAAGGGTGGTGGGTGGTCCGGTTGAGCTGTGGGCTTTTCCCGCATTGACCTTGAATGTCTAACATAAACGAAACGATTTGGTTTCTACGGGGCGTGTTTCCAAAGCCACCCACCCAGTGGTAACTTTAGTAAAAGCTTGGGGTTGAGTATTGATCGAGTTTAGTCGATAAGAGAACGCTTTCAGAGAACAGACAGACCAGACCAGTTTGTTGTTAGCGTCGAAAGCTTACGCATGTCAATGGGACAACGACTTTCAAGGCTTGCACGGAGCCTTTTTCCTGTTTTAAGGACCCGAAATATCAACGCGACTAAACGTATCTTGGGAAAGGATGATCGAGCCAAATCTATCGAAAGGGTAGGCTTCTTCTAATCTAAATTTCATTTTTCTTCTTCACGCATCTTATTGCATCGCGTGCTAGATAAAAAGAAGGATGCGTTAAAGTATAATTGACGTTAATTGGTTGGTGTCATATATCTCAATTAATCGACACTTTTCGATTACTGTAATAGAAGTAAGTTCTATAAGAAAAAATGATAGTCGACGCGTTCGGTTGATTCGTTAGCACTGATTATTTAAAAAGATCTTCCAAATGTGTTCGCGTGGCATTGGAGTTATGTAAGTCAAGTAGTGTTTGAAATATATTAGAAATAGAAGAAAAGAGAAAACCGAAAAGTTCGGTTTCGCGTTTCTTTTCGCAACGTCATGTTATTCTAGGTCCATTCAGTGAAGTAGTTTCTATGGTGACGCAATCATTGAGATTTCAATCAAATTCAAAGGAAATCTGCGTGCCAACTAGGTGTTACTGTCACCGCCGATATCTTCCCCCTTAACTCAAAATAGAACTCGACCGCGAAAGACTCGGGTAAATTGCCAACTTGTAATCCTCTTCTCTTCTAGAATGCTTTCAAGATCCATGCACGTTCAAGGTTCTATGTGGATCCAGTAGATTGCCAGAAATTGTCATCACTGGGATGATGCTATCTTCCTTGTATTTTGAATTTAGGCTCGTCTTTCTTCTTTACGCCGTTCGATCTAAAGGCTTTTCAAGTTCAAAGAAAAACCAAACGATTTCGTTCGCGGAAAGTAGATTGTTTTTTAGGATTTTGTATTTTTCTAAATTGCATGGATAAAAGTGTAATTCAGTTCTTCAATTAGAAAATGATTCATTCATTATTTTTATCTATCAAATAATTAATATTTTGTTTATATATAAATACAAAAGATTGCGAAAGAAATGCATTGCAAGCATTTCGATCGTCGCATTTCGATCGTCGCATTAATAATCACGCGTGAAATTATTTATAACATCGAAACCGTGCGACGAGTGATACTTTCTCATATTCGCATGATGTAAATTAATGACTTTGTTTAAAAGATAAACTGTTATTGTTGTAACGACAACTTGACGTTGCAAATTTTGTCAGAAAAAGACATTTTATGCGTGTTGGAAACGTACTACGAGGACGTCTCTAAAATGAAATTCTAACTAATACAAAATAAATAGTTATAATGTTTATAGATTTGTTTGTCTGTTTACGCTTTTAAAAGTTCGCGGTATTGGTGTCACGTGACCGGTCAGTTTTCGCGCGCAACGCGCAAATAAATTAAATCGTGTTTATTATTCGACTCGACTTGCTAAGATTAGTTCGTGTCTCGTCTTCGTCTAAAACGATCGGTCAATCATATTTACGTGCGCAATTTGTTCGTATTTAAGTTTCTACCTAGTGTCGTTTAGTAGTTAGCGGGTGTTATGAATATTTATAAAGATGAGCGTACCTTGGCCAGTGCATCGAGGTATATTGCAACGAAAAACCTTCGATGGTTTGAACCCGGTAAATCATTTTATCCAAATAAAATATCAATGTCATCATTTTATTATATTTTTTTTTGTAATAAATCTCGTGTCATTTGCATGTGAAACATTTTAAGAATAAGAGGAGTGTTTCTTAATAAAATTAGATTGAGATTAAGAGATTACTTTTAAATTTGTCTAATAAAAATAAAAGTAAATGTGAAATGTTAGGAAGCATCTTTAATGGGTAGGATTTGAATGTATAGCGACAAGAAAAAAGAGGATTCGTGACGAAACGCTTGGCTTATATTTAGAGAAATACGTCAGAAGGTATCGAAGAGGTCGAGATACATGACAGAACGTTCAGATTGCTATGGAACTGCGACGGTCGTGCTTCTTTCCAAATTCGCCTACTCGTGATTTATCTGGAATTTATCGATATTTTCCTTCCTGTTTTTATCTTTCATGTTTTTTTCTATTTTTTCTCTTTATTTTTCCTCATACCTCGAGCATTTTAATCGTCGATTGCAACGCTCTTATTTGTGAAAGTTTGAAAATGACAAGAGGAAACAAGAAACAAGTTATAGTGAAAACATATCATGTGCTTTAATATTTCAAGGATTTTTTTAATTCTATTTTTTTCTCTCTTCTTTTAATGTTAAGAATATTTAATGAATGTTCGATATTCTTCTCGATAAATAATTTCGTGTTTTATTTAACAAGAGACTTAGACTTGTTATCATTAATTTTCATTCGAATTAGCACGATTAAGTCGGATATAATAATAACCTTCGATCGTCTATTAATATTTTCTTACTTCTCGTTGATTTCAGACAAAACTTTATTGCATTCTATGTTTGTTAACTTTGTCTAAAATGCATCGAACTTTTTGCGCAAACTCTTCCACGAATCTAAACACTTAGTTAGATATACGTCCATGTTTGTATGCACATATTCTCTTTCGTTATTATAGGAACAGCGAAGCTTGAAGGCTGGAGATTTATCGCATCAAGAGAGCAACAACATGGCAGCGTCGACTATGAAGTTACAAAGTGACTCATTCAGTTCGGAAAAGGTTCGTTCTTATAATAAATCGATAGAAATACATTTAGAAATATTGTATAAATGTTCGAACGAATATATTTCAAATAACGCGTAAATCGAAATCTGTGTTTAACTCGAACGTATTTTTCTCAAATACAACAAATATTTATGTATACATTTATGTTCCTTTTTTTTTTTTATGTGCAATTTAGAAAACAATAAAATACTATGTTGTATTTTTGAGAGATCGGAACGAAAGAAAAATATCGAGACGTTTTGATAATAGAATATTCTAGGAAATATTACACGCACGCGCTCGTATACGATGAAACATAATGAAATGTAATAATTTTTGGAAATCTGGATATAAGATCTTGTTTTCTTTTCACTCGTCACTTTGGCCGGTCACCAAAGAATACGTTTTTCGAGCTAACCATAAATCGTGTAGCCTTTAACAACGATTTCTAGACGAATTTACCTAGCTTTGGCAGTCGTGCGTGTATCGTCGTACGTATCGAAAAGTCTTCTTCCTACTATCTGCGATCATATTTGTGAGAGAGCGCGCGTGTATTTAAGCGCACACACACTCGTGCATATATATATTTCTCACAATTTCAAGCGCTTAAAGATTCACCAATTTAAACGGTGCCTAGCCAGCAGTCGTCAGCCTTCAGTCTTTCCCGATTTTCTGAGCAACGAACATATACGCGTGTCCGATACTGGATACAACATTTATTCTACTTTGTTTTATGTTTATCACGAAAGGAAAAGACACTATAGTGAAATAATAGACTATAAAAAGAAAAGAAAAAGAAGGATTAATTAAAATTGTGGTGTCTGTTTGTTTTGGCAAATGAAAAAGCATGCTACGAAAGTGGAGCCTCGATTCGAGAATGGTAGTTAAAAACCTGTTGTTACATTAGTTAAATAAACAATAGAAATGTTTTATCTTCGCGATAGTTTATTAAAGTCTTGTTTTAAAATGCATTCCATTATTGCGTCATTCGCGACAGAAATAAATTAGTTACGCAAACAGGATATGACAATCGGAATTGATAATTTTATTTAAATGAAAAGCTTTAACTTTGGTCGTCTTGTTGTGTTATATTTTACAGAAGGCGATGGCGGCACAACAGCAACGTCAGACGGTCACTTCTTCTGGGATTTACAATCACGAGAAACACATGGCTTCGAGCTCGCAATCGAGCATAACGATAGCTTCGAAAGGTGTGACATCTAAATCATCGATGATCAGTGCAGCTAACGCGGTTAATCAATTGATGAATGGTATGAGGCCAGCGGAGGATGAACTTCTTTCTTTGCCATTGGACGACTTAGATTTGTTATGTTCTAAGTCGAATCCTCAGGATGTGGAACGTGCTATTACCAAGTACTGCAGTTTCTTGGATAGTTTCGTCGAACGTTTGAAGGCTAACGACGGAAAGAACGCGAAAGCACCGTTATTGTTGAACAGAGTCAACGAAATCATCAGGAAGGCTTGGGCTGTACCTACTCATGGTCACGAACTTGGTTATACTTTGTGTAATACTCTCAGAACGAGAGGGGGCTTAGATTTGTTGATGTCCAATTGTATCGCAAGCGATCAGGAGTTACAATTTTCTTCGGCGAGGTTATTGGAACAATGTTTGACCACCGAAAATCGTGCACACGTGGTCGAGCATGGTCTTGAAAAGGTCGTCAACGTGGCTTGCGTTTGCACGAAGAATGCCAACTCCGTTGATCATTCTAGAGTAGGTACTGGGATCTTGGAACATTTGTTCAAGCACAGCGAAGGTACGTGTAGCGACGTTATCAGGCTTGGTGGTTTGGATGCAGTCTTGTTCGAGTGCAGGAAGAACGACGTGGAAACTTTGAGACATTGCGCTGGAGCATTGGCTAATTTGTCGCTCTATGGTGGTGCCGAAAATCAAGAAGCCATGATCAAGAGGAAAGTACCTATGTGGTTGTTCCCTCTTGCTTTCCACAATGACGACAACATCAAATATTACGCTTGTCTGGCTATCGCAGTTTTGGTAGCCAATAAAGAAATTGAGGCAGCCGTTTTAAAGTCTGGTACTCTTGATTTAGTCGAACCATTCGTAACATCGCATAATCCTTACGAGTTCGCTAAATCGAATTTGGCTCATGCTCATGGGCAAAGTAAAAACTGGTTGGAGAGATTAGTACCTGTACTAAGTTCGAAAAGAGAAGAAGCTAGAAACCTTGCCGCCTTTCACTTTTGCATGGAAGCTGGTATTAAGAAACAGCAAGGCAATACCGAGATATTCCGTGAGATAGGAGCAATCGAACCATTGAAGAAAGTTGCCAGTTGTCCCAATGCGATAGCTTCCAAATATGCAGCTCAAGCCTTGCGTTTGATAGGCGAAGAAATACCGCACAAACTTAGTCAACAGGTACCACTTTGGTCCACGGAAGATGTGAGAGAGTGGGTCAAACAAATCGGATTTGCCGAATGTGCCATGAATTTTGTTGAAAGTAGAGTGGACGGTGATCTTTTGCTTCAATTGACAGAGGAGAATCTCAAAGAAGACATTGGTTTAACGAATGGAATTAGAAGGAGACGTTTCACGCGAGAACTTCAAAACCTCAAAAAAATGGCAGACTATAGTAGCAGGGATACCGGAAATTTAAATAGTTTCTTACAATCGATCGGTCAAGAATTTTCTATATACACTTACAGTATGCTCAACGCTGGCGTTGACAAAGATTCGATCAGGAATGTGTCGGAGGATCAACTATTGACCGAGTGTGGTATCGGGAATAGCATACATCGACTTAGGATATTGGATGCAATCAAGAACATGCAACATAATCAGTTCAGTTCCTGCGAAGACGAATCACCGAATAAATCGTTAGATGTGTTCGTTAGTTATAGGAGATCTAATGGATCTCAATTAGCTAGCTTACTCAAGGTTCACCTGCAGCTACGCGGATTTTCAGTCTTTATCGATGTCGAAAGGTTAGAGGCTGGTAAATTCGATAATAATTTACTACAAAGTATCAGACAGGCCAAACACTTCCTCCTTGTGCTCACGCCCAAGGCTTTAGATAGGTGTATACAGGACGGCGAGTGTAAAGACTGGGTCCATAGGGTAAGATTTCGTTTTTTCCTTCTTTCCAAAAACGATCTGAAGTCATTCTAACTAAACGTTTTATTCGTCTACAGGAAATTGTGGCTGCGTTACAATCGCAGTGCAACATTATTCCCATAATAGACAATTTTCAATGGCCTGAAGCCGAAGATCTTCCAGAAGATATGCGAGCGGTTTGTCACTTTAATGGCGTACGTTGGATTCACGATTATCAAGATGCTTGCGTAGACAAATTAGAAAGGTAAGTTCTACGCGACCCGCAGATTTTGAATTGAGATAATAAGGATCATATTATTTCTATAGGTTTATGCGAGGTGAAATTCCTGTGAGATCTGAATTGTCCAGCGGAGGTATACCTAGAAGTATAGCATCTAAAGACGTAACAGCACCTAGTACGCCAGGTAGCACAAATATGCGACAGGCGCCGAATTATCAGCGAATGCACAGCAATGAAAGCAGAGGTAGCGACAAAGATTCAACCGGTGGGCGAGATTGACTAGAAGGCCCGCCCACAGCTATTCCAAACAGGTCATTCTTCCGAGTCATTCCTTTCAATGCACACACTTATGAATTTATACCAAGAATTCAAATACTAACACAACTAATTTCTATTTTCTACAGCCGAGATTATGAACCGCGATAAGACAATCACTATTAGGTCAGTTAGCGTACAAGATATTTTTTTTTATTTATATGAATATTTAAACTGCACCATTGTGAATAGATCCTTGTTTCTCCACCACCTATCTGTTATGAAATCATTGTCACTCGTCCGTATTATCACGCTTGTATATAGGTTTTCATTTTAATGCATGTTCTATGTAAATTAGATCATTGTTCGCACAATCCAATGTTCGTTATTAGTATGTATGAAATTTGGTGTAATCATCAATTAAATATTACTCAGATTATATTATATAATAATGCTCTCCTGTTGATGGCACATTTTGTTTGCAATCAAGCTCGTATCGCATCGTGCACAATGAATTTGTAAGATACAAATTGAATTGTAAAATTCAATGTTGAATTATGTTCATTGTTGGCTGTTATTGTTCTTCTCTTTTCGATGCACAAACGCGTCAATATTTCATTATCTTTTATATTTAGTAATTGTATCTCTGTAAAGAACCAATGTTGCTTAAATGTATCTCGTTTAGTAATAATAATAATAATAATGATGATCCAATTGAGATGATAATCAAAGATTACTTTGATCCTAGATTTAGAAAATCGTCGAGTCCGTCCCGTTGGTTAATGGGTTTACCACCAACGTCACCTCGATTGAAATTCGTCCACACGCATCCTGGAGGAAGTCCAGTACCACGAAGACCTCCGCGACATCCACCTTCTCCATCTACGCGATCTCGATCATTAGAACTCTTAGATCAAGATGAGAAGAAATCAATCTTGCCAGTTGCTAAACCTGAACCAGTGCCAAGGCCAAGATCCAAAAGTTTGGATGGGCTTTTGGACGAGGATGACGTAGTTTCACACTTAAAGACTGAAGAATTGGATAAGGGGGAAGAGAATAAACATGATGAAGTTGACAACGAAAATCTAGGTAGCTCTAATGACACCAATCAAACACCAAGTCTAGAATCAACTAGAGATGAACATTTGGACATATCTCGCAAAACTCAACAACAATCCGAACAGTCTAACAGTTTTGAACAGGCAAAGGATAATAAAAATTTACCATTACCTGTTCCACGTTTAAAAACAAAAATGTCTAGCTCTCTGTTGGAAATTTCTAAAGTGTCCAAGGAAGAGAAGAATCAGAGAGTTTCGTCCTCGGAAAAAAGGAACGACAAAGAAGACGATTCAACGATGTTGTTGCCTAAACAATTTAATAGATGCACGAGTGCAGACGGCGAGATCGAATCGTCGAATTTAAGGGACGATCGCGAGGTGACAAATTCTCAAAACAGGCAGCAAACCATTGAGCTTTGTGATAATAGTGTAGAACCAATACAGGAAAGACTTATGACGATAGTAAAAGATAAATCAACGTTGCTAAAAGCAAAGAGCTGTGGCGCGGGATTAGATTCGAACGAAAGTGCTTCGTCCAACGATTACAAAGCTGAAATAAAGGAACAAGGCTCGTTGCTATCTTTGCCGGCAGGAGCTGAGCCAAAGAGAAAAAGAAATTTTATGGACAAATGCGTTAATAAGGTGCGGTCTTTTATTAAGAGGTAATAAATACCGCGACCTTCGCGCGTTAATAGTTCGCAGTGATATCAAGACTTTTATTAAATAATTTTACAATATTTCTTTTTCTTCTTTTCTTTTTCGATGATACCACACCGCGATGTTATATATTTTTTATTCATATTTCCATCAGAACAGTACTAGTTGTTAAAAAACGATTTATGTGTATAGAGAGTATATTTAAAGATAAAAAGAAAAAGTGAACAAAAAAAAATGATATATATGTACGAAATTTCCTGTACGTTTGTGTTTTACTGATGGAAATATGAATACGCGTTGAAAAGATGAAACTAAACTTCGTGTATAATGACAGACAGCATGAAAGTATAATGTTGTGCCTAAGATTAATGTGTCTTTGTAGAAATCGAAGCGAGACCAGAAAAATTCTTGAGATTTTTTATCTTCTTTATTTCGAAGAGATACAAACACAAATAATGGTCTACTTGTTTCAGGTGCCTTATTTTATATTTCATTAATGAATTGTATTATAAAAAGAAACACTTAAAACTTGTAATTAGATAATATTTTAATTTGTAATACTATTTTCTATAGAACAGTTATATCTTTTTTTTTTATTATCAACCGTACTCGTGTAACGAGCAATATTATAATAAAATATAAAGGTTGTTTTAAATGCAGCTAACTTTGAAAATAAAGGTGACAACTTTAACGGTAGTTTGCGAGATTGTTTTATTGTTTTGACATCATTTTTTTTCTTTTTCTTTGTTTTTTTATACATATGTTTACATTTTTATTTTACAGTCAATCTAATTTAAAATATATACATATATATTATTCGTAAAGTTTCGGTATATGTTGCATTTATGCATTTATAATGCATTATATATAATTTACCAAAGTTTTGTCAAGTTAAACTAACATATACTAAATTTATATTTATATATATCTTTTTTTTCTTTTCATGTTTTTTTCGAATAAATTTTAATAAAGCGTTTCTTCGTTTAATTATATAATATCATATCAATTAAATATATATGTTAGATTTAATAGTTTTTAATTTTATTATATATTAAAATTTACATTTTAATAATTAATATTAATTCACTATGAATATAAAACTATATAAATCTGCTACATAAATATAGATATATAGAGATTTATATAGGAATATAAGATATCTCAAATTGAAATATAAAAATTATAGAAAACTATTTGTTATTTACACCGTAACCCATCGTCGAAGGGAGCATAAGATACTTGATCCAGGATCCAAGTTAAGTGAATCATTCTGTATATGTTACATACATAGTCACAAATTCAAGTATTTACATATGTACACTATAAACGAAGTTTTATACAATTATCGAGAAATATTTAATCTCTCATGATTTTAGTAGAATTTTTTTGAATATGTTCAAATGTTTCGATTTCTTTCCACTAGCCTTTTTTTCTTTAGATTTCTTTTTGCTCACTTCTGTCGTATCTATCGTAATACTTAATGTATCTAAATTATTAAGAGATGGCAAATATGGAATAGTTTCCTGGTTTTCTTCCTTACTTTCCTTCATATAACCATAATTTAATTTTTCCGCAACTTGAATGGAATTATTTAATTTATTCAGAGCTGGAATATAAGATGTAGTTTCCTTCGTATCTCCATCGTTTAATTTATTTGGAACCTTGATGGAATTATTTAAATTATTGGAAGATGACAAACATGTAGTTACGTGATTTTCATTTTTAGTTTCTTCCACATTTCCACTTTGTAATTTATTTGAAACTTGAATAGAATCTCTTAATCTTCCCCAAAAATCATATAAGCCGACTTTGGTATAATCAAGAACAAACATATAGCTTAGCTGAGGCGGTAATACACATTTTTTGTACATGCAGGGTATAATTTTTCTCTGACGCTTATCTGCAAAGAAACGATTTATAAAAATTCGAATATATATTAATACATATAGTAACACTTGTTTATATAAATATATTTAAACTTTTGATACATACCAATGCTTACAGCTTGAGCATAGTTCATAAAAAATTGGTTTGCAGAGCTCTTAAAAAAATTAGGAGAGATTATTATGATCATTCTATTGCAACGCTCCGATATAAGAGTCATCACAGCCTCGTGTTCAAAACTAATTCCTCCGATTAGATCTCGATCTTTTATACAAAGCTATAAAAAATATTTCACACAAAGATTATAATATCGTTTGATATTGTAATACAATTTTTATTTTTACTAATCAATTATCCTCACTTTTATATCGAGATTTTCAAGCTTTTTAATCATTTCATAGGCAAAGTCGACATCTTCATCTGCATACAAAACAAGTGCATCGTATCTCTGATTTTCCAAACCTTGTCTAATTCTATGTAGATCATCTGTTAAATATAAAATAATTGATAAGATAACAGAACATATTATGAAAATAGATGTTATGTCATTTTGATACCAACCTACTGTAATTATTTTAGAATCAATGGTTTCTTCTATCGCTTCAGCTGTCGTCTGAGAATTTTGTATACTCTTTAAATATTTGTCAGTGTCTTCTTCTGTAATATTGATTTTATGTAACAGTATACATACAATGTAACATGAAATAAGAACACAGGACAAAAGTTACCAACCGATGAATTCTTGAATATCATCAATAATATCCCACCTTTCAAGTATAGATAACATACATTGAAAATTTGCTATGTTGTTATCATTTTTCTTTTGCGCTATAGCATTTAGAATAAATGCAGTTGGATCAGAATGCGATGACACAAGAGGAAGCAGTTCACCTTCTATATTTGCCAAGTGAGCGAGGCCCCTCCAATCTCTGTAATAACAAAATGATCTAATTAATGACATTGACATATCTCTTTCACATTATAAATGTTTCTTTCTTTTTTACAAAACAAGAACAGAGTGAAAATAATATAAAAATTACCTTGGTAAACCATTATCACTTGGAATAAATTTTGTTGGATTTAACAGATTAGAAATAGCATTTTTAGTTCTTAGAGACAATGCGGTGAGTGGTACACTTGACAAATCCATTGTTTAGCGATTAAATCGGAGTTTACTTTTAATTAAAACACTTGACGAATCTAATAATATCTTGTTTGTAAATTTAAATGATTTTTCTTGGAAAATGTATATAAGACAGTCACCACTTCAGGTAATAATTATTTCGTAAGAATAATAGATAAACGGAAGTAGACATACGTGTCAACATTGAGCTCTTCCTTAAGCCGAACACACATTACTTCAGCTGTCTCTAAAATAACATTTTTTTATTAATACAATTAATAATTATCATTGTTTTATATTTATTTAAACAATGTATTAATTTGTTACATATTGCTTACAGATACGAGACATTTTCATTGGGAAGTGGGAGAGGTTGAAACGGAGGAGCCAATCAGCGAGTGGTATCAAAAACCAATTAGAAGCATGATAAAAATAAGAAAGAAGACGCCTCTTACGCAGTATTCTACGTTTTATTTTTCTACATTTATTTCTCTCATTGAATATATTTTAATTAAGGTGAATATTAGCAGTAATTCATATAATAGAAAATTCTAATAATATTTATAAAAATTCTACGATAATTCGTTTGTTTATAACCAAACTAAATTTGAAATAATCGAAATGTGTACATATCTTTATCAGCAGATTAATTTTATTGTAATTTAATATTCTTATAGGTACTGAAAGATAAATACTGTTAAACGATCTTGTTTTACAACAATTACATTTTCAAAAGGAGTGGAAATAAGGATTCGTAAATTAATTCAATAGTTGACCATATGAGCGCTGTATCCAAGTTCCCACTTGTTTACGATAGTGGTTGTCATCTAACTTCACTTTTCCGTTGATCGCGAATTGAGTATCAAAGAGAATTTCGTCGCGCCGTTTCACCGAGATAACGGCAGTGTGATTAATGTGATTGTTCTAAATGGAAAGTGCCAACAAATAATATATAATTATACTCTGCAGTGTTAATTAAGGTGAGGATACATTTTTATCAACAACCCTAAACTAATAATCAACATAATTGAGGTTAACCACCATGCGAAGAACATTTTTTCTTTTTTTTCAATATTCTTATTTGTATGTTTCAGAGAAATTGATCTAAATTTCTAATATTTCGTATCGAAAGGTTGTAAATTTTCGGTGTTAATAAGAATTTAATTAAAATGTTTTATACGTTATGAAATTTGCACGTATAACATTTCATTAGACACCGATAATTATATGTTTATACATAATAATCAATTATATTTGTGACAAAACGGTTATTATTATATTCGTAAAATAAAAAGTAAAATAGTAATATTTCGCAATTTAATTTATCGCTTAAAGTTACTCAGCTTTCTGAATTTAGATAGAACATTCTATATATTATGCGCTCATCAACGTTGAATTGTATTTGTGCGTCATCTTTCGGTGAAAAAAATAATATCAATGTTGGTTTGCATTTGTTGGTAAACGAAAAATTATGGCGGCAAAATTTAAATCTTCCTTTAAAATGTTACAAACATACACTCATCCGCAAAACATTTCCCTTGTATAAAATCGAACTAATTAGTTGATTGTGTGTTTATTTCAGTGCACGAATAAGTGAAATATCCAAAAATGACGGAAGCAAAGCCATCGGGCATAAGACCACCTTCGAAAATTGGTAGACCATGTTGTACACTGCCACCGAGACCATCTATTCCTCCGTCATCGCCAAAAGCATCAGGCAGTAAGTAATAATTAAAAAAAAACAGAGGAAAAAATGATTATTCTTTTGCATGTTCGTGTGTATCGCAGTTTATTTCTTTCATATTTCACTCGATATTATTAGGTTTTCTTCTCTTTTCTTTCTTTCTTTCTATGTCACCATATTTTATCAAAAATGTTTTTCTTTTATTTTAGATACTTAAATATTTATATAATGTAGGTATATGTTGTATATTTATACACACGCCTAAAGAAAATGAGTAGTTAGCACAATAGAATTATGCTTTAAGAAAAAGGGTTGCCAAGCTGTCTGTATATACATACAAAAAGACCATACATTGTATATACAATGTAATACGAAACTGCAGTTACTTTATAATGAAAATATAGAAAAATAGCATGGAGACATATAGGATTAGTCGTTTCGATGAATTACTATACTCGTATCCATATAATATCGCTTTTGTCAGTCTCCATTTACAAGGTAACGAGAACAGATCACCAATCTACTACGTCAGCTTACGTACGAGAATACGATACACGCTTGCGAGACCCTGAAACGAACCTGAACGAATGCTCTTACGAGTTCGAACACGCGAGCTTCTTGTAAGTCGTTCTTCCACCTCTCAACGCGACGCATCTCACCTGAATAGGCCTGCTTAATATTGTTCCTGATCGATCTATTTAAACTGCAAGTACGATTTTCATTCTGGTGAAAATCTTGTTAAGCGAGAACAACTTTGGGTTTCTTTTCTTTTCTTTTTTTTAGAAATTTATTTTGCATACTGTAATTGAATTAAAAAAAAAAAAATATTGTCATACTCGAACGATTCCGAAACTTAACACGATTTTCAACCGGTTGTTCAAACGAGTTCCTAATCATCGAAAGTGAGTGTGTATTCATTATTTTTCTTGGCTACGATCTTAAAGTGATATTTTACGGTAGTATTTCGTGTAACATTTGAAATAATATCGTTCTATTTATTTTCTTAACATGTAGGGTATACATTAGAGATGGACTTGAATTAAAATAATATTTGCAGACTTTCACGAGTCACAGGAATGTCTTAATATTTTCATAGAGGATCATAGACATTAGAAATAATGTAATTAAAACAAAAAGGCTTCTAAGATCTCATAGATCAAAGCCTTAACATATACAATTTAAAAATGAATTAAAACATAATCAGATCTCAATCAAATTTCAAAGAAGAATATATAAATATAAAAATTCTTGATTTTATTTACAATTGTTGAATGAGTTTGAAAAAAAAAGTAGGATGAGGTAAGAAGATTCGCGAGACTTTAACGATTGTATGCAAGAGACGTGTTAAAAGAATCGCAGTGAAGAGAGTTGCATCGAGGGCACGTATCTCGCCTTATTCGATCATGTCCAGAGGTTTCCTTAGCTGAGAATCATGTCCAAGTAGGTAGCCTAAGGGGCGAAGAAGCGAATAAGAAGAATGAAGAACAAACTAACGAATACACGCTTACTTTTTCTCGATCATGACGCATAATACATGCATACATATATGCATTTGCTTATGCAATCCGTCTTGTTCATTATACGTGTTCACATTGTAGTTTCGATTTCGAAGCATTCGTTTCATCTTTCTTGTTATTTTTTTCATTGCTCTTCCACTTTTTATTTATCTTCGTCTCTTTCTCGTAATCACGAAATGGCATCTCTCCCATCGCGTTTGGTTCATATTTCGCAACGCGATAGGGAAACTCAAGGCAATGATAAAATTCATTTTCCATTTTATCCTTTCAAACCGGATCGATTTTACTTTATTCTTTTTTTATTTACTTTATTTCAACGCAGCGCCGTTTCAATTCGATACTTCGGATGAGATTAAAAATTATAATCGTTGCATTTTAATAAATGAAATAAATTGATTTTCTTTCAAATTTTGTTTGATCGATTAAAAACGATAGGAAATGATACAAGTTTTCCTTCAATTTCTGGACATTTCCTCGAAAGATTAAAATCGTTCGCGGTAGTAGTCGTGATGTAATCAACATTCTACTCCATGGTGTTCCGTAACTATGACACCACCGTCTAAATATGGAAAGATTAACGGTTTATGACCGTGTCCCTTGGTTGTTGGTCGTTTTAGTCTTCGTTAATATTTATCCAAGTGTGAATTTATTATAGAGCCGGTTTTATAATACTTTTCTTGGCATTTTAAAACATCGTTCGATACAATAATCGAAAGAAGTTCCTCTTTCATTTGACATCATCATCATCATATTTATTTTTTTGTTGAAATGAAAAAATTCAATTAGAATAATCGAATAATTTTCATCTAACGCGTTATCAAGCGAACGTCATCTCTCATTCTTAGAAGTCTCGATCACGAAATAAAGAAAATCGTTGTTATGCCAAGATGTCGAGAATCTCACGTACATCACCGTGTTTATCCGTTCGTAATCGTGAAATAATCTCGTTGAACATAGGCGCCGTCCTACGCAAGTGCGTTTATGCGATTACTACTACGACGATTTATAGTAGATCTGATCTTATGTTAGTATATTATTTCTACTCCCACGAGTACTCATAAATAATTCATTCGATATCGAATAGAGATAGACCCGGACATACCAGCGATTCCTTTTCTGGATTTTTTTTCCGATACAAAAGTTGGAAATTAAAAGGAACGTCTCTTCTTCTACCAGAAATTAGAATTTCAAAATCTTTCATTCTATACAATATTTTTAATCGGTATAATTATAGGCATAATATAAATAATTTATTATAAAAATTAATAGCGCGTATCGTTATCGTAGCATGTATTCTTAATTATTAATTTTTAATTATCGATCGGACGATAAATCGGTTGTCATTATTACATAAATCATTAACGATATATCATTATAATGTTTAGTATGGTTCGACAGGAAATGTAAACAGTAAGACATCATATTGTATTCCATTCGCATAATAATATTGCCAGGCGGTGTTAAATGGTTATACGTCCCGGTCTATTAAACGTACGTTCGAAATTAATCGATTATCGAATCGATCATAGACATACTACACGCATACTTTCTATATCGTCCAAGATATACATATATCGTCCTTTTGCGTAACGAGACTCGTATAAGGATTCTCTTGCTCGTTCAATTTCCGTTTGTAGATTCGTTGCTTTGACAATTAAAGATCAGCGAACGGATGCAAGTAGCGGAGCAGAGAAAAGATTAGATCGATTAGAAGGAAATTACTCGCCGATTGGCTAATTAACTTTCAAATGAATACATTGTTATGGTTCTAGATTTAAGAATACATTTGATATTTCATTTAGTTTTTTTTCTCCATTGAAATTCTATGAACACACACACACACAAATCATACACATTTAAGGGTTGACAAAAAAAGAAAAAAGAAATCAATCGAATTAAGGTTGGAATAAAATTCTATGGCTTCGTGTTACACGTCCGGGGGCGCATGTAGTTTGTCGTTTTGAGTATGTTTTGCATTATTTTGCATGGCAACTACCACAGACAGCATGGATCACCTCTGGGAAGCGCATGGCCGTAAATTAAGTGAGGCTGGATTGCGCAGAGGATCAGGTAGGTTGGCTTTGTAGATTTCTTTTCTTTGTGTCCTTTTTTTTTTTATATCGAAATTATTCTATTCTTAAAAGTGTGGGGTTCATCAATGTTGACTGTTCAATAAATTCACAGTTCTCTAAAAACTCTGCTATTTACGTGGTCAGTATTTATAATAAAAAAAATATTCAACAAACCTGTTCGTTTTTATTTTACAAAATATTGACCAAGTAAATAGAAAGTAAAGTGTACTTTTTTTGTCGCACGACAAATGCGTATACTTGAATGATTATCAAAGACGCGTGCGTGATTTGAAGTAATTGGTTAGAAAATGAGGAAAATGAGGGAAATGCTATATAGAATGAAATCTTGTATAATAGATACTAGTGTCGTATTGACGGAGGACACGGACAGCTTCATAATAGGAGATCGAGTATGGGTTGGTGGCACGAAGCCCGGTTCAATAGCTTACATCGGCGAAACACAATTTGCTCCGGGAGATTGGGCTGGTGTGGTACTCGACGAGCCCATTGGTAAGAACAAAAGAAGAAACAGAAGATGATGATAATGACGATAACGATGATGAGACAAAATCTATTTAATTGGATACTTTAGGAAAGAACGATGGGTCTGTTGCCGGCTGTCGATATTTTCAATGCGAACCTAAACGTGGCATTTTCTCACGCTTAACGAGATTGACCAGACAACCTTTGCCAGAATCATCATCGTCACCGATTCTAAGAACTCCTACGACTCCACCAGACAGTACAAGGGGATGTTTGATCAAGTCCATTTCACCCTCTTTGAGTAAGGATCGATGCCACAAATATTCGTCGCACGCCTAAGATTTTATTTTATTGCTGTCCTTCATCTTTCTATGATCCTTTTTGCTTGATCAACCAATATTATATATCACGAAAGCCACTCATTAAGCATTATTTTTATTTCAAAGTGCTACTTTTTTGTTTTATATTTTGTTTAAATGAAAATCATAATATTAAGTAGACGATCTGTCTCAGTACATTAATGTAGAATACATGCAGTTAGTTTAGATATTACGATATAACTGCTGCCTTGCCATTTAGCAATTTGCAGTTGTCTGCAAATTTAGCTGTCTTGCTACGTGCTATGTTTAAATTTGACATTATTATTTATATTTTTTCTTTCATATCAACTCGAACATATTTAACATTTATTTTTCCCTATTACGTTTTTAACAAGTTTCAGAAATAAATATATTAAGAATGAATGTATTATTTCAAATACATGTATGAGAGCAGATTACGTGACATTAGCTTAAAACATTACGCATTATGTATAGATGTCCCTTTTTTTAAACAAACAAACAAAAAAAGACTAAAATTGTATTTAATTCGTGTAAATATATAAATATTACCTAACGCAAATATACGCAGACGCATCGACGACCAGCCTTTCGTCGACGGTGTCGCAAAGGGATCTGAAAATAGGTGAAAGGGTCATAGTATCCTCCAGTCAGGGCAGCAAAACAGGAGTACTTCGTTATATGGGAATAACAGAGTTTGCGTCTGGAGAATGGTGTGGAATCGAATTGGATGAACCTCTTGGGAAAAATGATGGTTCTGTCAATGATCAAAGGTCGGCTAAATATTCGATTACTTTTTCGATATCATTCGTCTACTTTATTTCTTCATCTTTTTTTTATTATCTTAGAAATTCCTTCAAGCCTTCATCGATTAATAAATTTATTTATCCCCTCTTGTTTCGCATTAGCATGTGTATAGCACGACCCCCATACAAGGGTCAGTTGTTCATACGGAAACTTTATATGGGTCGCTAGTTAAGAAAGAGTTAAAACAAAATCGATAAGGGTTTCAGAATTTGAGAAGGCATCGAATGAATTTTTCTTTATCGTTTTAAATGTGCATAGTAGTATTGTTACCATAGTTTAGTTAATAGTTTTTTATTTTTTTTTTTTTTAAGAAGAAATAAATAAGTAGAATGAAAATAAAGATAGGGTAGGATACGATGAGGATGACGATGACCATGTGTAATATATTTGAACGTAGGTACTTCGAATGTCGACCGAAATACGGCCTGTTTGCACCAATGCATAAGGTCAGTAAGTCACCCTTGAACAAAAGAACATCCTGCGTGGTTCACAGGCCGTCCGGTGCTGCACTTAACTCGACTTTGAAGAGGACAAATTCTCGAGAGTCACTAGTCTCGATTTCCAGCGTTAACAGCAGTATTGTTGGCTCGAAAATTTCTACAGGCGCTACGAGGGTAAGATTCAAGATGCCAGAGTGACAAATTTGTCGCTAAAAAGAGAAACACTAAAAAACAATAAAACAATAAAATTAAACGACGACAACGAGGACAGCAACGATAAGATTACAAAAAGAGAGAAAAGTATGATGAAGCTTTTGCACGAAGTCCTTTGCCACGGCAACGCACACAGATGCTATTGCATCTTTTCTTTTATCATTCTAGCCTATTCCCACCCCTTATTTTACTTCGCTAAGAATTTTGGAGTACCTTTTATATATATAAATCCGTCCTTTTTCCTCTTATTGTTACTTTCAATTGCTATTAGTCATGTTAATCCTATTTCTTCTTCTTGAAATAGAGGATTAATATCGTTTGCTTCGGTTTTTGTTGAATGACATAGTCTCGAGTACTCGTATCTACAAAATTGATGTTCTAATTTACCTAATACATATATGTGAATATTTTAGACACAAATTAATAAGTATAATAATCGTTGAATTATAATCGGGACACATTTGTCATCGACAAAATTCGAATCTCTGTTTTAGTGATACGCTAATGATAGATTTAGTTGTTAACTTATTATTTATGTTTCTCCCCATATTTTGTTTCAACAAAAGAAGAGTGTTTATGTATTGTTGTCCGAAGTGCATGATTGAATTTTTGTTGCATACAATATTCCAGCGGCCTGGTATGCGCACGTCGACACCCATTCAAAGTTCATTGCAGGTGAGAACACGATTAGTAGCATATTAATGACATGTAATGAGAATGAATTAGTTTTAAGCAAAAGCAAAAAAAAACAATCTAATAATAACCGAGCATATTATGATGGTATTCGGTAGAATTTGTAGTAGAATACAATTAATAAAGAGCGCCTTGTGATAATCTTACTTATGAAACTAGCATAATCGTAATCTCGATAGTTGATCTAAAACGATTAGATACTTTTAGCGATTAGAAGCTGCCTTTTTAATGTACATAATGAAACATATAATACACGTTTATTGTATTTATTATTTATTCATTTTGTAGATAGTTGAACAACAAATCTAATTCTGTGGGTATGTAAATAGTTTTATCTCACTCGTAGTAAAAATTAATTTATTGTCTAAACATCAAAGAACAAAGTCTCTTAGATTAAAAAAAAAGAAGCAAATTAGAAAAATCGTTTTTAGAGAAAAAAAATAATTGTATTACACGTATACCTTTCAATAAAATCCTTTCGGCTTTTCTTTCTATCCTTTTTCTCGTCCTCGATAGAATTACATTTTTTCAATTGAGGTGAGTATATTCTGCGTTTTTTGTTAATAGCAAATGCATATCGGGAATTTAAACACGTATGCGTTTGATTTAGACACTTTGTTAGACATACGTGATGATAGAAGAATATTAATACGATGCTTATGCACATACACGTACATACATGCTTACATATATATATATATATATGCAGGGGCATTGTTTTAGTTGTATTAGTTTGAAACCGGTTATTTAGTAGTACAAGGATTTGCCAATAACAAAGGATGGCTGTGAGTTTAAATGCGATTAGACAAAGTTAGACGAGCTCTCTCTCTCTTTTTTTCTCGAGAAGAAAGAGAGAGAGAGAGAGAGAGAGAGACAGAACGAATGTTACGTTGTTACGTAAACTTATGCGTATCAAACATAAACATTGGCTTACATATTAATGAGATTAGAATTAAAACAATTATTATTAATGAATCATGTTTCTAAATCTATGTTAATGACTCAAAACAAGCATAGCATTTTTATTAGATTTACGTATACATATATTTATAAATGCATTAATGAAATGTACGTGTAAAAAATGTGTGTATACGAATATATGCAATTTCATTTAAATTCTGCGTATTGCAATTAACAATATTTATATTCAAATGCTATATAGCGAGCTTTTGTAAATAGGATTATTTAAAATTTGAATGAATTACAAGTAGGTCGTAATCTAGAATAAAATATATCCATTTTAGGAAATGTTAAAGGAGAAACAACAGGAAATTGAATTTCTTCGAAGAGAACGAGATTTGGAAAGGGATCGTGTCACGAAAGCTGCTAATCAGGCTGATCAAGCGGAACAATCTGTGATCTTAATTAAACAAGAATATGATAAGGTAGAGAAAGATCATAGATAATTAAATTATTCATTATTTACATATTTTCAATTGGTAAGAAAAAGAAATGATATTTAAAATTGTAGTATCGCGAGGAGATGGAAAAGACCGTTCTCAATGTGGAAATGGCCCTTAACAAAATTTTAGAAGAGAAGAACACTTTGGCAATACAGTTAGAAGAGGAAAGAAGAAAATGCGAGGACCTTCTCTTCCGTTTTGAGGAAGAATCCGTCAATAAAGATGACATACAAGTAAGTTTCGAGAAAAATTATATCCGTGAAATTAATTAGGACGACGAAGAGAAAAAAAGAAATGATTATCTTATATTTTACGAATATTGATAATATAATATACATATGTATTTGAAATGAAAAAAAGAAAAAGGAGACTCATTGCTCCTAAATAATTTTCCGGTGAGTTTAATAATAAATAATATATATGTGGGATATTGGAGAAAATTCATAAGTAAAAGTGTGGATAAATATAAAGGGAAGTAACGCTACGATATGAATGTTCGAGAACGATCATTATTAAATATATACATTAATATTTCTAGAATAAGTAAAGATGTTTTTCTGGTAGGTAGAGCTATAAGAAATTTTCTCCTCTGTTGTTACGGTGCGGAGAAATGAGAGAGTATGGGTACATGCGTGTGTTTAGCGTGGATGTGGGAGAATACGAGAAACGGCGATATAAAAAAAAGGAATAAAGAGGAAATAAAAGTCGAATAAGAGTGGGGCTACGAAAAATATCCTACATATATATATATATTTTATTTTGGATATTTTCTAAACACACGCATATACGATGATAATTTAATTTCTTCTAATCATATTATCATATTTAGAAAAATCAAATACATTTTTGTATGAATGGTTATGGGATATTGGTAAAAGCTTGGTGTATAGAATTTGACAGCTTCGTTGGGATTGTAAAATCGGTGTTGGGTTTGCGAATGGAGACACACAAAAAAATAAAGATTAGAACTTTTAAAAAATATATTAAAAATTTGGTTTAAAACAACAAGAAAAATTGTCCATTTAAATAGAACTTTTGTTGTGCTTCTTCGTAGGAAACGAAAAAACGATCAATGCATCATTGGCTTTAACACAGAAAACTTATGGTTTATTTTCAGAAAGAGAGAAGTGATCAAAGTGTGAGTATGCATCGGCAGCCATTTGAATCAGAAGAGGGGTTCATGCTGTGTCTCTGCACCGCTTGTATTATTATCACTCTTGTCGTGTCCCATAGCATTCGAAATCATATCTAACGAGAACTCTTTATCCTCCTTTTTCTCTTTCTTTCTCAATTTATTTACTTATTCTTTTTCTCTCCCTATCTATTTACATTTCTGTCCTTTTTTGTCTCAGTTTCTCTCATTGTTTAATTCGCGAAATCAAAGTAACGCTTAGATCGTTATAATTCATGTTTAATTGTATAATTATCATTAACGGCTGCTCTCCAAAAAACGAAAGAGTTTCGTTGAAACAATTATTGCGTTTAATTAACTTATTTAAAAAAGAAAATGAAAAGAAAAGAAAAAAAGAAAAAACAAAAGGCACAAAAAAATGTATTCAACAATTAAAATTTCGTCGAATCTCTTAGATTTGTAGTAAAGGAATTAACTATTATTTTTTATAATAATCTATAAACAATACTTTGCTTTGCAACGCCTATTAAATGTTAATTTAATTTAATTTATGCTATATACGTTTAATGCTTTGCGCAAATAATATGAAATATTGTTAACAATTATTATATCAGAGATTGTGTCGAGGATCGACGATATCGAAGATACCGCAAAGTAATGTAACCGTTCATTTCTTATATTATTTATTCATTTTTCTCTCGTTGTATCACCACCGTGCAGTATTATTATTCACTTTTTTATTTATTTATTAATTTATTTATTTTTTTAATTGGTTCTATGAGTTGTTGCGTTCATTTACATTCCCTCGCAAATACGCACATTTACACGCAAATACAAATACACTCACACACATATGTATTACTGTTAATTACAAAGAGTCATTGTTAAATAACATATTTTTCATTGATTATAAAATGTCGTTCAATTAATTACATTATTCTCTCTTATTTCTTTTTATTGCTTTGTACATACATACATCTTCGTTCATTTATATGTTTGTTTGATTTATTTTTCATTAAAAATTGATTATCAAAATTTCTAAAAGTCTTATAGAAAAATTCGTATATACGGATGGAACAACATAGCTTTTCGTATAGTTTTGAGTGTGCTTCTCGATATTATAATCTACGATTTTACTACACGACGATTAGATTCTCCGTGATGTAAAAAGAAAATATGTATTTCCCATTAGGTAATAAATACAGTAAATGAAAACAGAATCAAGGAACTCGAGAAACTACTTTCGGAGGAAAGGGAACGGGTTATACAGCTTGAACGTGACAGTACGAAATTATTCGAAGCTGAGGAAGAACTTGCGCGTTTACGTAGTTGTCAAACAAGTAATCAAGACAAAATAGAATTCGAAGGTATGAATAAATAATTAAAAAAACAAAAACGAAAGAAAGATATCACATATAACATGAAAATCTTTTCCACGTAGATCTACGTAATCGGAACGAAAATTTGAAGGAAACGAAAGATGCGTTGGAAAAACAAGTCAACGAAAAAACTGTTCTGGTAGAAGAATATCTTGAATCAATGAAAAATCTTGAAGTAAAATTGAAGGAAAAGGAAGAGGAAGGTAATTTGAAGAAACAAGTCGAAAACGATCTTCAAAATAATTTGAAAGAAACCAAGGAAACCCTTCGAGAGAAATTAATGTACATCGAAAACATGAGGCAAGAGTTTGAGATCAATACGAATGCGTTGAAGAAAGAATTAACGGAGATGAAGAAAAGGATCGAGGATGTTAACGAGAAACACGCGACCGAGAAACAATCGTTGATTGTGGAATATGAGAAAATTGTTGAAGATAAAAACAAACAGATAGAAATGAAATCGCAACAATTGACTAGCGAGTCTCAAAAACATTTGGAAAGTCAGAGCAACGTGTTGGAAAATTTGAAGGCTGAGAATATGAAACATATTAATGAACTTTCCGAATCATTTGGTAAACAATTAAATGTAAAGGATTCCAAACTCAAAGAAATATCTTCGCAATTGAACGAGAAAATTTCTGAAGCCCAAAAACTCTCGAACGAGTTATCGAATCAGCAAGATTTGTATAATAGAAAGGACAAAGAATTGAACGATATTTTGCACAAACTTGAAGGTATAATATAAAAGGTTTCATAAGTAAATACGAATTTTCTTTAAGAAATCAAATTGATTCGTTCGTTTTACAGAATTGAATGTACAATTGAAAGCAGCCGAAAGTAAAAATGTTTTGCTCGCGGATCAACTTCGAATTCAGGAACACGCGGCCGAAGATACGGACAGGATAATGAAAGAGAAAGAAAAATTGGTAAATGCAATTTGATTTTCAATGAATGTTTTTTCCTTTCCTTTTTCTTTGATTTTTAATCGATCGAAAGAATATTTTATTATTTATTTTAGTTGCGTTATTATTTTGTTCTTATTTAGGAAGAAGACTTGTCTATGTTAAGAGCTACGGCAACAGATTCCTCTGCATACTTAGAAAAATTAAACGAAGAATTAAAATTAAAAGACAAAGAACTTGCGGAACTTCGAGCTTCTATGACAACGCAAATCGAAGAATTAAAGAAAGAATTTCAAGGAGAAATCGATGTGAAATCTAAATACATCGAAGAGATTAATTTAGACGCGTCGCAGAAAACGATGATACTCAATAAGAAAGAAAAGGAGATTTCTGAATTGAAATCTTTAGTCGAGAGCAAAGACGAAGAGATAAAACATCTCGTAGAAAAGAATTCAGGTGACAGTAAATGGAAGAGCTTTTACAATTACACGATAATCCTACATATGATAATATTAACTGTTGTTTGGTTTTTTAGAATTACAATATGCACTTACGTTATCCGAGCAAACTAAAACGAATTTGGAAAGCGAACTACGTGTATTCGAATCGAATATAGAGAATTTAAATCAACAATTAGCAAGGGCCGAAGAAAAATTCGTTAATGTATCTTCCCAAAAAGATAAATTGGTTAGTATTAACTATATTAAGTGCTGTATTATCAGAGAAAAAAAACAAAAATATAATCAAATGTTATCCATTGAATTTAGGAATTAGATATAGCTAACTTGATAAGTAGCTCTGCCAATTCCTCCGAGCAATTAACGAAATACAACGATGAGTTGCGGGAAAAAGAAAGAGATATTGATAAATTGCAGGATAAGGTGTATCAAATGGAAAAAGATTTAACAAGTACGCAAGGGAAACTAGAAAATACAGAAAAGGAATTGAATAAAAATGTTTCTCTGTTGCAAGAATCGCGTTTAGAAACGGAGAATATTAAATCTCAATTAATCAAAGAGAAAGAACTTTGCCTTGAACTTTCGGAGAAGATTAAAAAACACGAATCCAAAGAAAATGATCTTCTCAATGAAATAGAAATTGCTAAGAGTACGGAATTAAGTTTGAAAGAAAAATCTAACTTGATTTCCGATCTTAACGATAAATTGAAGAAAATTGAGGAAGACAAAGTTATTCTTCGTAAAGAGTATGAAACTGCAGAGGAGTCGTTTAAAAGAGAATCTTTGGATCTTCAAAAGCAATTGGACGACGTGAAGACGCAACTAATCGCGTCGAAGGAAGAAATACAAGTTTTGCAAAAAGCAAAAGTAAAATTGGAAGCTAATCAAAGTGCGAGTCGTTGGTCGATCGAAGAATTAACTGACAAATTAAACTCGGAAACGGAAGCTCGTACTAAACTTGATTCTATTATTGCGGAAAAGAATTCGAAAATCAAATCTTTGGATGACGCGCTTTCTGATTTGCGACGAGAAAAAGAAATGATTAATTTAAATAGAGAAATGACTAATCAAGAAACCGTTAACACATTAAATAGTATGGAAAATACTGTCGCAGATTTAAATGAAAAATTAGTTGTCGCTACTGAAAATATAGAAACTAAGAGTAACGAATTGGCTATCGCACAAGCGGAAGCTGAACAACGTAAAACGCAAATTTCAGAGCTAACTGTAGAATCAGATTCGCTGAAAAATTCTCTGATACAAATTAACGATAAATTACATAACTTAGAAAATAAACTAAAGGAGAAAGATAATGAGCTTCGTAAAACTGAAGAAGATAAAACTCGCTTAGAAGATAATTTAAAACAAGTAGAAATAGAATTAAAGAATGTGCAATCTGACATAGTAACTAAGAACAATATACTCGCTGAATTAAATGACAAAATAAAAGATGTACAAGACACTAAAGAAGACTTTATAATTAAATTACAAAATAAGTTGGAAAGTGATATTAAGGCTAAAGAATCTGCATTAGAAATAAGTGAGAAACAAAGGAACGAGTTGGTACAAGTTAAAGAGTCGCTCGAACAACTACTTGCTACTAAAAGTGCTGATTTGAATGCCAACGAAATAACTATGAATAATTTAAAAGAACAATTAAAAGTTTTACAAGACAAGCAAGAACATACGGTAGCTAAAGAAGACTCGAAGAAAGAAGAAGTCAAAGCTATGACGAATGAAATTGAAGAAATGCGTAAAGAAAACACAAACTTATTAATTACGAAAAATACTCTAGAAAAATTGATTATGGAACAACGTAGTCAAATTGATATGTTAACAAATACTATTAAAAGTAAAGAGAAAGAAGCGGAGAAAAATACGCAAAATCTCATTGAAAAATTAAATATTGTTACGACGGAAGCAGCCCAATTGAAAGAAGTACACAGTCGTCTGTATGTACTAAACAAATTATATTTTTCTTTCCCATTTTTTCTTTTTGAATTCTTTTTTTAAATTATAATTTTTTCATTTCTATCTTCTTTTTCCAGGGAGAAGGAAAATAAACAGATTGCTTCAAAATTATCTGAGGCTACGAATCAATTGAAATTATCACGCGAAAGCATAAAAAATAATTTCGATGTAGGTTTCTAGTTTTTCTTTTTCTTTTGAAAATTAATTAATCTCTCGTGTTATTGTAATATTTGTATTTTATGAAATAATAATATAGAAATGATACATTTTAGGCAGCTGGTGGTGACGTGAATCAACAAATGGGTATATTACTCTCTATTACTTATAATAATTAATTATAATACTATTTTCATAATTATTAACATTATAATTTTATTTAATTTAACAGATAAAGATATCGAGGTGATAAGATTGAAAGAAGAAAACGAATTAGTTAAAGGCCAAATTGATTTCCTAAACTCTGTAATAGTGGATATGCAGAGAAAAAATGAAACTCTGTTGTGTAAAATAGAAGTTTTAGAAATGGGTGTACCCGCAAATGAAGCAGATGATTATAATCGGTTTGTATACTTTTATTGATTTAGACTAATAAATGTAAATGCAATTACATAAAAAAGAAATTGTTATAGGACCACCCTAGACAAACGAAATAAAGCACCTCGTATGTTCTGTGATATTTGCGATCAATTTGATTTACACGAAACAGAGGATTGTCCGCGTCAAGCTCAAGATTTTACCGAGCCGGAGAAAATCATTAAATCTCCGAAGAAATCATCTTTGGAGAGACCGTATTGTGAAAATTGCGAAAGTAAGAATACTATTTTACTCTTTACTATTTTTTCTTTTGTTTGTTTAAATTTGCCTTCAAATCAAATAATGCATGTCTAGTGTATTAAAAAAGAAATCCTGACACAAATGTTATCCTAGAAAAAAATGATAAGTGCTAATAATTTCACATGTTAATTGTTTTACAGCCTTCGGACACGATACACGTGATTGCGATGATACAGAAACATATTAACGTCGTATTGTTATCTGTAGTCCTATTTACAATGCTTGCCAGAAATCCTAATTATATAAAGAAATTTGTTAAAGTTTGCAGAGTATATTTTTGTATCAGAGAAATACAATCAGGTCCTAATATGTGAGCATGTCTTCCTTCGCGTAGGATTAATATTTCTGCATAAGTTGAGGCATTTTGTATAGAAAGAAAAAGAAAAGAAAAAAAAGCAAGAAAATGCATCTTCCTATCCATGCTGTCACAAGCACAATGTATTTAGATTTGCGAAAATGAGCAGCTATTTATTTTCTATTTACATTGATTCAATTGTTAATTACCGGGGCATGATAAAATCTTATTTAAAGACATGTTAACAGTGGTGGTCCTGAAGGGAAAAAATAGACAGGGTTGTCTACTAGCAGATCTATTAAATAATTCATATTAGTTGAATACGAAAAAAACCACAATTGTAATTATGTACATAAGTATTTATATTATCAATCGATGCATCTCCTATTTAATATTTATTACGCACAAAATGTGCGCAATACTCTTAATAAGTAGTTCCTCTCTTTCTATATAGGTATTTATATTTGGCACACACAGTTATTTCGTTTCTAATAATACACTGTATACTTTCAAGTATACAGCGTATATATTTGCTATGAAATATATTTTATTTTCATAGATTATTTATATGATATGTTAGTCCTAGGATAAAAGTTGATATTGGTTGTATAAGTTAACGCGTTAATAATTTCTTGGTTATACAAATTAATTTATAATGTTAGGAAAAGATATTCTTTTATCCATTCACATAATTTGCTTGTTGCTTTTTTGTACCTGACAAATATGAAGGTATTCCACTGTTGATTATCCAGTCTTTTTCTTGTTGATAATTGTTTTAACAATTTAACTGTTATTTAAATCTCGTAAAAATTGAATACTCCAGTATAAAAGAGAGAAAAAAGAAACAATTATTATCTTGGACTATTGTCATTCTATATATATATATATATCTATTTATAAACTTGCCATAAAAAATTTGTGTAAAAATAAATCGAAGGAAGTACTTTGTAAAAAAAAAAATGATGAAATAAAATTGATACAGAAATGCAGTAAATATTCAAGAATACAATTTTTTCAAATTATGTATAATAGTGTATATTTTATTAGAGATAAATATCATAGAAAATTTGTCGTAATTTATTATCCATTTTGGGCAAACAATTAGGCTGAGCAGTCAATTGAATAGTTAAAAGTTAATTTAACCCAAATTGAACGATTACTGATGCATATTCATATGTATATTTATATTAATTGGTAAATACCTATAATGAGTTTCCAATTCGTTAATCTAATCCTTCCTTTTTTTCTTTTATCGCCTCCTGAAATGAAAAATAAAAAACTGTTATGTGTAGTGTTTTTTTATTAGAATGCAATTATATGTTTCAAAATAACTACTTTAAAACGTTCTTCAAATAATGACAATTCAGCTATGAGATCAGTTATTGCGTGCATAAAAGCTTCGTGTGGTGTATAATCTGACGTTGTTTGTATCCTAATTACAAACTTATGTTCCAATGGATGAGGTACTTTGTAACCAGCGAACAAAACTTGAGGATCTTTTAATAGTTGGCTAAAATAAATACAAAAATTATGTTATATTTTATCAAATCAAAACAAGAGTGTATAAGGTACAATTAGGATATAATATTATAAAAGAGATAACATACTTTCTAATCATATTTCCAAGAGTATGATCTTCTTTGTTCACTGTGAAAATTGCTGCATTTGGTACCTTAGTATCCTGCTCCTTTATTATCCTTTTAATTAAAAATACCAAAAGATAGAATTTTTTGAGGTTAGATTTAGATAAATATTTGTTTCTTACTTTTTCTCTCCCTCGTAGAGTAAGAATGATTCAAAGGTTGGTGGCGCATTCATGTTTATATTAAATTTTTAAAAGAACTGTATCTTTTTGTTGTATATTAATATATTTTTTTCACTTCGCTATTAACAAAACAAGGTAATAACGCTAACACCTACAACACCTCATTTGAAATGAGTACTACGTGTATCATTGAGTGTTTCGTACTACACGACGAATATCGATTGACATGCAATAACTAATATGATTATATATTTTTCATAAATGCACATAGTTTAATATTAAATAAAACCAAGGATTACATAGGAAATTCTATTAAAACACATTAAATTGTAATGATAATAATATTTTAGAATCTTATGAAAATACATTGTAAAATTTTCGAACACACGAATTGAGTCGTAAAATCGCGGTCGTCTCTATTCGGGTAAGTTCGTGAGAGCTCGGAATATGTAATAGTATAATATATATGAGTTTGTGGAGTCGCTCGGGGCTCTTCTCCAAACGTCGGCAGAACCTTAAAGTAGTTGTCAAAATGGCGGGTGAAGGTTCTACGGCCGTGAATCCAAATTGTGAAATTGTTCGCGGTCACATGTTTGAAGTTGGTCCGCGTTACACAAATTTATCGTATATGGGCGAGGGTGCATATGGAATGGTCGTGTAAGTGTCATCCTTCGTAATTTGCTGTCATTTGTGTTGAGTTTCGTCGATACGTCCACTCTGCGTGACAGACTACGAGATAAACAATTTTAAATCAGATTGTTGGATAAATTACGTATTGTATTAATCGTTTGTTTGCATTTATATTATCGAACGAGATTTAAAAGCATAGGAATATTTATTTTCCATCGTAATTACGTGCTTTTTGTCGGCGCTTATTGTTACTTTTTGGCGCGACTTTTAAATTCACGTCACACCCCTTTATTCTTACCACTAATATTACTCGAGGTTACGCGACACAAAGCGATAAAAAAGATAATCGTTTTTGTTTGAATTGTTTATCGGATCACTAATCATTTTTATTATCCTACACACATACATACACGCATACATATATATATATATATATATATATATATATATATATATATATAGGAAGATTACAATGTGCTATTTGTGGAGATTGGAAAACACCGTGTAATCGAAAACAATATAATCTATTTGAGATCCCAAGTTAAAGAACTATAGAAGATAGATTAATATAACCATTCTCATTGCTTTATTATTTCATTTTAATACATTTTTTATTTTTAACTTATTGAATTAACTTTCTTTTTATTACAAAAATATAATATTCTCTTTGCAGATCCGCTTACGATAATGTAACAAAAACAAAAGTAGCTATTAAGAAAATTTCTCCCTTCGAACATCAAACTTACAGCCAAAGAACATTAAGAGAAATTAAAATTTTGACAAGGTTTAAACATGAGAATGTAAGTTCGAAGAGACAACATTTCATATTTATTCTGTTTCCTGCGGTAAACAAAAATCATTCATTTAGAATTCTGACAATAACTTAACGCTCTCTTCATTTGATTTCACAGATAATAGATATAAGAAATATATTAAGAGCACCTACCATAGAGCAAATGAAAGATGTGTATATTGTTCAGTGTCTGATGGAAACTGATTTGTATAAGCTTCTTAAAACGCAAGTGAGTGTTTATTATATAAGCGAAGAAGGAATAACATATAAATAATGTAAGATTGATATTAAACATGCGTTGTTACTTTCAGGCTATTAGCAATGATCACGTATGTTATTTTCTCTATCAAATACTTCGAGGGTTAAAGTACATTCATTCTGCAAACGTCTTGCATAGAGATCTCAAACCAAGCAATTTACTTTTGAATACCACCTGTGACCTTAAAATTTGTGACTTTGGTTTGGCCAGAGTGGCAGATCCGGAGCACAATCATGCTGGCTTCCTTACAGAGTATGTCGCTACCAGATGGTATAGAGCTCCAGAGATAATGCTCAATTCAAAGGTAAATGAATACAATAAATTAAAAGAATAAATATTATCTTTGATGTGTTTATATTTTTCTATATTAAATTTTCTTTTTATTTACAGGGATATACAAAATCTATAGATATTTGGTCGGTAGGTTGTATCCTTGCTGAAATGTTATCCAGAAGAGCGATATTTCCCGGTAAACATTACTTGGATCAGCTTAATCATATCCTTGGTGTAATTGGATCTCCATCTAAAGATGATTTAGATTGTGTCATAAACGAGAAAGTAATGGAAAATATGTTCTCCCTCTTGTTGCATTTCTTATGCATTCTTTTTTATTCAATAGTAAATTTTATAATTACAGGCACGCAATTATCTTGAATCATTACCTTTCAAGCCAAAGGTACCATGGACAAGTTTGTTCCCAAAGGCTGATCCAAGAGCTTTAGATTTGTTGGATAAAATGCTTACATTCAATCCTGATAAACGGATCGCAGTGGACGAAGCATTGGCACATCCGTATTTGGAACAGTACTATGATCCATCTGATGAGGTGAATATTTTATTTTCATTCGCATTGATTAATTTCATAATTAGAATATTATAACGAAATTAATGAGATTATGTATTTCCATTAGCCTGTCGCAGAGGAGCCATTTAGATTTGACATGGAGTTGGATGATCTTCCAAAAGAGACTTTAAAGGAGTATATATTCGAAGAAACTTTACTATTTCAACAAAATCACCAACAGCTAAACGCGATTTAGTTTACTGGTAATTATAAGAAGAAAAAATGTCTATTTTGTCATTTAAAAATATTTATTAACAAAATTATAGATTTGAAGCTCCTACCAACGATTTCAGCTACAACTGCAAGTTCATAGGATGACCAAAAAAAGAAGAATAGGAAAGTGTGAGATAAGTGAAAGAAGTAATAGAAAGATACTTCCTATAGCTGACCAGCTGTTGTCCTATTAACTAGGAGAAACATGAACGAGGAAATTTTGTTAAAGGTTAGTCCTGCAGTTAACAATCAATCATTCGGGTAACGAGAGTTTATGCCCAATAAAAAAAAAACACACTTGTACATTCACACGCGTCTCTACCGGAAAAAAAGAAAAGGAAAAGAAAAAAAATATTACAGTGTTTTTTTGTTACATGTATACGTATTATATATGTATATATATATAATACGTATAATAATTTTCATTTGTACAATAAGTTTTATTTATCCCTAATTATATATACATACACACACATTATGCTAATTAACGATTTATTGTTAATCATCGTCATTACACTGTCTGTGATTTAATTATCGAGTAAATGAAGATGCGGTTGATGTGTTTGTGTGCGATGTTCGAAGATAAGATTAAAATAATGCAATTGATCAATCGACGACAATTGTGCACTGAGACTTCGAAAATGGTGTATATTTATTATTCGAATTCATTCATATTCGAATATGCGATTATATACGATTGTTGCGAAGAGGTTCTGGCTTTTTTTAAATTATTATTTCTTTTTTATTTTATTTTATTTTTTTAATGTTACACGAAGCAATTTAATTAGTTATTATTGCCGATTGTATCTCTCTTTTATTGTACAAGATAAGATTGAAGATTAATTACCAGAGCATTTTCGAAGTAGCTTCCAGAATTCCGAGAACGGTGTAAAGATTTTCATCTAATCTCGATAAGACGATTCATTTCTACGAAGGATAATATTATTTAAATTTTATTTTTTAAATTTCTTTTTTTATCATCTCATTTACTTTAAATATACTTAATTGCATCAGAATTTTCGTCGAGCCGATCGTAGCAGTAACGTCAAGGATACTGCCATTCTTGCATACGTGATGATTATTTGAAGCTTAGGGAAACTTAATTAAAAATTCATTAGCGCGCACCTGATGAAACGTTTGATTTTAATCAAAAGAAAAAATAATGAAATAAATACAAAATCCCATAGATATAATATAAAATATACGTCGAATGTTTCAAAGCTTTAAAAGAAACGCTCCCTGATTCTCTGATAAATTAGACGGATCAGGATTAGAAGAAGATTCTCTTATGCTTCAAATACTCATTTCCTAGCGAACCTGTTATATATATATATATATATAAGGTATCCTTGAAGTTAATTTTTTTTTATAACGCGTCCTGATTTTCTTAGCAACGTGTTACATTGAACATTATCAATCAATCCGTTCAATCTGCATAAATATTTGATACCATAAAAAAAAGAAAAAAAAAGAAAGTGTAGTTAAATTTATTTCTTCAAGCGAGTAGAAGATAAACTCTCACACCACATACACATATACATACATGTACACACGATATTAGAATGAACCCTTTGCACTGGGATGTGTCATCTACATTTATTGTATGCATCGGCGAGAATCCGAGTTCAAAGGGGTTTATTTATATGATTAACAAAGGAAACAACATTAACAACAACAACAAAAGGAGCAAGTCACACACCCATAGATTTTACGTGCACAAATAAAAGCATGTCATCTGCGGTAAAGAATTTTTATGCGGTTAGAAGGAGGATGAGTAGATGGAGGAGAAAAGGTGGTAACAGAAATATATGTGTACGTGTATATGGATGAATATATGCATGTGTACATACACATATATTTTGAAGAGGAAACCAAAAGCGTGGAAACGAAAGCGATAACCAAACGACTAAGTCTCTTTGTTTCTTTGTGAAGAGGTTTTTAAGCTTTACGAAGAAATCAAGTCCAACTTTGCATCAAAAGCTTTAAAAAAAGAATTAGTTAATACGAGTGACTACGCGAGAGAATTATCGGAGTTTCGTTGTTTCTCATTTTATTTAGCAATAATTAATTAACAAACAAAAACACATTAACATACGCGCACACGTACACGTAGAACGATTAACAAAAAAGAGACGAAATTAAGGAAACAGATTTGATTTTATTTGTTAAATAATTACATATAAAAGAAAGAAAAAATAAAATGACAATTGGAGATTATGATCGATACTACATTTAACGTGGCCGGTGTAAATTAATTGAATACTTGCTCGCGTTATGAATGTTTTAATTTGAATTTAAAAAATACGTGAGAGAAATTTTACAGACATTGACAATGACGAAAAAAAAGACGAGGAGGACTATGACTAACCACATAAATAAATGCACACACATACACTTTAAAACGTGGTTTTATTTTTGATAATCGAGCGAGGCTCGCGTATAGAAGGAAAGTCGGAGTAAGTCGATACGGCCTTGTGTCGACGTTTAGAATACTCTCTGAGAGAGTAGCAAAAAGAAAGAGAAAGAGTTTGCGAGACAAGAAAAAATAAGTTTGAAGGGCAAAGCGAAGTCGTTAACTTGTTTTTAACATGTTTCAAGAAAAAAATCAAATTTCTTTTAATCGGACTTTCAATTCTGCAACTACATTCGACGATTTCAAACAATATAAAATCTAAGGAATATATTGATTTAATTGATCTCTCGTTCTTTCTTTTCTGTTCGGACGGTTTATTTAGCTTAGAGTTTAACTCAAAAATTGCTCTCTGAGTTTGATGAGTTTTATTAATAGATAGAAGTTCTCTTTTTTGTTTATATCGAGTCATCTCTCTTTCTCTTTCTCTTTCTCTTTTACTCTATCAATCTCTCTTTTCAATTTATCGATTAAACTCAATCGAGCATATGCATTGGGCGGTGGTGGTCAGGACGGTTGGTGAACGTGTCTTTTTTTATACTTGGGAATACTAGTTGTGCCCTTGAGAAGTAATAAACACTACGAGACCGATTTTATATCGAACGCTTAGTGACACACGACGATTTATTTATTTTATTTTATTTTATTATTTCTTTTTCTTTTTTTTCTTTTTTTATTTTTCTAAGACAGACGAAAAAAAAGTAAAACGTGCATTCATTTTTTGGACCTGCTGAGCATCCTTCTCTTCTTCCTCGAAATAAAAAGATCGTTCATAGTTGGCCCTTTTCAGGAAAAAAATGGAGGGAAAAGTTATATAGAAAAATATCTAATAATAATAATAATAATAATAATTAAGAAAAAGAAAAAAAGAGTTTAAAAAAGAGAAAATAAAACAGGAACGCGAATTCAATTAAAAATCTCTCTCTCGATAAAAACAAAAAAAAATACTACGTGCATAATATTTCTTCTATTTAGATAAGACCATTCCCTTTTCTCTTAGCTTTTATCGTTACAATCGATGTGTGTCGATCTTTCCGAGACGTGTCGGCGGATTAAACGAAACGTCGGGAAATTTACACGAGAAAAAAAAGAAATAATAAAAGAGTAAAAAAAAGAAAAAGAAATAAACGACAAAAATATAGGTGTGAAGTAAATTTTCGGGTATAAAAAATTACGTAAACGTAAAAAAAAAAAGAAAAAAGAAAAAATATGGGACGGCAGAAGTCAAAACAAAAAAAAATATAAAAGAAATAAATGAATAAAATTATAAGGATCGAATTTTTCGCACGACATTTTGACGGTATTGAAAAATTGAAATACCGAAAGAAAATCGCTCCTTTTCCATTAACATCTACGTAGTTATTACATCTTATACATACATTTTACATAATTACATACTTACATCATACATACCTACGTTCGATCACGTGTGATCCGGTGTTATTATCATTATCGATCGTTTTATTAGATGGTACAAATCATACTACGAGATTAGAAAATTCCTTCTTCGTTTTCCAATCGCTCGATAATTGATCACGAAGATGAAGAAGGAAAGGAAAGTAGAAAACAAAAGAAAAAGAAAAAGAAAAAGAAAAATAAACATTAAAATTAAAAGAAAAAGTTAGAAAATGATCCAGGTTTCTCATATCACGCGTTCTATCAGCGATGAATCGAAGGATTACTTCAAATAATCGGGCGTTCGACAAAAAAACGCTTTAATCGAATCTTAATAAAATTAAGAGTGCAAGTTGTGAATGACTGCGTTTTGATGATGATGATGATGATGACGATAATGATGATGGTGGTGATGATTATGATGATAGATCGAATGGTAGAGTGTAAAAAACAAACAAACATAAGTATCCTCGTTGAAAAGATTAGGCGTTGAGAAGAGAAAGAGAGAGAGAGACGCGAACAAAATGTAGATTTTTATTTAATTCGTCGAAGAGAAAAAAAAACAAGACAAAAATACAATAAATGAATAAAAAGTAGAAGAAGAAAAAAGGTGGCGTTTGGTTTTGGATATTTTCTTCTCGTCTCTCTTCCATCGAAGCTCCGCGTCCTTTTACCGAGAATTTCGATATAAATTATATATAAATATATATATAAATAATATTATTATTATTATTATTATTATTATATTATTATTATTATTATTATTATTATATTATTATAATTATTATTATTACTAATATCATCAGGCCTAATATATGTACTTAAACGTTACGTACGTGTATCTGTTGTTGTTGCCGATTCATATCTTATATATCCGATTATTAAAAGAATATTTCATCTATGGATTTCCGATGTTATTCGTCATTTAAATAAAAAATATATATATATATATAAAAAAAGAAATACAAAAAAAAGGAAAGGAAATGAATCGAATGAAAGAAAGATAAGTAAGTTTTAAGGAACTTGATTAATATTTTAGGATAAACGTCGTGACTCTGACGATGCGTCGAAAGAATTTTTCTCTGCTGTAATTTATAGAGAGATATAGACAATTGCATTTGAATAGTGTGTCTTTTACGTGTCAAAGTATTAAGAAAAAAAATTTTAAAATATTAAAAAATATACAAAAAAGGAAAAAACAGATTAAAAAAAGAAAAGAAGAAGAAAAAAGAGAATACAAAATGTGATTATTCCCGATTTGAATTCGTCTCATTCGCTGGCTCGCTTATTTTGTCAACACGACTATATAGTTCTCTTGTTCTCCTTCTTATAAATATAGATACTCGACGATAAAATAATGAAACACAAATGTTCCCGTCGCTTTTTCCAAAGTCGCCGGTGGACTGTTGCAAAAGTGACTGGCATTTCAAAATATATAATCGTCGAAATATAAGAAATAATAAAGGACAAAGGAAAAGAAAAAAGAGAAAATGAAACTTGTCAGGAATTAGACGTTCTCTCTCGAGAGACAAAACCCTGTCAATTCCATGAAAGATAAGAAAATTATGACGAGGACGAGAAAAATGACACGACGATGACTAATCGTTGTCGTTGTTGTCGTCGTCGTCGTAAATCCCGCGATTAGGTGAAACCTTTGAAAATATACAAAAATAGAATAAACGCGTGAGACTTGAAAGAAAGAAAGAAAGAAAGAAAGGACGACAAAAATAGAATTGTAAATCGTAGCTTTGACAAAAATTCACATTTAGATTCTTGTCGACCAAGTATATAAAAAAAAAAAAAACAAAAAAAAATACGTAAGCGTAAGTCGAGCTAACGAAAGAAAACATTCGCATTTACTATGTTTTTTTTTCCCTTTAGTTTTTTGTGTTTGTTTAACTCTTTCCTTTTGAATATTATAAAAAAAAAAAAACAAGACAAAACAAATTAATGCATTCTCTCGCGTTCGTTCGCATTGGAGAGACTTTTTTCCAGGGATTATTTTTATATATCGGGGTCGATAAATCGTTATAGACTACCTCTAAGTAAGTTCTATAATTATTGCAGTAGCCTACTTTTTATCGCGGGATATTTGCGTGCTAGGAGATAGCTAGAAAAAAAAGGGTGAAACAGGGAAACAGGAGGAAAAAAGCACAATGTTCGAAGTTCGCGAAGGTCAATTATTTCAAGATCGTGTCTTCTACCGTTCGATAGAACGAATCGAGCTAGTATGAGCAATTTAATTCGCTATTTTTACGAGTTCAATCTTTGCAGCATCAACAGTGCGCGCGCGCTATCCTATATCTCAACATATTCTTTATTAAGATATTTACATTTAAATGAATAAATACATATTATATTTTACATAAAAAATAAGACGCGGACGTAAAGCACAGTACAACGTGATCGTTATTTTTCGATTCAAATAAAACGCAACAAGAAACGAACAAAAAAAAACACAATAAAGTATTTAATCTCGTAGCTATTGGAAGGAAGCAAGAACCAACAAAAAAAAATCATTATTAATCATTAAAAAAAGACGGAATAATACAAATCGCAACGTTGAACGTATACGACAAAGTATGAATTCGTAAAATCTGCTGAGGTGAATTCGTTTAGAAAGACAACACAACAATAAAAAAAATTAATAATAATAATTAAAAATAACAAAAAAAAAAAAAAAAGAAATAAAAGAAAGAAAGTAGAGAAGACCAGACGAGAAAGGAGGAGTAAAATAATATCATTTCAGAAATAACACGCGCCGAGTATCGTGTTTAAAAACCAACGTGCTGCCTTTCAAATGAAGTTATTAAAAACAATGGGAGGAATGAAAAAAATAATACAGGTGGTGGTGGTGGTGGTGGTGGTGGAGAGAGGAGGAGGAGGAGGAGGAGGAGGTGGGTAGGGGGTTGGAGGATTAAGAATAAGGGGAAGAGCAAGGAAAAACATAATTGCGATTAGAAGAATCTCTATCGATAATTTTCGAAGATTCAAACAACTAAAGTTCAGATCATTAGGCGGCCCAACACGTCGTATCACGTATTAGTTATGCGAGAGCGAAGAAATTAATTAAAAAAAAGTAGAAGAAAAAAAAAATAATAATTGAAATTCGACGAAAAATTATAAAAGGGAAAAGAAACAAAAAAATAATAAGAAATATATAATTATTGAAGCAAGCAAATACAAAAAATATATACGATGCGACGATTATAATATGATCGTGAATGATGATGGTGTGTGTGCGTGATCAAAATGAATTATTATTAGTACTTTCGAATGAATACTTTCCGTTTTGTTGTACCCTACAATTTTCGTTTAATCAAATGTACAAATATAAACAATAGGTGAGAAGAAAAGAGCGAGAGCGAGAGCGAGAGAGAATGAGAATGCGAGAGAGGGAGAGAGAGAGAGAGAATATGCGTCGAAAAAAAGTACAATTTTTGACGGGAGCATTCGTTTGTTCACGTGTGTTTTCAACAATTGTAAAAGCAGTGCTTAGCGATTTATATATTAATTAATGAATTAATTACTTCAATAATAATAACCACGGAGCGATGTTACGAAAGAGCGAAAGGAAATACAAATTGTAAGTGTAGTTAGAAGCGTGTTAGAAAGAGAGAGAAAAGCTGCATTAATGGTATCGCGGTGGTTTTGGAATAGAGGAAAAAAATCACAACAAAAAGATATATAAAAGAAAAAACAAGAAAATTCAACAAAAAAAAAAAAGAAAAATAAAGTCGGTTGTTCGTTTATCACGCCGCAAATCATTTACCAAATGATTGTTATATGTGTACATTAATATACATATACATACATATATGTATTTAAAAATCTCTATTATCTCGACTTAACTGTATTTGAAAATTATTATTCAGGAATATTATTACCTACGCTAATAAAAAGTGCGGCTTTATTGGCCAATTGATCAATCTCGATTTTACACTGTGTCTGTTTATATTGTATCTCTTTTTGTCTTTCTTTTAATTTAATCCTTTGAATAATTTTATAGAGCTCCAACGTCTTGACGGTCAACATTCTAGTCAACCAAAAATTATTATTAATTATAATAACAATATAAATAAATCACATGGCTTACGGGGGATTGTGAGTTGTAGAAAAAAATGACAAGGCCAGGTTTGATATTTGAAAACATCAATTTAAATAACCAATAATTCATTCACATACAACATATCTCTCATATCTCCTTGAATTATTAAAAATTAAAACTTATAAATCATGCATATATGAAAAGTGCGTAGTATTTCCTCTTCTCGTTCTTCTTTTTTATCTCCACTTTTTTCTTTTTTACTTCGTGTGCTTTTATTCACCCTTCTTTATTCCTTTAATTATTTATTTCCTTATATCTCACAGAATTATACACATTACAGGCCTACGTAGGTACAGCAGACGGGTAAAGAAAATTTTGACTTCAGTTTTCATTTTATTCGTTTTTTTTTTAAACCACCAGCATCCCTTTAGTCATTCGTTCAATTTTTCATTGCTAATAAGATGATATATATGTATATATTATTATTATTATTATATTATTATTACTATTATAGTGCCGAATCGCTTAAGTTTAATTTTTTTTTTATTAAAAACCTGACTCGAAAATGTGCAAAAATTTCTTTCATCTTCCACTTATTTTATTTAATGTTTAACCATTATTATTCTTATCGTTTCATTCGTATTTATATCTTCTTTATCTAATTAATAAATATATGGATGAATCACGGCATATATCTTCACTTATTGTTAATATTTCTCTTGCTTTTCTTACTTACTTTTGTTTCTTCTTAATTTATTCACTCACATTCATCGTCACCTATGAACTTTGATCATAAAGTAATGTAAATGAAATTTAATTTCTTTCTTTTTTTACTATAGAAAGGTAGTAATAATAATAATAATAATAATAATAAAAATGCTAACAAGAATAATAATCGAGAAACAATAATTAAAGTTAAAATTCATTACCACGGCAGTTTTTTTTTTTAAATATACGTATATATCATCGTGCACGTCTTACCATTTACTGTATGTATAATATTTATACCATGATGCGGAATCATTCAAATTATACATGGTACTCGTCTTCAGACAATATTATAACTACATATTACGATTGTATTTTGTTATTATTATTATTATTATTATTATTATTATTATAATTTATAAAGTATATATATTCACAACTTAATGTTTAATCGTTTTCATTATCGTTCGCACAACAACAAAAAGAAAAAGACAAATATTCAACATTTTATTGTTTCGCTGCATTCGCTATTTATTATTTGATACTATTATCAATAATTAATAATTATTATTGTTGCTTAATTGTATGTACAGAAGTGTTATACGCATACATACATATATAACCATATATTTATCTATATATATAGATATAGATATAAATATGTTACACGTGTAATATTATATATATAAATATTAGTGTGTGTGTTTTTTAATTACATAGATATATATGTATGTATGTATATGTCATTTAATAATAATTAATGTGTTTTACGTATTAATATTTATAATTAATAATTTAGGTTTTGTTACAGCATCATCACGGATCATCTATTTTTACGGGTACATTGATATTTTCTTTTTTAACTCCCAATATCGATTATTTGCTTATCGCCCCCCCCCCTTTTTTTTTTATCTTGCTTTCAAGAATAATAATAATATAACAATGATCGTGATAGTTTAATTCAGTAATAATAATAATAATAATAATAATAATAGTTGTAATTACGATGAAACGCGCGATAACGAAGATTAATTAATTAATTATTGCAAGAGAGAAAGAGACTAAATTGATTTAGCCGACCGTCAATGTTCTTTCTAATGCATTGTGAATCAAAATGACGGTAGAAAGTTATATTTCATATCAAAAGTAAGTAAAAAAAGTCGATCCTGCGTGTGAAATATTTTTTATTTTTTATTTCACGAATAAGAAGAATAAGGGATTGCAGAAAGTTATTTCTTCGTCGTCATTCTTTTTGTTCTTTTTATTGCTTTTCATTAAATCGATCAGTCGACGGATAGATCGATTTGGGGGAATGTTTCCCAAGAAGACTTGACATCATTTCGAATAATTTACACTCGAAATTCGTTCGAAGAACATCACCGGTCAGCTCGCACACGTTTTCTTATTTATTATTTATTTATTTTTCTAATTGTTAGCGAAAAATTCCATGGCGAAAAAGAGGCTTTCCCTTTATTCAGAAATCGGAAGCATCATCTTTCACTTTACTCGAGGATCTCTTTAATGTGGAAACGAAATAAAACTAAATTTATAAATAAAAATGATAAAGAGAGAAAGAGAGAAGAGAGATTTATCTCTTTAAAATTACAGGAAGGAACAGGCTTTTTCGCATGTTATCGATTAATAATCCTCGGTTTCTATGTTCTAAATTATTATTATTATTATTATTATTATATTTTTTTTTTATTTTTTCATTCTTTCCTCTGCTTAAAAATCTACAGAGAAATCTACACTTGTATGTTTAAATACGTGCGTGTATATGGGTGTATCTCGTTCCTTCGTTCTCGTCTCCTTTTATGGTGTATTCAAACGTTTTCTAATTCACGTTTAAATGTGTCTCTTTATTTACTTATTTATTTCTTTATTTAGTATTGTTTTTATTGTGTATATGTGTTCTCCTACCAACGACTACTATCTTCTCCTTTTTCTTTCCTCTTTTAATATTTTTATGTGTTCATTTTATTTTTTAACTAGGACGTGTCTACACGTAATATCTAACTCACGTCTACGATTTTTCTTTTCTTCGTCATCTTATTTTTTTTTTCTCTTTTATTATTTTACTTGTTTTAATTTTGGTAACACATGGACATCGTTTTATTATTCCTCCCTTCTCATCTCTTTTTTTTTCTATTATTTCGATACTATAATTATTTATTTTTTTTTTTTGTATATATATTGTATATTTTTTCTTATCAACGTGTCTCCCTGCATCTTCTGGATATTCTCTCTTCAAAATATCTCATGTGTATGTCTGCTGCTCCTTCTTTTTTTTTCGTATGTTTTGTGTGTGTGTGTGTGCATGAGTCTATGTGTTTGTTCGCCCCCGCCCTGTCCCACCCTTCTTTTTCTTTACACGCTAAGAAAAGGCTCGTCGGCTCGTTTCGTTTTTTAATCGATTTTCCATTTTCCTTTTACTTCATCTTTTATCATATCTTTATGAATTCTAATTGTTTATAATCTATTTGTATTTATGTATATGTTACCGTCATAGCCGGAAATTTGCCATTGCTGGTAATCCCTTGGCATTCTCATCAATGCAAAGAGCCTTCCGATGAAGTCGGAAACAGAAGAATTCTTACAGTTTTTCTTAAGCATTGAACGTAATACTTTTTTCTTTTTATGACGGTAACATATATATTTATAACGTTGACAATTGCCAGGCTTCGGAAAAATGGTTGTTTCTTTTTTAAGAAGTAGATAAAAGGAAGAACAATGAAAAATAAATAAATCAAAATAAAATAAAAAAAGGGGGGGTGGGGTAAAAATATACGATGTTAACAAACGCGTGCAATACGGACGCAATTGTTTAAGTCTTTCTTTTATTATTTTTTATGCTTATGTTTTTTTTCTTGTTTACGTTAAATATCTCGTTTCCTTCCATTTTATTTTCTTCGAGCAACGACGACGATCAATAATGGTCAATCAAATGATTTTTATTTGCTGCTTCGGGAGGATTTCAAAAAGGCACGTGACTTCTTTTTTTTTTTGGAGGTACTCGCACGTCGAACAAAATTTATCTTTTTCCTTTGCTTTTTCTTTTTTCTGTTTCTCCTTTTTAATTATTACACGTTCTTACCGTTCATTCAACTCACACTCGAATGATCGCGTACAGTTCTTCTATGGACAATTTTCTAATTATGGTTTATTATAATTAATTATTACCAACTTACTATTATACTTGCTATTTCTTTTCTTTTTGTGCTTTTCTTTATAATTTTTTTTATTTCGCTTGTTTGTTTAACAAACAGAAATTGGACTATTTCATATCTCTGCCTGTGTCAGCACGATCTTCTTTTTTTTTTTTAATTTCTCCTTTGATAAATAATAGCAGAGATTGATATATAGATAGATAGATAGATAGACAGAGACAGGGAGAGTGATTTATTTCCTCGCATAATTCATTCATCATCTTCTACCAAATGTTTTCTTTGTCACCACAAACTTTAGCCATTCCGAAACCTGGTAATTCCATTTCCTCGCACGCACTGAACCTCTTTACTAAGCGTATACCCAAAAATCTTTAGAAATTCTTCACAGTAATTAGGTTTCATATAATAATTATTAATGATAGTAAGTAATAATAGCGTTAATTATTATGTTTTTTTAGTATTAGTTGTTTTAATAATAATATTTTTAATAATAGTATTAGAGAGTATTAGTTAATAGTACTAGTAATAGTAGTATAGTAATAGTGTATAGTATTAATAATATTAATAATAGTAATAGTAGTAGTAGTAATATTAGTAGTAGGAATCCATGAATGGATTCGCAGCTAGCTCATAGAGAAAAAAAGCCTCAACAATTTTCTTATTTCAATTTTCTCTTTCCTTCTTTCATTCCTTTTTTTCTTTTTTTTCTTGTTGTTCTTCTTCTTTACAATACAATAAATAGGGAGAAAGAGAGAGTGGGAGAAAGAAAGAAAGAGAGAGAGAGAGAGAGAGAGAGAGAGAGAGGAAAGAAAGACCGCAAGCATTAAATCTCAACGTTCGTTCGTTCCTGCGAAAAAGGACTGGCTCTCTTTTTTATTAATCATTTCTCTTAATCATTCATATTTTAATAATGAAGAGATTGTGCTGGCTCAAGGGAGCTGGACGAATTTCAAGGAATCACGGTTCTCCGAGTCCTTCAAAAATGCGAAGAAAGAGAAGCGCGCGCGTGTGTATATGTGTGTTTGTTCGTTTGCCTCTGTTCGTCGTTTATACCATTCGCGTGGAAAAATAGCATTTGTTGTTATTAATTTATTTCTCTCTTTTTTTTTTGTATTTTATCTTTTTAAAAAAATCTTTTCTTTTTTTTATCCTTAAAATCTTTTCGCACAAAATTTCTTCTTCGTTATAATATTTGTTTTCTTATTTTTTTTTTGTTCAGTTCCTCTTTTCTTCGTGTGTATTTTTATTTATTATTTAATTAATTTATTAATTAATTTTATCTCTTTTCTTCGCAGTTGGACACCCTGTGTATGAGCACGTCTTGTAATATGATTTAATGGGTGTGTAGCGCGTGTAATGTGTGTGAGGTAGTATGGCGAAAAATAGGCGAATATGGTCTCAAAGTACCCTGTGGAAATGCACATGTCGTACGAAAAGAGAGAGAGAGAGAGAGAGAGAGTTAAATAATATTTTATCTCTTTTTCTTTTTCTTGTTTCCTTCTTGTTTGCTAATTAGCATTCGTCGGTCAGCTTGTTTTAATTGACGTCGAGTTTATTAAAACGGGAGAACGACTTTTATCTCGTCGTTTTGTTTAAACATTTCTCTGTTTCTTTTTTTCTTCTTCTTGCTCGTTTTGTTCGTTAGATTCGTTTTATTATTTGTGCATCATTTTTGTTTGCTCTTCTTCTTCTTTTTCTTTATTATGTAATAAAAATAGGAAAATGCGAGCAAATATTTTTCGCGTTCGAGGAAATTTGCAAAAAAGGCGCAAGGCGTAAATTTGTATATTTATAATTGAGTTTACAAGTAATAATTCGCGTTCCCTTACTTTCGTAAAAATGAGTGTGTGTTCGCAAAGCTCGTTTTCTGTACTCGATTTTTTGTATGTGTACGTGTTGGTTAGTTTAATAAGTACGTGTGATCCTCGTGTAGGTAATATACGACAAGGCGCATAAATGAATATGATATTACATGTATAGCAGAGTGGAGAGAAAAATTGGCGCGATTTTTCTTTCGAATCAAAGCACACAACAGCGACTTACCTCGCTGAATTTGTAAAGATTTTTGGTGCATCGTCTCACAATCGTTCTTCGCTTCTTAATTTTTATTTATTTATTTATTTATTTATTCATTTATTTAATCCTTCTCATTTATTATTATTATCATCACCATTATCATTATCATAATCATCATCATCGTCATTATTATTATTATTATCATCATTATCGTGCTATTATTATCATTATTGTTATTATTATTATAATAAGAGTATTCACCTCTCAATCTCACTATTCGTATTCTCCGTTAATTAATTATTTAATTAATTTCTTTATTTTAATCCTTAACTTTTTAATTACCGTATGCGATACAATTACGTGATTAGCAATATCATCATTACCTTTTATTTTAATAATTAGTGTTACAAAAGCTTGATTATTTGGATCGGACTGTAGCGGTATATTCACATAACTATCATCATCATGGAAAATAAAAATTCAACGTTTACATTACAATCATTCATATCGTCATCATCGAAACCGATTAATATACTATATACATATACATACATATTACGTGTACATATATATGTATGTGTATATGTATATGTACATCTTACTTAGATTTATCTTGCTAATCTCAACCATCCGTTACGTAATAAATACAATTATTCGTATAATAATGATCATCGTAATCGTCGTCGTTATCATCATCATCATCATCATCATCATCATCATCATCATCATCATCATCATCATCATCATCATCATCATCATCATCATCATCATCATCATCATTATCATCATCATCATCATCATCATCATCATCATCATCATCATCATCATCATCATCATTATCATCACTATCGATATCAATATCAATATGATTGAATTTATCGTTCAGAAACGGTCGTCGCATAATCAGCGTCGTTCCTACCCCCATCACCCTCGTCATCCGATCACAAATGTCTTTTTATTTTATTTTATTTTTTTTCTTTATTTCATTCTCAATGATTAACAATATCAATGTTTTCTTATCATTTTCAAAATCGCCTAGCGATCAGCTAAATAAGAGTATATCGAAATTAGGAAGAGCCTAATTGTAAAAACTCAACGATCGATCGATCGTTTTTACTTGAATTATAATTCGGCTTGTAAAAGAAAGAAAAAGAAAAAAAGATACTACAAAAAGTAATAGTAATAGTAATGAATAATAATATACGCGTGTGTCTGTATGCGTGTATATAATATATCCATACAAACACATACATACATATTACATACACATATTAATATGCATTAAAACCCCATCATCGCGTTTATTAGTTTGTTGTAATTGTTTTATTGTTCTTCTCGATGATATTCGATCGTATTAGTCACTTATAGCACAATCTAGACGATCGTTGTCGACAAAAAACAATTTTGGATACGCCGATTATTGCCACGTTTTATTTATTTATTTATTTATTTATTATTATTATTATTATTAATTATAATATTATTATTGTTATTATTATTATTATTATTATTATTATTATTATTATTATTATTATTTTAATTATTATTATTTCTCTTTCCTTCTATATAACGTTTAAGATTACTTTACTTTACTTTAATTTATTTTACTTTATTTTTACTTTACTTAATGTTTTTTTTTTGTTTATTTTTAAATATTTTTATTTTATTTTATTTCCCTTAAATCTTCTCTTCTACGTACGACACAATTAATAATAATAATAATAATTACCCGAGGGACACGCGTGCGAACATTTCATTCGCATTTTTTTTTCTCGAATAGGGGATTGGGGATTGGGGAGGGTGGGGGTGGAAAATCTCGCTCTAAAACGTTGCGTCGAATGTGATTGCACGTGGAAATATATACGTGTATACATAAATTTACTCATATATATATATATATGTATATATATATTTATAAATTTACATATAAACCGTATATAATACATTTCTTATCAACTAATTCACTAACGATAAGTATGATCGCAAAACATCGTGGCACAGCACACGCTCGAACAATTTTCATTGCACTGTTTCGTATAATAATAATAATAATAATTAATAATAATAATAACAATAATATTAATATCATTTCCTTAAAAAAGAAAACAATTTAAAACATAATTCACATTATATTCACTCGCGCCCTTTTAACGCCGATATTATTACGATTTCTTCTTTTTCATTTTCTATTTTTTCTTTAATATCTTTTTTTGTTTTCACGCGATAAAAAATGGGCTTAATAAAAAATATACAATGTTATCGACGGTTTATTACGTGAGCCATATGGCGGCGGGTGGTAGTCAGGGGCTTGTTGTTTCTTAATTCATTCGAAACGAATCGTACAAATCGAAGGAGTCGCGACTAAGAGAGAGAGAGAGAGAGAGAGAGAAATTGATATAGAAATAGAAATAGAAATAGACAAGAAGAAAGAGAGAGAGAGAAAGAGAGAGCGGCATTTTATATTTCGTCATTTTCAAAATTCGAACAATACGAACGGAAAGAAATAAAAAAACAGAAAAGAAATAATTAGGCTTCGTACATGCTCTCGGACGGCCCACCCTCGGCCATTTTATCTTTTTATGTACACACACACAAGGTCCACGACGACGGAACAGAACGAAAACAATGCTTTTATATTATTATTATTATTTTTTCTTTTTCTCTCCTTTTTTTTCTTTTAAATTAATCATGGACGATCGATCGATCGATCGTCTTCGTCGTTCCCCTCGCGCGATCCGCATTTTTATTTTATTTTATTTTATTATTTTTTTTTTTCTTTTTCTTCTCTCTGGAAAGCACGTTTAAGACTACGGTTTATTTTGACTATTACAGAATTACAATTTTTTTATCTCGTCTTTTTCTTCTTCCTTCTTCTTATATTCTTTTCACTGCTGTTATTATTATTTTGGTATTTTCTCCATCTTACGATGAAAGTTTACTTTTCAGAAGATAGAGTAAGAGATAGAGAGAGAAAGAGAATGTGTATATATGTTTGTGTGTGTGTGTAGGAGAGGGAGAGAGAGAGAAAGAGAGAGCTTTGAGAAAAAATGAATCGAACTAGTTCTTAAAAACGGGAAAGATTACTAATGTTTCGATCGTGAGTAAGAAGGAAACCGCGATAATATTCTATTCGCTCTCTCTCGATCTAAAAGATCCTAAAGCTTATCTTCTACAAGTGAACAACGAAAATTAACAGAGATATATATATATATATATATTCGTATTGATAGATAGATGTGTTAGGTAATAAATAACGTGGCCGAATGTTCTTTGACGTTGCTCGTTTTCCTAGAATGAAAAAAGCAACGAGAACAAAAAAAAAAAGTAGAAAATGGACAGTTTGCTTGCTCTCTCCACGTCTTCCTCCTCTTCGTCCAGATTATTCCAAGTTTATTCGTAGCTTATTTTTAAATTGCATCTTGTTCCTTTATTAAGAAGGAGGAATTTCTCTATTTTTTTTAGAGACTTGTCGCTAGTCTGATTTATCAAACATTTTGAGAACGATGGCTCGAGGATCGGTAGAAAGAGAAACAGAGGGAGGAGAGAAAAAGAGAGCGAGAGAAAGAGAGAGAAAGAGAGAGAGAGAGTTCCAGTAGCAGCCTACTAATATTTATTTCTTTCTCTATCTTATACGACAAGACACTCCTCCTCTTGTTTTTTTTTCTTTTTGAACAATTCTCTCTCTTCTCTAAGTGTAGAAGAAAAGCTGCGAGGAGAAGAAGTTTCGCTGTATCTACCGGGAGCCTGCACTTTCCGAGGGCTGAGCAACCGCTGCCGAATTATGGCTTGTCTCGTATTCCATGACCTCTTGATAGATCAGTTCTTTCCATTGATCGACACCGTGGTCCCTCTCGTCCACGCTGTGATCGTATGGGCCAGGTGCGGGCTAAATAACAAAATATACAAAAACAAAAAGAAAAGAGAAAAAAAACAGAAGAAAAAGATCACTCGTGTGTTATTCGTCTTTATTAAAAAAAAAAAGAAAAAAGAGTGTGTGATCACGTTTGATGAGTGATCGATTACAATCGATCGATACTTACAGCATTGACTTCACCCTCGTCGTACCAGACGTTTATGTAATTGTGAAGCAACGCGTCGTCGACGGATATGCGTCGTTCTGGGTCGATGACGAGCATGCGCGACAATAGGTCCCTAGCCTGGCTCGCTGCAATATATAAGTGAAACAAAAAAAAAAAAAAGGAAGAAAGAGAAAGAAAATAATATTACTACCACATAGACAGAGTTGTTTTTTGTTTTGTCGCGTTGTATCGTAAGTAAAAATAATCTAGAAATAGGATGGGATCTTCTCTGATAAGGAGGAGGAGGAGGAGGAGGAAGGCTTTTCTCCGTCGTCGTGTAAAAACGCCGATCGATTAACTAGGAATAAGGGCCGACGACTCGCTGACCTACTCACCCTTTAATCTATTATGCTCCGACGAGTCGGAGGGAAACAGAACATCCGGAAATAGCCTGTCGAACGGATATCCAGGATATCGCGGTCTGTTCTCCACGTAATTCCTCACCGTTGGTTGCAACCGTTGCATGAATTCCTGCGCCGGAGTTCCCAGTTGCTCTACGATTATATAGAAAAAACAAACAAAATAAATAAATAAATGATAGCACATAATTTAGGATAGGCGTTAACGATTTCTATTCAAACTCACCAATTATTTTATTCCATTGATCGATGTGATCCGTACCGGGAAAAAGTACGCCGCCTCTGATCATTTCACCCATGATACATCCTACCGACCATATGTCCACGTTCTCTTTATAGCCCATACCTAATATCACCTATAAAAATAACAATATTATAGTCATTCGTCAATAATCAAACGAGACCACGATCCAAGTTTCTAGTTTGAAAATATCTTACAATTTTATTTAATCAATTATTTGATTTACCTCTGGCGCTCGATAATACCGCGTAACTACGTATGGTGTCATCATAAACGTTGTTCCGGCAGTTCTCGCCAGACCAAAGTCGAGAATTTTTAACGTGCAGTCTGACTTGACAACGATATTGCTTGGTTTTAGATCCTGTTATTTGATAACAGAATGAATCTTCTCGTTTGAACGAAATCAATGATTTATTAAGCGTTGAAAATGCTTGTCAAAATGAAATATATTTACCCTATGAATGATACCAGCAGAGTGCAAGTGCTTGATACCACATAACATTTGGTAAAGCAGATAAGACATACGTTCGTGATCCAGATCCATCTGGATCACCTGACACAGATTCGCGTCCATAAGCTCCATCACCAAATACACATCTTGAAACTCGTCCAACGACCGTTGCGGCGTAAACGCGTTTAAAAGACCGATTATCTGTAAGATAAATCATCCAAGTGTAACTATATATAAAGATTTGGGCGATAATATTTCCAGGAAACATTTATAATGATCTCATGTGTATATACTTGGAAGATATTAACAAGACTGACCCATAAAAATAAGGGGAGGGATGCTAATAACGAAAGGATTCTAATCTGATAACTTACATTTTTGTGATTGACCAATTTCATGAGTTTGAACTCTCTGTAGGCTCTTTTAGCGTGTGTCACGTTTTGAAAAGGTCTCGACAACTTCTTAATCGCCACATTTTGCGCCGTGACTGTGTCGTATGCAGCACTGTAACAGAAACATCAGGGAAAAAAGGCATAAAAGATTGATGGATCATTTTGAACAGGTAGAATTTGTATGATAAATAATATTAAATATCTAATGAATATCCATTGGGTAGGTTCGAGGCTAAAAAAAGGAATGATAAAAACGACTCACCAAACGACACCCTGTGCGCCAACGCCACGTGGCTCGACGTCAATGTATCTCTCAGGTATGCAAAGTTCGGTATCACCGAAAACATGACGGCGATAACCACTTCTAACGTTGGCAGGTTCCATTGCGCTTGCGGGTACTGCGTTAGCCATACCTTAACTGCCTAATATTCCTCCCTTCTTTCTTTCTTCCCTCTCCCGTTTCGCTCGAACTTGGCTCCTACGTTAACTACCGTATACGCGCAGCTCTAGCTACCAAACCAACGACAAGCACAACAAGATACAAAGGGAAAGAAGAAAACAACGTGTCGTGTTTGCCTTATTTTGACAAAAAGAATTTAATAATATTATATTTCCTGCGTGTCTTTCATTTTGTTCTTTTTTTTCATTGGATTGAAAAATAATTCTACTGCAAATTCTCTTTGTCGATGGACAGATCCTGCCTGATTGTCGGAACCATCCATACATTTTTTTTCTTCTTTTTTTTTCACCACATTTTCTATTGCAAATCTGTCCGAAGTTTCTTGAAATATCAAAGAAAGTTTGCTAAAGAGGATGTTGTATCGTTCGGATGGGTCCAAAAACCATGCAAAAGGATAATCAAATCATACAAAATAATCATAAATAAGATAAACTTAAAAGTAATATAAATGAAAATAATGAGGTGTTATATGATTGGCGTTAGTAGACATAGAAGACACTGATCTTTGTTACACGACTCTTGAAATGAATTATTATGTTAAAAGAAACGTGCATAGAGATTCAGGAGCATACGTTAAATAATTAAATAGGATCGTAAGTATGGATGGTTCTCGTTTTACGACATTTCCCTCTTTTAAATTATGTTTTGATAATTTAAGAAAACAGAAAGAAGGAAATGTACCGAAAACAATCGCAAGAAGTAAAAAAAAAACAAAAAAAGAAATAAATTGCATCGGATAATAGAGTAGAAGAAGAAGAAGAAGAAGAAGAAGAAGAAGAAGAAGTAGAAGTCTCTTCCCCTTTTTATCAAGCCGATCGATGAATCGAAAATCCTCCACATTGTATAGGTTATATCTTATGGTCTAAGTTAAAGGAAAAGGCATAGCCGTAAAAGATGACTCGATCGGCAATTTTCCCGAAGCTTTTTCCATTGAATGTGCTATCGATCTTATTGCATCCTAAAACTTACCTTTTTGTTAGCCGAGACTAGTACTTGAATTTCATCGAAAACCAATATCCGTATACTCCAGGACTTACCAAATACATCTCTCCTTGTCTAGAGAATAATTCAGAGTGCTAAGAGAAAGAAAGATCAGTGCCAGAAAGAGAAAGAAGAAATAAGTAACAAAAGAAGACACTAAACACAACTTACCTACTTCATCTTTAATCGATTTCGACAAGAGAGAAAGAGAAACACTAACAATAAAGCACAGTTAAACGCATTACGTTTGGATTTTGGATCAACAAACAATCGCCTTTACGACAAAGCAGCCTTCTAGTTTACTTCAATTCAATTCATTCAGAGATTAACAAAGTAGAAGGGAAAAGAATAACAGTTTGCTGATGAATTTTTCTTGAAGATTTTGATCAATTGATTATTAGCGAGATTTGTTGATCCAATTATAAAATAAAACGTGCACGTTTCTAAGGACAATGAAACACTCGTATCGAAATAAATGAGAAATGATTGAAATGAGGATGAATCGAATAAAAAAGAAATTCGACTCACCAGACGATTCCCTGAGCACCGGAACCAATTGGTTTGAGATTTTGGTATCGCTTGAGAATGGTGAACTTGGTGTCCCCGACCTCGACCGTGTAAAACATGGCGGACAGCCGGGTTGTCATGTCAGGCCCCAGGTGAGGCATGCGCCTCGGTGCTCGCCTCTCTTGCTGCACCTGCACCTGCGCCTCCACCCCGGAGCACTCTTGGTGCACTCGACGGGGACTTACGCTCTTAGCCACTTTGGACAAGAGATTTCTCGAATTTCAGCGGATAATATCGAACTTTTTTCACCTCGGTCCTCTTTCCTTGGCTCTCCCTCCTCCCGCCTTCTCCGCCCCCACCGCCGCTAAACACCAGGACAACCTCGTCCGCGAATCCGGACACTTCTTCCAAACTTAAAACCAACGCCAGATTTGTCTGGAAAACAAACCAAAATTTTACCGATTTCTTCCTATTTTTGTATTATATTATATATCGTTTTTATTTGCGTCTTCTCAGGATTTAAATGACAAATCGAGCAATTCTGTTTATTTTTCGTTCTTCTTTTAAGTACATTTTTTTTTTCTTGTCTCACGGGATATGAACGAAATGTAGGAGGAAAATCAAGAGATGCGAATTTAACCCTCGGTTGTCTTGGAAACTACCCTAGGGATCCATCGTTTACGATAAACGATAATGTCTTTCTAGCTCGTAGCAACAAAACTTGGAAGGAGTAGATAGAATAGAGTTTATATTGCTGATGGTAATGCGGATATCTTTAGAATAAAGCTTTGCAATATCTTTCATTCTGAGCTTTATTAAACATGTTCCGTGATATTCGCGAACATAAATCTTACGGAGGATTATCTTTGTTCGTTTAAATGACAGGAATCATCATTTTTGCGTTCGAAGACGTGGTTTCTTTGGTAAATTTCATTTGAGACTTCATTAATCTCAAACGTCGAGTAAATTTTTAATTAAAAAGTCGTCCTTATTTAGGTTGATCTTGGTTACAACAATATAAAAAAGAAAAAAAGAAAAAGGATGAAGTATGTATCTTGATAAACAAACCGATCTGAAATGAACTACTACTCCCATATCGTATTTGCCAGTAGCGTTGAAAGAGTGCACAAGTGGATGCTCGACGGTTATTGCAATTATCAAGTGGAATTTGTCGATTAGAGGCATCGTCGAGTTGCCTTGCTGCACTCTCTTGCATTCCGGTGAATGCGATACAGACATTATCACCAACGACCTTTCGATGTTTCGCAGACTCCGCTCTTTCATAATTCATCAGCGAAATTCCTAACCGAGTGCAAGACAGAGCTACATAGATCTACGTTACTAGCGGTTACTTTGTTCTTCTTCTTCTCTTCCTCTTTCCATTTTTCTTTTTTGACATTTTATCCTTCTCTTTCATTATTGGTGTTTTCAAGAATTTTCTCTAGGGAAGAAAAGTTTCCTTTGAGTAATCGTTTGGTTTAATGAATTTTTCAAGACCTCATTGGAATAGGAAGAGAAAAAGAAGAAGTTTCCCATAATGAAGGAGCTCCGTTAAATGTCACGAGTTGAATGAACACGAAAAATGAAAAATGGGAATCCCTTAGACATCTACTCTTACGCCCACAGCAAGGAAAATCGTAAGACTGGAAGGAAGTAGTAAGAACGACTGCAAATCGTTCAAAATAAGCGCCGGGAAAAAGGGATGGTTCAGTCTTGGGCAGTTCGCTTTACCAATCTGGGTCATTGCATGCTCGTGTCGTCAACAAGGAGGAATACGAAAAGCATAGGAAAGAAACGACGACATTCAAAGCAGTTTCCTATTATTCCTGCTGACTCCCTTCTTTTTGTTTCTTTTTTACTTTTCCATGCCCTTTTGTTTTCCGACCTACTATTCGTTTGCAGAGTTTGGTTATCGTTGAAATATTCTGCTGGATCGATGAGAGGTGAACGTGTGAACGTACGTCTCTGGGCTGAATTTTTCTATTTACATTTAAAAACAAAAAGAAAAGAAAAGGATAAGAAAAAGGAGGAACAGAAGAATGCAATTTGAAGTTGGAATTATTGACGAATCCTAAATGGAAATAAGCAAGAATTCGAAAGTGTCGATCGCGATCAGAGTGCAACTGGCATGAGCGAGTGTATATTTTCTCGTGAAGTATATATGCGAGTAAGTTCTTCTAGCACCTTGGGATTCCCTCTATTATTTATAGCCAACGTCGCAGACGCCTTTCCCTCGTCGTCTTCTTCGTCGTTCTTCCTCTTACTCTTTTTCCTCGTTAGTTTCACAGTTAGTCGGGTCTGCGTGGGCCAACCACCTTCCGTCGTTCGCCACCTGCTACCAATTACGTAACACCGCGGATGGACGCACGAGAGTTGAGCCAAAAAGACAAAACTTTCAATCCTAAATTCCAACTAATCGAAAAGAAAAAATATTCCTTCTTCGAGTACCCGCGGATATTCAATTTCACATCTCGGACCTCTGTTTTATTTCAAATAATGCTAACGTTCCTAAACGAAGGACTCTCGAGAAATGATCACAACCTTTTTCATCATTTATACCGAATAAAGTAGGTCGCGAATCCGGACTTGGTGTGAGAATAATTTGCGCTTGAATTTAGTTTAAACAGATGGATACTGACTGACGTTTCGTGCCAACGTTGCAATACGCTCGTGGAGTTTAAAGATAATTAGTATTCCTTATGAGTAACTCAAAAAAAAGTTATTTGGCATCAGGATCTCAAGGAGAACGAAAAAAGGAAAGAAGAAAGAAAATTGTTGAAATATTTTAGCTAGGTCAAGTAACACGTATTCTCAACCTAGAGACATGAAATTAGTGTGTCGGGACGTAAGGAATAGAAGCGGATAGTCATTTGAACGAACGAACGAAGGTAAAGCAAATGTGTAAGTGTAATAGAACTCGGGTACAAAGCACTTTGTCTTCAAGTCTAACAATGCGATCACGAGTCTAGGACTCCTTGGCAATCGTTAGAGGCGCCTCCCACCAATACATTTATCTGTCTACTACGTGTAAGCGTCAACCGAATCGCGAATCGATCTTTGATTTTTGGCTCCCTTCTGAGTTGCATCTTTGATGATGATGACGACGATGATATAATATTTTTAGGAAGAGAGAAAACAAACTGTTTTCTTTTTTCTCCCAAATTCCAGTGCCATCAAAAAATGTACAAATATTCAAAATAAAAAGTCTAACTAATGAACGCGTTAATCGTTGGTAATGTAGCGCCATTCGTCTGTTTAAAAGGTTTATATCTGATTGCGAATTAAAAGCAGATTAAATTTCGAATAATTCAAAGGCACGACTTGACGTTGTGACAGAACGACGACGACGACGACGACGACGTCCGTTCTCGGTGATTTAACACCTCCCACCGTTTATCCATAGACATATACATGTGCGCATAGAACTAGAGATTCTAGAGATTTGAAGAAAAAAGCATAATAAGAAAGAAAGGAAGGGGGAAGAAGGGAGGATAGAGGAGGGTCTGCATTCCTGTCTGCTACACAACATTGGACCATTTCCAATCTTTACGAAGAAGCTAAGAAACTTGCTAGAGACGCGTACAAATTCAAATAAAATTTCACTCTCTATTTCCCTCCCTCCTTCTCTTTCTTCATCTATGCGTTGCATCTACGGATGCATATAATTCAAGGGATAAGAAGGATTTAAGAGACTACAGGCGGAAGCACGTAGCTGCTTGTCGCTTCGCTCAGGACTGATTTAGGTGTTGGATAACTGGATAAGGAAGCGACGGTTAACGACTTCCGAAAATTAATTACGACATCTGAACTCTCTGCTTTCTCCTCTTGATTTTCCTTTAGAGTTATGGGATCGATCATTCTTCAATCAAGAGAAGATGCAAGAAGCCTCCAATCATTTTCTATTCTATGAATGAACGTCATCCAGTTCTTAGGAATGTTCATATATATTTAATTTAGAGATGTTTCGTTAATAAATATATTGTAAGAAAAGAATTAATATATACCATAAACAACAGGCGACCATTATGCAAGTAGACGAGTTCTCGGATCCAGAATGTATGATATCTAAAAACAGATAGGATAAAACAAATGAACGAGACTTTAACAACATTCTAGAAACGTTGAGATAAGAAAAAAAGATAGATCGAGAAAATCGTTTGAAAGTTGGTGTAATAGTTACATCCGTTAATACGGATAATTAATTCAGCAATTTGTAGAGTGGACTACTGGAATGTTGATTTAGGCTGGATGAAAGAACGGATCAAGGAAAATCGAGCGGGTATGAATGGAGATTAAAAGGAAAATGAAAAGCACGGAAACGCATCCCCGATTGAGATTAATGAAGCAGCTCGTTGGTTTTTCGAAAAGAGAAGGAAGGAAGCGCGTGCCGTCGCTTTGATTTATTCTCGTACCTTCTTCTTCTTCTTCTTTTTCTTTTTCTTGTTCTTTTTCTTTTTATTCTTTCTCTCTGTTCATCTGTTTGTTTTTGTTTCTCCCACAGATAGAGAGAACACATAGACGAAGCATACCTCTTTCTCTCTCTCTCTCTCTCTCTCTCTCTCTCTCTCCCTTCTTCTACCAACGAATTCAAAGGTGGAATGCTCGAAAAGCATCGGGAGACGTTTCCTCGTGATTTCTCGCGGGATAGTAGCGTGTTAATTCGAATATATACGCGTCTAAAATTAATATAAATTAGCCTGGTGGTGTGGAGGCTTGGGAGTCTGCTGTCCACGGAATGCAAGCATCGTTCCCGTAAATTGAGACAAGTTGCCAGCAACGCCACAAACTCAGAATGGTCCGAATGGCAAGAGAACTCGAGCAAAGCTCCTCGAATACCACAGTCTCGTCCTTTTAAATGTGTTTACAAACGAAGGATCGCAAAGTCTTGCAAGGGAAGGAACGTGAGAGGGAACATCGCACGCGCAAAAGGAGAACATTAAGTGCTCCGTCTCTTGGCCCCCATGTCAATTTCCTTCCTGCAGGATGATCGATCTTCAATTATTAAAGGTAGGATACTTTTAATTCCACCGTACCCCAAAGAGTTAACAATTCTCAACAGAATACCAATGGTTTTGAATTTATGACTATTTTATACTTTGCTAAAATTCAGGATCAATAATTAAATATCGAATTGATTAAATATCAAATTTATTAGCTCGTTTTTATTCATTTGCAATGATCAGTTGGATCGGATTTGGAATATGAGAACTGGTGGAATTAATTTGACCATTTTATTTGGATTGTATAAAAGAAATTTGAGGATAATGACTGTGATGTCGTTTGAAAAAGGCATCTCTCGTGGTAATCTTAGCTTCGTTGTCTCTCTCATTCCTTTTCTGACGAGTTACAATAGAGAGGAGGGGAACGTCTTTGGGTTTTCCTTCCAGCCTTCAACGACGACGAGTAGGGAAAAATTCGGCACGGATAGTGCTTCGTGCCTTGCTTCTTCTTTCTTTCACGTTTACCCTCTGTGAAAGTGCCGTGAAATATGATCCTGGCAAGACGTTCTCCTCTTGTCTTGCTATTAGTCGTCGAAAACAAGCGTCTACTTTTTCAACGAGAGCATAAGTCGATTCTTTTACCCTCTTACTACTTTTTTTTCTTCTTCGGTAGCACCTTATTTTCTAAGTCGACAATATATGTGAACGAGAATAAATTGGAAAATACAAAAAATATAGGATAGAAACAAGGAACGTTAACGTGGAGCGTTCACGGTAAATCGTGGTAGAATGATCGAAAAGAAAAAAGGAAACGTCGAAGGGGTTCCAGGGTAGTAAGCTTTAAGAGCCACAAAGCTCGCACGTTAGGGTTGCGAGTTAAAGTCGCGTGGAGAGTTCGGAAACTCGTAGGTCTTTGATCTGGCAATTAACTTTGCTGCAAGAGAGGAACTGCGGCTAGGGGGATAAAAAAAAAAAAGAAAAAGACAAAGAGAGAAACGAGAGAACGATGGTTGTTTCTCCTAGTGTGTAGAATTGCTGCAGTAATATATATATACACCCACTAATATAACCCTTCGTCCCAAAGGTACGCGGATATTTCCCACAAACTGAAAAATAAATCCTCTTTGTCTTTTTATCTTTTTATTTATCTTTCTCTTTCTTTCTCCCTCTGCTATTTTTCTTTTTTATTTGATGTTTCAAGTGATTCTTCCTTTATCAAACATTTCGTTTACCTTCTTTCTATTTGATTTTCTCGTTGAAAAATTCATAATCCAAAAATACAGGGTTGAATTACTCCCGACAATTTTTGTTTCTTTTTCTTTTTTTAATGGTTTCTTGTCGAAAAATCGAAGAGACTCTCGGTGGAATTGTTCAGTGATTTAACAGGAGCTTTTACAAACGTTCCGTCGAAAAGAAAAGAATTGGAATGAACCGAGTTATCTTAAAAGGCGAAAGAACTTTGGCAAGTAGTTTCGATCAATTTTAATCTTCTTCTGGCCACGAGAGAATTGGAAAAGTCTCAGGAAAGAAGAACGATGTTTTATTATCAACGATAAAGCCGAACTTTTAAACCCCGGCGAAATCTTGTTCGGGCGAAAGAATTTTTTTCATTTTCTTGCGAAAAATTCTTATCGTTGTTTCTCTTATTTCTTTTTTTTTTTCCTTTTTAGATAGAGAAAGGAGTTAAAAGTAAATAGGAACTTTTAGCAACACAATAGTGCAAAATTTGTTAAACGAAATATGATTGGGCTACCGCAATCAAGAAAATCAAATTAAAGTGTCCCTAATAGTAGTTTAATCCCGAAAGCTTGGTTCTTCGGTTTTGCCGTTTTCTCCACGGGTAAATAAAGTTAATTTGAGAGATGAAGAAACGAAATTTATTCTTTGGAACTCCTATTCGTTTGTTTCATTTTATATGCTTTCCCTTTTACTTGATAATTATTGTAATCGATTTTATAATTTGAAAAAGAGTAGCTAAAAATGATTTCGCAGATAGTAAATTGGACGAGAGGAAAAAAAGGAAAAAAGTCAGAGAAAAGTTAAAAGATTTGCCATTGTGTTGTCCAATGCATTTGAAATATTCATTAAATTCAAGAGGATCGAGTAACGTTCTCGTTAACGAAGTTTCAACGAGGATGCGTTCTTGCATTTGTAGTCGGTCATGCAAGTAATTCTACCCTTTTCCCGTAAGTTCTTCTTTTTCTTTTATCATCATCCTCCGTCCTTCTCTCTCTCTCTCTCTCTCTCTCGTTCTCTCGTACACTCGAGACTGCTTTGCACTTTGGAATTTCTACGAAATCAAATTTACTTCGTCCGCTTTCTACGCTCGGCCTTCGTGCAAGACTTCAAAGCGTTCGTTCGTCCAGCTTATGGAGCAAACTACCCTCCTTCGAATTCTAGAGGGGTTATATGACCAAAGTACTGCACCCCTTTTACTTACTTCCTATATGCACAATCTTTTGTTCCCTTTTTATTTGTCATAACTTTATTTTACAAAAATTCGATTTAAAAATCGAATAAAGTTTTTTACAGGAACCTATCAATTCTGTTAATTTGGAAATAATAGATTTCATAGCCAATAGAGAGAGATAGAAAAAAAGGGGGGATAAAAGAAGAAGAATAAGAAGAAGAAGAATCGAGTTTAATTTAAAAGAAAAAAAGGGAGAAAGTCATTAGGCATTGAACGAGGTAAAAAGTTGGATAATTTGGTGCGGTGACCGGCTGTGTTTTCGGTAATCGAAGAAGAGAGGGCATGTCTCCTCTCTTGATAGGGTCCTCCCTACGGAATCACTCGAATAAAAAGTTCCAGACGATAAATTTAAAACTCTTAGTTTCTCTTTCCCCGTAACATCATCATCATCATCATCATCATCATAGCATTGCACCACTTTTTCACATCTTTCGATTTTCTTCGAACTTCGCCACGGGAAATCCTATTCTTATCTATTCCATTCTGAAAATTCGTTAGCCCGTAAAATGTGAACGCACGTAAAACCATTTCAAATAATAGGAGGTAGAGAAGATACACGGGGAAAGAGAGAGAAAGAGAAGTTTCGAAAGAAGTTGGTCGGATGTAACCGAGTTAAATGAGCGTTAAGCTGTCGGATCTTATTTGACATCGCTAAACTTTCCAACGGGAAGGAAGATCTGTCGGGGCCATTGGTTCTACCTAAAAGAATTGCAATATCATTTAAACCCTTTCGCGTTAATTACGTTTTCAAAGGAAAAAAAAAATGGTCATAATTTGACATGGAATAACAGTTGACGTTGAACGCGAAATGACATTTACAAATTTCTCCTTGGATAAACATCGTTGAAAGATCATCGAGCAATTTATTTCGGGCTTAAACGTAGTCAATGGCTTAGCCTACTCTCGACGTAGAAATATTAGATGTTTTGTCTACGTTGAATTTCGTCAATGACTTTTTAGCCTTATATACCGGTGTCCTTACCAAGTTGTTAAGTGCACACAACTATATATTGCTATCGTAACTTTACGCCATGCGTACTTTCTCGTAGGCGTGAAATCACTCGGAGCGGAATGGAAGAGAAGAGCCACGGGAAAGTTAATCGACGACGTCTAATGAGCTCGACGGGGCCGTAAGCGCGGTGAGAAAAGTCAGCCGGTGATTTAACGGATCGCTTCTTGGCAGAGAGTACGGGTAATTCGAAACCACTGTTTTGGCGCCAAGAGACGGGCTAACGGCCCTAACGAGATGATATTACCCACCTTCGGTTGCGATATCTTACAAATAAATTCGACAAAAGGATTTATTCCAACCCCTCACCCGCTTAACAATTAAACCAAACAGATCAACATCACATATTTTCTATTTGCAAACAAAAAGATTCTTTAAACGAAAGGGGAATATGGTGGTAGGAGGGAAAACCCTCTCGCATCTCGCACTTCCTTAATAATTAATCTGTCCTCGGTAGAGATTTGAACGGGTCGAGTGTGCTTTTGCTCTTATTTTCTCAGTTCTCTCGCGAGTTTTCCTCGATTCCAAATTGGAATACGACTTCCTCTCCACAACGCGTGATGCGTTGGATAATCCTCTTTTAGGATTACAAAATAATTCCTTCAATTAGGATTGTGTACGTTATATTAATCAATATATTTCTCACGTTCGAAACAATATAATAATTAATAGTCTAAATGTTCTCCGAAGGTGTTTACAGGTGTGGTGGAATAGTAAAACGAGGTTGATGTGTTTCTCAAAAGAGAGAGAGGGAAGGGTGTCTCGCACGAATGCTTCGTTATTGAATGTTAAGTTTGTCTAGACTCGTGTCACAGTAATTACTCCCAATCAGTATGCCATGGCTCCTTTTCTTCGACGGTGCTTGTAATTAGCTTGGCAGAGACGGGAGATATTCCGTGTCTCTCTACCAAAAGGGAGAGAGAAAGAGAGAGAGAGAAGAGAGTTCATTGACCGAATTTTCAGAGTAGAGATAGAGGCTAACCGCAAAACGCGAATAATAGTCTCGTGGTCGACCGAAATGGACTGTAAACGACGATCGTGTGCTGGTGGGTGGATGGATGGATCGAATAAATCCTGATGATAATTGGTACGTTGCACTCCTCTGCTTTTCTACACAGGCATTTTTCTTTTATTTGATATTTTCTTGAACACCCAGAGGTACACGCGAAAATCGTGTAGCAAATATAATTCCAACGAAATTCGCGTAAGAAAAGTCTATTAAAAAGAAAGTTCAAATATTCTTCTTGCCCCCTACCCCTTCCACCCTCGTTGTAGCCCTCTTTTTCCCTCCTCTCTAAAGGGAGATTAGCACAAACACGCCAGACGTGAAAGTATGCGGTGAATTTCAAAAATGTCGCCAATGTCACCGACAGACGGTGTCTCGCGGCTAAATATAAGCGACGAAATCGGCGCTGAGACGATACAACTTGAAAGAGATAGGAGAGTGGGATTGATGACAAGAGGGAGGGAGGCTGGTAAAAAGATTTCTTTTCCACGTTTCTAAACATCTTCGAAACGACTCTTAGACTTGCCGGATGATAATAATAATTATAACGATAATCCTACGTAAGGGGAGAAATTGGTATGCGTGTATCGCTAGTGTAGACAAAAAATCTTTCCAATGGAAATTGCAATTGGAAGGAAGAATAAAGAATGCAATAGAGATCCGATTGGAAAAGATCGGTACGCTTTGTGTGCTTAGGGTGTCGCGTGCCTGTACGTCTCCACCTTCCCTCGTCTTGTTCTTATTTTTTTTTCTCTTTTCTCATTCCCCGCCATGTTATGCAACTCGCGAACAAGTCCCAAGGAAGATATTTGCGTCGAGGAATGCCGCTAATTGGCCGAAAATAAATGCTCGCGTCGAAGACTATTTCTCTCTCTTCCTCTGTCTCTTTCTCGCATCTTAAACGCTTCAAATTCATTTTATTCTCCAACAACAACGTTCCCCTTCCCTTTGTTTTTTAATTTTTAACCAAATTTTTTGTCCAATTTACGAACCCACACAATTGTTCTATTTATTTTTAGTCCTTCTTCTTCTTTCCGTAAAAAAGAACTTTAACTGGATAAACTTGGAACGTTCAATGGAATTGTTTCGAAAACGAGTCTGTTTTTAAGACAGATACGGAAGTGAATGAGACAGAAGGAGACAGAAAAACAAAGAGAGAACAAGTAAAAATAGGGAAGTAAAAGTGCTCAAGGGACTTTTAACTTTACGATCACGATTTTCTTTTTCTTTTTTACCTTTTCGTTTTCTATTCTACGAGAAGATAGGAAAAAGGATAGTCAGAAGGGAACGATTATTTCGTTTCCTTGTCCTATGTCTTCTTCTTCTTCTTCTGTTTCGATCACCTTCGATTTTTCGGAATAAAATAGAAAAAAATAAAAAAAGAAAATAAAAAGGAAAAGTAGACACGTGAAAAGACAGACGTAGGGACCAGCGGTCACGTAGGATTCAGTTAGAAAATTCTCAAGGGAATTTAACGAATCGTAGGAGGGCGGCGCCTGCTGTCAATTTGGATGAACGTTTCTGTCTTCGAACTTTACCCCATCCCCCTGTTTTATTTTTTTCCTCTCCCCCTTTTCTTCAGCTTAGTTTACTTTTTTCAATCCTCCAACATTCTTCGAAATTTCTTCAAACTTTTTTTTATCGTACAAGTCGTCTATCAATTTTAATTAAACCGAATTAATACGATGATCGACTTTGATTAATCGCCAGTTCAGAGGTTTAATGAAGAATTTTATAGAATTTAATACACGATCTAGTATAATAAACAATAAATTATATTCAATTATCGTGTAATATATCGTGTAATTTATTATCGCAATGTTGATATTTTTCAAATATCGACTGGAACTGGAAAGAGAAGGTTTTATAGCGAATTAAGATCACAAGTAGTAGTTATGTTCAGTAATTAATCGAATAACGATCGAGTTAGGCGACTTAACGCCCTCGTTATAAGCATTTAATCGTTCTCGAGATCGCGAACGTTCCTTTGTAGAATATTTCAGCAACTAGCTACTACTACTGGCTCGTAATTCATGCTCTGATTGATATTCATTGTGCTCTGTCTGTTTCTCTTTCCCCTCTCTCTTTCTACTTCATTCCATCTCATAGAAGATTCTCTGAGAAGATAGCAATTTCGTACATAAATTACTATAATTACGATTCAACGTCAGGCTTAGAAGGACGAAGTGGAAATTAACGAGGGAGACTTATGTTCGTTGGGTGAATGCGTCGAAGTAAAAGACGTTGAAAGGTTGTCTCAAGTATGTGTACGTGTATATATGCGTATACACGCACACACTTCTCTTTGACAAGGAAAACTAATTAAATTTTAATGTCTTTCAACGTTGATCTTATTCATCTCGATGATCGAATACAAATTTCAAATTGATCGAATGTTTAATAGAATGCGTTTATAAACTGCATTATCGTGCAATTATTTTTTTCGTAGGAAACCTTAAAGAGCAGCGGAAGAAGAAAATAGGTAAATAATAAAAAAAAAAAAAAAGAAAAAAAGGAAAATATATATGAGGTATTTTTGTTTGTCTTCTTCAGTCGTGTGTCAAGTGCGTTTCTCTCGAAGGAATATGCAGCAGGCTTGTCGAATGGGAAGTGATACTCGAGTGGAAGGCTTTTCATTGGCTAATCTCGAGACTCGTAGTAGGAAACAATGCTTCGTGATGATGATCGCGTACCTCGTTAACGAACTTTTACAAAGAGGGGAAATACAGATATGTTTGTTGCATGATAAAGTCTCAGGGAAATGAAGAAAAGGGATGTTAACGATATTCCTCTTCAAGTAGACTACGGAAAGAGAAAGAGAGAAATGAACTACGAATATTACAGACGTATGGTTGAGTAAAAAAAAGACATGTTAAGAAAATTATGCACCGAGATGTTGGTTGCTCGAGAAAATAATCGAAACCTATGGAACAACGTGAGAAGAACATTTTTAGAAGAATAACGAACGGGTATCTATAATTTTCAATATTTTCCTACAAGAAAAATATCTTCGATGGTTTGCTAATTGATCAATTCAATACTTACTATTCTGGATCTATTTATAAAGTCTCGGAAATCGTGTATGCCATTGCAGAGAGAGAGAGAATCTCATCTTCCTTTTCCGCCATAAAATATAAAGATAGGGGAATCCAATTTGCGGATAGCACTGAGGAAAATTTAAGCGACGATGATATTTATGGCTCGCGTCGTAATTACGAATGCTGCACTGCTATTCGAGATAACGCTTCCAACCAAGAGACAGACAGAAAGAGAAGCGCATTTGCTATCAATCTATGCACGTAGCAATACGTAAGGATAAATCGGTTGTGTAGTAGTAGTAGTAGTAGTAGCAGTAGTGGTGGTTATCGTCAGCTACCGATACGATAACAACGAAGCTTCGATAAATTTTTTCGAGACCGAGGGGTTGTTTCCTGTCAGATATTTTTCGAGACCGACTATTTTTTCCCGAGATAAACTAACGCGAACATAAAACAAACTATTGTTGTCAAAATACAAGTTAATAAAATGGAAAAACAATGGATTCGTAATTGTCAAAGGGTGTTCAATTGTTTTTGTTCGAATTCATTCTAGACTGATTTATAGAGTAGTCAAAGAGACAGAGAGAAAGGGAGAAGAATGGTGCAATTAAACGAGTTTCGATTTACGTTTTAGTTTCGAGTCTTTTCAATTCTCGATAGTTACAACGCGCGGACTTTAATAGATTCATTTCCTTTTGGAAAGTTTCGAGAAGATTGTGGGCGACAAGCACCACTTTTACTTCTAACGATTTAAACTAAAACGTTTGCTGATGCAATTTTTACCGTATACAACTTTTTTAACGAACAGTTAAGATGCTTACAAATATTTTCTAAATTTGTACACGTCGCAAAATATTGACTATCGTATATTAAATAAATTACAAATTGTACTGCGCGATATTAATCGTATGAAAAAAAAAACAGAAAAAAAATGTAGAAAGACGATGAAAAGAAGAAGTAGACAAAAATAAAATGGACAAATCGAAGGCTCGTACAGGAAACGGCAAGTGACCATTTGTTTGGTGAAGAATGGCGACGGTGATCGCATTGTAGCAGAGAATGAGAAAAAGTGAGGGAAAAAGCGAGGGAAACGGGGAGGGGGAGGTATACCCTCGGAGCCTGATTTATTCTTAGATTTATCTACCTCAGTTCGCACCTTTGTCACCCTCTTCTCTCTCTCTCTCTCTCTCTCTCTCTTTGTTTTTCTCGTGTCAGGGTTGCGAAGAATTCGTGTACACTTTTTCTTCTCGTTGCACATCACCGATTTCCTTCGCATGCAACAATCTACGGGGGTTTTATCTTTTTTATTTTATTACCACTGCGTTTTTACGAGAAATATAAATTTAGTTTTATGGGGGGAGGTGGGATGGAAGAACATTGCGAGACGTGCTCCGATCGATTATTTTTAACTCAGTGTTCTCTAATTACTTACGTCATTGGTCAATCATTTTTTTTGATGCGATAAATCCAAAGTATATATGCGTACGATTTAATGAAAGAAATTCGAATCGAAATCGAATTAGAAATCGATTGAGAGATCGTCTCGAGGCAGATGCGTTTAAATATTTGCTGTTGGACATGACAATGGAGGAACGCAAATTGGATTTAAAAAAAAAAGAAAAAGAAAAAGGAAAGAAAGAAAGAGTAATAGATAGATGCAGCTGATCCTACTGTGTAAATAACGTGGATAGAAGCATACGCCCTAAGTGATAGCCTAAGGTGATAGGAAATAGGAAGGGTGGGTTGTTTGTGATGTCGAACAAAGACTCGATATCCCTCCCGATATCTTTTCGACAGGAGGTCCCTTTCGAACTTTCCTTGCTTATTTGTTCGCTATTGGTGAACCAGGAACGTGACCACCCTGTACCCTATGTTTCCCTACGCTCTCTTTTAACGTCCAAAAATAAGGGTACGGTTAGACTTTTGGATGCACGCAGGTGCGTCACCTTTTTCAGTGGTGCTCAAATTATTTGATTATATTTTGATCGTCGTCCATGGGTGTGTGTTTCATATACCAATAACGCGTTTCAATAGGTAATCATTGATTTAACAATCCTTATATCGGATAAAATCAAGCCCAAGTGGTACTCGTTCTTCTTAGACTATATTTTGGTCCTTTTTATGCAGCCAGGACACAACAACAAGAAGAATCTCTCTTCTCATGGATTGTAGGTTCGATAAGAAGGAAACCGCTACTGGTTTGACGACCCTCGAGAAATCCACTTCCTTCCATCAACCAAGAAAGACTTGGGTTTTCACGAGGTGGGACGTAAAAATGAATATTTTAAGAACGGCACGATGGGCGACAAGCCTTCAGGGCTTCCAACCTTTTTTTCGTCCTCTTTTCTTTTTTTTTTTTTTTTTTTACTCAATGACGACGACGAGCAAAAGGAGGAGAATGAAGAGGAGCAGGAGGAAGAGGAGGTGGACGCGTTTACGCGCTTGTAATTGTTCCAAAACAAAAAGAAACGAACCAAGCAGACTACTGTCGTCGACTCTCTCCCCTTCTTCTCCCGCCCAAGGCTAAAAAACCATTTTTTCTTTACTATTTTTCTCAGCAGCATGAAAATCAGTTCTTTAGTTCTCGCTCAAAAATCAATATCAAGTTCGTTCACCTCGAGAGTTTATTCTACAAACGTTCGAATCATTTTTAAGCAACATTTGTTGTTCCGCGATTATCTTCATCTACGATTTTCTCTAGCGTTTAAAATGAATTCCAGTAGACACAGCGGAGACAATGAATGTTAGATCGTTAAAATCAAGGATAGAACAAGAAGAATAAGGGGAATCGTTGAAGATATTTATCCGTAGCCAATGCGAATTCGTCTGGAAATCCTCTGGCTTTCTGATATATTGAATGTTCTCTCTCTCTCGATACGGTACACTGCTCAGGCCATTAAACTTAATCGACGGTAGCAAGTAACGATGGTACGCAGCTTTAATCGTCCTTGAGTCGTCATTTTATTCTTGAAACAAACCGAAAGAATATTTTTTTCAACCTATCCATCGGACAATTTATATAACTATTATTCTATCTATCTCTAGTTCTTTTTGCACCGTTTTTATTTTATTTTTCATAACCAGAAAATATTACAATAAAATCTAGATTTGTTTGTTCTTCTTCTCGTTACTTCAAACGTTTTTTCCTTTTTCATTTATAAATACAGGGGAAACACAGACTGGGAAATACGTCGTAGGTGGATTTTGCATTAGGGTTCTAAATCTCTCGCAGGAAGAGGCGGAAACACGTCGTAGTCGAACAGCCCGATATTTATGCAACGTTTCACAGCTTGCAGCTTGATGCATAGTACACACACACATGCACAAACATAACGCAAATACGTTCAATGGATTCGCGATACGAGTCGTAACGTTTATGCTCGTTGCACACAGTTTGTCGTTCCTTGCTGTCTGTCACCTGTCGAAGATACCAAGTGGACTCATCAATAAACATATATATATATATATATATGAACATGTACACGCATTTGGCTCTGCGTATTCGCTTAATTTCGTGGAAATGATTTTCGTCGTTCAATAATATCGATCATTCTCAATAATGTTTTCTGACCTGTCCGAATGAAAAGTTTAAAGTTGGAAAAAAAAAAAAAGAGAAAAGAAAAAATTAGTCGAATATTTTACGTAAATAAATTTGATTGCTTGGGAGATTGACGTAAAAAATATAAATTTCTATATGATACTTGTGTGAATTAGTTAGAAAGTCGATAAAAGATATAAACTTGCCATCGAGAGATATGAAATTTTGAGATCGTCAAAAGTTGATGCGATGTTAGCAGTGCAAAGACACTTTGTTGCCTCAGGATTGTTGACCAACCCATTGACCTACATTCGTAAGCCGTTCATCCGCGGAATTTTTTATTTGCCAAAGTGGAAGGTTGGTAATGCGCATGTCTCTTGCACCCGCTCAAGTACCCGCATGCGTCAAAGGTATTACTGCAGAAATTTAATGATTACGAACTTACAATCTCCCATCCTCGACATAATAAATCACATTTTTCAACAACGAACAATGCTCTCTTTTGTGTAGACATTTTATTGTTCCATGGAACATAATTTTTGTTTTATACGCGCGCTCATGTGCTCGCGTCAGAACTTTTCTTTTATTAGATCGTGAAAAGTAGAAAAAGAAAAAGCCAATAGAAAATCCGTAGACCCAATTTGAAAGGGATTATGAGAATCGTAAAATCGTGCGCAAAACGTTTAATACGTTCTTCGCGCGCAGTGGAACTTAACGACGAACGAAGATATGAATTTTTATGGGGAACTCGTTAGCACCGGAATAATATCGAACTAACCTGCGAAAAATAAAAGAGAAAAATAATGCGAGTGCAGGCAGACTTTTTACAGATTGTGTTTATTAAGTGGCTTCGATAATAATACTCGACACCCTCCCAACCAATGGGACTATTAAAATGCTAATTTCTTTTATCAGCGAAACGTACCTTAAGATGTCCTTACAATGTCCAGCCTATTCAAACGATCCTTTACAAAGACCCTTTCTTTTCTTCTTTCTTTTATTTTTCTTTCTCTTTCTCTCTCTCTCTCTCTCTCTTTCTCTCACTCTCAATACGTATCGATCTCGAAATTTATTTCTCAAAAGAAATGAAATTGCTGATAGGAAATTTATTCGATATTACCGCGTGTAGAAATTTAATGGCGATATTTAAAAACAAACGTTCCTTCTTGCGAGAAGAATTTTATATTCACGCTATCGTAAAATCGATCAAATCGAACAGATAAATGTATCGCGATAACTATTCCAATTTTTTATTATACACTTGCAAAGTTTCTTCCGAATGACCCCCTATAGAAATTTTATGTTGATCAAACTTAAAAACAACAATACAACAATATATCCAAGTTTTCTATAACGATGAAAATATATTGGAATTGGAAAAAAAGTATAGAATTTTTCGACCACGCAAAGACACACAGACGTATCCTATCAAAGTGAAAATAACATTTTGAAAGAGAATGGAGTTTCACATGTAAATCTAAATTTGGTCTCTTGGTTGAAAAAGAAAAAGAGATTGGAAGTTCCTTGCCTGGAGCAAGGAAAGACGGATTGAATTTTCGATTAGCACGAGAGATGGCTACGTTTATCTCTATCTTCCTATACCCCATCTTTAGCTTTGCATGCTTCAAAGCACCTTTTTCTATCCCCCACATATGTCTACAAACACACATAAAATATGTGTAAGATGAACACACACGTAGGAGTCATCCAAGCCAACCAACCGTGTTCTTTTCACGCGAAGAAGAAACCATCCCAGCAGTTCGTGTTTGCCTCCTTTTCGCGGTTCATACGTGTATGCTCTTGCGTTTGCTCTCATTTAGAATGACTCCGAGACATAGAGAAGAGAAGCGGGGAGAGAGAGTGGAGGAGGAGGAGGAGGAGGACCGAAAGCGTAACTACTCGCGAGTTTCATTCATAGGCACACTAGCTTACTTGTTACCATCTATAAGAACGAAAATGCATAGACCATAGTAGTTGGTGGTACTAGTTCCACGCTAGGAAGCAAAAAATGAACGAGAACTCGGGTGGTGGTCTTCTGTGTGATACAGCGAAATGGAAAAACGCGAAGAGAAAAGAAATAAAGAAGGATAGGTAAAAGAGAGAGAGAGAGAAAATTGCAAAGTAGAGGTAGCGATTGTTACCAACACCTGGTGCCGGTTAATTAAGTAAAAGCGTCGTGATGGGAACGAACCAGTCCCACGTTTGGTTTGAATAAATAATGCACTCGATTTCCATTCAACTCGTCCTCCATTTCCTTTTCTCTCTTTTCCTTTCCATTTTTTCCACTTTTTCACGTATTTTCGTGTTTGCTCGCTGAGAGAGAGAGAGAGAGAGAGAGAGAGATGCATTTCGATTGTATGGATTTTTTAATTTATTCAATGCATCACAATGAAACAGATCCAGATCGTATATTTCAATTAGTATTGCTTTTTCTATCATAATCCGATTAATTTTGTAATATGCGTATAGACACTGTTGTATATTCAGTTCGATTTATTTATTATGAATATTTTTCTATCGATAAGTTGAATTAAATTGCATCCGTCTCTTCTTTTACGATCTATCAAATATTTCGTACATCGTGTTATTGAATATCATAAAAATCAATGGAAAATAATTTCAACGACCGTAAATCAACGAATGGAAATTTGTTTCGAGCTCGAGATTATGGAAATGGCAGATGATTTAGAGGAGGAGAATGCACAAATCTCGTTAGGAGATTCGTTTAACGATTCTCCAACGTAAGGATACTCGAAGAAGAATGCGGAAATATTTCGTAAGATTATCGGAAAGAGTAGCATAAATTGTGCTTGGCTAACGCCCGAGATAACCTTAAGGATGAACTGAGTATAGGAAGAGAGAGAGAGAGAGAGAGCGAGATAAAAGTAATCCGAGATTTATAAAAGTCAATATTTTGTACGTTCGATATCATCCGGCACGAAAGTATGAATGTAAAATCCGAATTTTTACTGGTAGAATTTATTTCCGGCTTTCTTTCATCGCAAATCTGATAATATCGAGAATACGTTGAAGCGTTATTTTTAGCACACACTTTGACGTGCAGTCAGGTAGGAGGATAAAACCGATAATAAATAATATCCAGAATATCACCTAAATGCGATTAGTTTTTCATAGAAATAACTTGTTCAAAAGTTGCATATATCGAAAATTTGGGTAATTTATTCTTATCGTCAAAATGAAATGATAATGTTGGGTATCGTTGAACTTTCCTAGAATACGCACGCTCGCGCTTACTTCTATATCATTTTAAATGCAAATTTTATTGATAAGCACGCCGAGGGGTTGAAAAGAAAGGTAGGTAAAAAAAATAAAAGGCTAGTGTAGTCCGCGTGTTTGAAAAGAGGTTGTTCTCGTTCATCCCTTGTATTTTAGCCTCATCTTTTTCTTTCTCTCTTAGTCTTTCGTAGATTGTAACAACATTGGGTTAACGTAACGAGCAGTAGCAACACTCAGCGGCATAAGCCCTTCCTACTTTCCTTCCTTCTCCTTCTGGTCGGTTTGTAATCGAAAGCCGATACTCGGCAAGTTCTTCCAGAGTGTTGTTACGCGTAGGCGATATTCGTAGAAAGTACGTTAAGTCTCGAGAGGTCAGGCTAGTTTTGCTGGTGAGTTAGTCAGGATGTAAAAGAGGGTGCTGCTTCCAAAGAGTACAAGGGGAGAATGAGAATGTAGTGGTAGAGAGGGTTGCAGACTGACGTTGTTAAAACCACCTGCTCGCTTTTAATGCATCTGCAAAACCAACTAAAGAACCGACGTCACCGAATATCGAAATTCGATACTTTCCGAAGGAAAGAGATGAAGACAGTAATGTTGTTCCTACAGAGAAATCATTTTTTTAAGAACCGACACAATTTTATATTTATCCCATTTCATTTCCAATCTAAAATGAGAAAAGAAAGTCTGATATATGTATACAGATATGTTTGTTATAAGAGCGGATAAAGAAATATTACTACGCGCGTGAATAAAAAAAAAAAAAAAGAAATAAAGGATCTGTTCTTCTTATCGTACACACACATTCGATCGATCGATTTGCATATCGCTTTGGCGACAAATCCAAGCGATTACGTTGAAAACGTAAACGGAGAAAAGTTCCTGTAAGCCGAGAAGATTCATTTCAATGCTATTTCCAAAAGAAACTTTGTCTTCCCCTCAACGAAAATCATATAATTCAGCCGATTTATTTCTCCGGGGACCATGGAAAAAGGAAACATTTGATTATTTTTGTTTGTTTTTATCGATAGTCTCTAGCTTGGAGAATTTCCACGAGATTTCAATTCGTTTTCCTTTCGAGCCAGATTCGTTATATTTAGAAATGTATTTACTATATGTCGGTATCTTGTACGTTCATCTTTTGCGATTAATTCGCGATTTCGTTAGAATTTCGGGTGTAATAAGTAAACTGCCGGATGGTTAAAGATAATCTTTCGGTACGAGCCTGTGCCAAGTCGAATTGGCACTTTTCTTATTTCTACGCATTCGAACGTGAAGAATTAGAAACGTATTAGATTCGATACACCTTTGCATTAGAAAATTTTCAAATAATCATACCAGTTATTTCGTATAATCGTATCATTTTTTCAGATCCTTCCAACGTTTAATTAATTTTCTAAACAATGCAAATCGTAAGTTGATCGTTCGGTAAAAGAAGGTAAAAGATTTATTAGACGACGATCGTGTAAAACAAATAATCGAGTGAAATGGTAAACGAAAGAAATGGAAATGTAGTAGTTGCATTACGACCCGGATACGGCTGGCCTAACCGATCGGTCGTTCCAACTGCAGCTGCCGACACTGCGACGAATGCGGAATTCGCATACCGTTTGGCAACTACTCGAAAAGAGAACCGAGAGCTTCCTATTTTCCTCCTCCTTCGTCTCCTTTTTCCCAATATGTTGCATTTTTGTTTTCCCCTTAACTCTAAATTTTGGTCTCCAATATTAACGTTATAAATTGTGCATTTATTTTGACTATAATAAATGAAGTCATTGCAAAAGACTCGAATAAACACGATTAAGAATTTAAAGTATCTCAAGCGCAATTATGACGATAGGTAAATAGTATGTCGCGTATTAAGCCAGGGAAGGTAAAGTTTTCTCTTAGCAAGGTATCGGAAGCTCGTCAATATCGGTTTATCGCTTTTAATTTCATTTCCTAACTAGGCTAAACTTCTGTCGCAGGTGTAAACTAATAACGAGTTGAGTGAACCACTATTACTACTACTACTATCGATGGATAGAAGCTATGAAGTTAGAAAATGATGAGCTGCGACGATTAAAATCAAAATCCTCGGATAAACGGTTGTGGTGGACTATTTATCGGGAAAGAAACTATTTTCTTCGTAAAAATCGTTATGAGAACCACTGCGATTCAATGTATCAGTGCACGCACAGGACTACGATATGGGAAGGACATTCTGTCGTAGAATTGCTCTCAAGGGAGTCGTTGCCAGATGATGGGAGTCTTCGTACTCTTCTTCTATCTCCAATTTGCGTTTGTGTATGCGTGCACGCGATAGTTTGCACAATTGCGATATTTACATGTTGCATAATTTAGCGAATATTCGAAAATCGTGAAGGATTCTTTTCAAAATAACAGATCATTGTCTTTGAAAGAAGAAAATGTAGAAATCCGAGACGTCGGTAATTGGCATAGCGGGGAACGTCAAAGCACGACGTTGGCTCGTCGATCTTCATTCCCTTTCACGATGTCGTCGAGTGTTGTTAGAATAACGATAACGATGAGCTTCTAGAGAAACTCGGAAGTCGACTAGAAAAATCGAGAAGACGAGCTTTGCGTGTTATACGAGCACACACGCACGCCAGAAATCGGCAAAGAGAACTCCTTTGAGTTGAGCCTTTTAAACAGGACCACCCCACACGTTGCTTTGCGATGCCCCTTTGGTTAGATCTATTTAAACTTCGTCATATATAATTCATCTTTTACGAAAGACCTTTCAAATGTTTCTTATTACGTTTCTAATATCTCTTCAAACTCCTTATTTATTACATATTTTTCTAGATTTTATTTGTAAGATTGATTTATTTATTTTATACTTCTCTTACTTCTTCGATAAAGTCGGAAGGAAAAATAATATACTCCGAGTTGAGTGGAAAAAAAGTAAGGAAAGCTCCGAAGGTAGTTTATCGGTTCGTTGAAAGGTAGAATTTTCTTCTCTACAACTGCACATCCTGTGGGTTTGCGATCGAGTTCTAGCTACTGACCTACTTCCAAAACGATTTTCAACGGATAGAACGGATTTAGGCGCGATCGTAGCAAACGATTCTCGCGATTTCTGTGAACCGCGGCCAAAAATACTCGGAAGTATATAATCGGGTCATTTGTCCGATATGTTTGTCGAACTAAACACGTACGTTCAATTCCATATAGACAAATATTTCCATAGAATAATATATTATTTTCTTCTAATTATCGCATAAACGTGATTCATTTGCACGATCTCGTCTCGACAATTCGCGCGTTCATCTTTTTGACATCGACGATACCGTGCAAATGAATTTATAATATTGCGATGATACTCTGTTTCTTTTTTTTATTTTTACTTCTTTCCTCTTCTTTTTTGGTCTACGAATTTTGGCACATTACGAAAAATTCGCGAGAGTTTAGTTATTCGAGATTAGTATTCGCATTCCTGAGCAAAATTACGATTAGTTTGTCACGAATTTGTGAAGACTTATGGTTAGATAAATATCGTATGTTTAGAAACGATACACGTCGTTGCCTTTCCAACATATCAAACATTTAGCGTTAAACGTGACACGAAGTATGTTTCTAGGAAAAATATTTTCTAAGTATTTTCATCGAATTCTCCTAGAGAGGAATTTCACGTAAATTGTTAAATATTATCTTATTTCTTTAAGAAAAGGGACTATAATATTCTCTCTCTTAGCGTAACATAATAAATGAATAATTTCTTAGAACGTCTTTTTGAATATTCTATCATGGACGAAAGCGTAATCAGAGAAGGTGGGTGACTTCTGCTTCCGCTTCTTCGTCGTCTATTTAACGGACTTTAACGATGTCCACTTGTTTTAGAAAATAGAGTAGCTTGTTGTCGTCGCGAGAGAATAAAGATCCGTAACAGTCGACGAAGAGAGAAAGAAAAAGATTGTTCCAAAAATTGTTAAAAAAAGAAAAAAGAAAGTAAGAGAAAGAGCTAATTTCGTTCTTGGAGTTTAAACTTTAGTAGAGAACAGGATACACAGAGTACATCGTGTTTAAGCGTGTTGTACGATCCGTTTCGCTACATAAATCTAACATGTGCCGTAGTCAAAGCTGTCTAGAGAAAAATCCTTCCCTTCTCGTTCTCTTATGCAAATTATATCTTAAGTTTAACGATAAAATATTAGCGAGTTCGTACTAATTCAAGAAATAATTCTTCTAAAAATCCGCACTTGCTTAGTTGCCAACCCAATAGATGCGATGAAATTTATTTCACGCAATACTTGATAGAATTGTAATTACGCGAACGATACTACCAAAGTTGATTATTCATTTCGCTAGCAATTTCATCGGGATTTTCATTTCTCGAAAACTCTGGGGTATTAATTCGATTGGCGTTTGAATAAAAAAGGAAATTATACGTTTCGGGATTAACGAAATGAATTTTCCTCGATTCGGTGGTAGAATTCGTTCTCATTTAGGAATTAAAAAATTGCGGGGAAAAAAAGAAATAGAAATAAGTTCCTTTTGAAATCATCGGTCGTAGGAAAAGCATAGAGACTACTCAGAGTACTTGAATGAGTTCTTTGTTATGCGTGTGTGTATCTCCAGGAGAGAGAAACGCGTGGGTGTAATTTGGAAGGAAATAAAGCAACGTGAAAACAAACAAGAAGGTAAGTAGTTACCGAGAGGAAGAAACGAGGAAGGAAAGCAACGACGCGTGCCACGCGTCGTGTGCGTTCGTTCGCGTGTCTCTCTGTTTCGTCATGAGAGAGAGAGAGAGAGAGAGAGAGAGAGAGAGAGAGACGTTTCTTCTCTCGAGCGTGCAGTCGAGTAACAAACTAAATAGTGCGATAGAAAAAGGGATCAACAAAAGCACCAAGAGACATCGCGCGTCTTGGGAAAGAAGATGAATGAGAGACGAGTATCGGACTAATTGCAATTATCTCCCAATTGCAACATTTCGAAACAAACCAAAATAATTTAAATACCAGAGAGAGAGAGAGAGATAGAAATAAATGATGAATAGTATATTCTCGAGTTTATTAAACAATGAAATATAATAGAAAAGGAAGCGATAAAATAGGATGGAATGTTTAATTTTATTTCGGAATGAGAGGAAAGAGAGAGATAGAGATAAATCATACGAATTACGAAAATAATATATCGAAGAGAATGCGAGATGAGGAAAGAAAGAAGGAAAGAAAGGAAGAAATGGAATGACAATATTTGAAAATAATTGATGAATGAAATATTAAAGATAGAGAAAGACGGATAAATAGTAAAAAGAATGCACTTCCTTGCGAAGAGAAGTGCAACGATGCAGTCGCATCAAAGTGACCGTGCCGGCATCGCATCGGCTGGTCGTTTCTCAGAATGCTTTACGGGCAGGCGTAAGAAGACCGGCCACTTCATCTGCTGGATTTAGAATGAATTATCGAGGTATTAACGTAACGTAGCGCGCGTGGATAATGTGTTTCCCGACGATATACGAGATATCGTGTCCAGCTTTTCTCTCTTTCTCGCTCAGAGCAAGGGACCTTTCTGGTTGCTAGTCATTAAGATTTCTGCGAGTAAGATCGCGGTCAAAGAAATCGCTTGACAACGACTCTCTTGAATGTGCGCGCGCGTGAGAGAGAGAGAAAGAGACAGAAGGATTGAAATAAAGGTACTTTCTCACTCGGCGTGTCTCTTCCGACCTCAAGTCTCATCGGCACGTTCTAGCTTTTCAAGCAAAAAGTGTCTTTAGTAGGGATCCGGTTCCTAATTTGTGAGAGACCCGGTTGATGAAAACTCGAGACGAAATTACGAGGACCTAGGCTAAAGAGAGAGAGAGAGAAGATAGGCTTTTCCTATCGAAATGTCATGCTAAACGGAGTAGTTATAATTAGGATGGTGGATCCTAGTTTTAGTCTTTGGTTACGTATAATGTATCGTAAATTAATCGTATCTTATTTATAGACACGTCTGACCACTATTGCCAATTACTACTTAACTACTAAACGAATGATTTTCTAATGACTCGTATTATTATTTGTAGATGAAATTTTTATCAGAGAGAGAAAAAAAAAAGAAAGAAAGTATTTGCTTGAAAGTGATAAATTTTGATGTCAAAGGAAAAAAGAAAGAAAAAAGGGAGAGAAAGATGGATGCGCTGATAGTCAGGTGAAAATCACGTGGAAGGTAAAAGACAAAGGAGAAAGACGAAGACAAAGACTCGGGTGGAAAGATTTATCGGCACGATCGAGAAATCCGGAGCGTTGTCCGCTGAGAGATAAGGATGGGGACGGGCCTCTCGAGTTTAGACTTTGGCTTAAAAGAAAAGTGCAAGCTCGATGTCGCGTCTCGATTCACGAAGGCTCGACTATCATAAATCGATTATACGCTCTTTGCCTTTCATCCTTCCCACGCCTCTTCCTCCTCCTTGTCTTTCATTCTTTTTTTATGCGCGAGCTTAAGGCGAAGATGTGTGTTTGCTCGAGAAAAATACGTCGAGAGCCGTCTACTCGACGCCTTTTTCTTCTTTCTTTCTATCTCCACATTTTTGTCCCCCTCGTTTCTTTGTTACTCCGATACACACATAAAAACACAGACGATAAGAAAACAATGTCGTCTCGAAAGCTTTCCAGCAAACACATATCGATAATGTGATATATTTTAAACGTTGGACGTAAGCAACTAATATTTTCTGGAAAAGAATTTAGACTACGGCATAAGCTTTTTTTTTATTGAAATTCTTTTTTGCTTACTGACCGAAACGATTGTTGCTGTCCGTTCTTCTAATCGTGCCCGTGACACCTGTAACAAAGAAAAATTCAACAAATTTAAATTGCAACACCGAAAGGTAAGATGATTACAAATAGAATTTAGTTGGATCGATAAAGGTTAGAGAGGGAAGGTGACGAAAAGGTATGAGAACCCCTGTAAGGTGAGCAGCGGAGAAACGTACTTTAAGCACGGCATTTCCCCTGGGTGCTCGAGATTTGTGTCGACTAATCTGCGTGAAGAGAACGTAACGCATAGCTTTAGCCGCAGAGCCTAACCTCTACCTTAGTTTCTCGTCCCTCGCAGCCCCTTTTTGACAACGACACGTCAAAACACTTCGTTCGTTCTCGAGGGAGGATATGACAGTCGTATACAAGAAGAAATATACCTCCCCCAACCAACCCCTTACCAATAGTGCGTTCAATACCTTTGAGTATTTGAAAGTACCCTATGCTCACCTTCGAAGAATACCAATATAACACTTATTTGCATCGCTAATTCTATTAGAAAGTTAATTTCTATTAAAAGTTCATTCTACATGCGTGACGAAGTGTTTCATTTTTAAATTAGTATATTTACGACCTATGTTATATATTTGCGTAACGTTTAATTAACTTTTCCCTTTTACATTTTTATCTTTCGATTGATCTCTCTTTCTCTCTCAGTTTATTATTCATTAAATAAACAGGGTGAACTATAAAAGATGACGTTTAGAAAACGTTTCTATACCAAGTGTATTCTATTTTTAGTATCGCCAATTGTTAAGAACGAGACGAGTTTAAAACTGATAACAAAATAAAATAAGAGTAAGGAAGAGAGAGAGAGAGAGAGAGAGAGAGAGAGAGAGAGAGAGAGAGAGAGAGAGAGAGAGAGAGAGTTTAATGAACAAGATAACAAAGTAGTTTTACTCGTCGACGATCCGGCAAAGCAGAATACGAATCTCAAATTTTCCAGCCGACGAAGCGCAGCCAAGTTGAACAGGGCGTTGGGGGGTTGGGTGGCGATGAAGGGTGGTTCTACGACGACAATGACGACCAGGACGAAGAGGACGAAGAGGACGACGTCCATTCTCGGGGGAGAAAAGCGTCGTCTAAGTTACTCGCGTCGATGCTCTTCCTGCTTACGTAAATTATTACACCCAACCGCACCAAGAAGTATCTTCTAACCCACGTTTTAAGGGTTGATAGCGGTCGTTGCGAGCATCTCCGAGGAAAAAAAAGAACAAAACAAAATTAAATACTATTTTCCTATTCAAAGTAATCTTCCTTCCAAGATAAAAATTAATTTTGCATTATTCATCGTCTAAACTGTTGAATTTTTTCAAGAAAATAATTCATCGTCAGTTTAGTTTTTGAAATTACGTAGCCAAGAATTGATGAGATTATTCGAGAATAAAAATGTTAAAATTGTTAATTGTTCGTTGATCCCCGCTTCTCTTCGAAGTTACGATAACGACGAAATGTAATTCACTTTTTCTAAACTTTATCGATATGTAGCTTTATCGATTTTACCATTGTCTAGCATGACAAATACGTATATATAAATATATATATATAGATAGAATACGTATGTACATAGTTCCGAGTAGAATGTCTGCGCTCTTCCATTGGCCATTGTATCGATCTTTCTTGTTAGCCAACAACCGCTAATTTCTCCTCGAGTCTCTTGTTAACTCCGATGTCGGAGTTCGTTAAACGATATCGACGATATCCTCAATTTTACGATACGACCGCATTGATATTAGATAATAGAACACGCGATTCATTAATTCTTTCTCAAAGAATAAGCAATTATATTCAAATGTATATACCAAGTTTACCATTCAACCATTTGTATATTCATTTATTCGTAAGATTTTCTTGTAAAAATAATAAATAAAGAATATCTGACCGACGGTAGAAAAAATTCGGTCACGTTAAATGCAAGAAATGTCATCTTTATTGTCGGTGTATATTTATAAAGATACTTGTACGCGATTTACACTTTGACCTCTTTCCTTTTTTCCTTGTGATCATTGCCAGGCCACGATTGTTCTTCCGACAAAAGATCGCATTGTTTACAGATTAGTAACCTTCGTCGCGCCGACGACACATCTTTTTTTGCGGATTCAGCTGCGCGTCTTTTTCTCGGTGCATCGACCGAGCAAGAGAGAAAGAAAGAAAGAAAGAAAGAGATAGACTTTCCGAGGAATAACGAGCATTAAAAAGTGCTGCGTCGTGAATGTTTATCTCGAGATAAGCGGCTCGTACGCAGGAAGTTTCGTGAATTTCTATTGCGAACGGCTATTAATGGAGGATCCGTTCGTTTAAGCAGAAAAAGTCGCGAAAATGTATTATTATATTAGGTTCAATCAAAAGTTCGTGCTATTATTGTATTGTTTCAGGTAGTGTCATTTTTTGGAGTCGATAAAATTTACTTTACATGCAAGGGAAATATTAATTCAACAAACCCACGAACCCTTTTGGTTCACCCTAATATTTTATACTCGTTCGGACAATTATCGTTTCTCGAATTTGAAAATTATGCTTATAATTGATTGAGAAAAAATATTATTTTGCACCTTTCCCGAAGAAAACGAACCACGTAAATAGATGAATGAAATTTAGGCGAAAAGGAAATACTAGACGACACTTGTATGCGAGTGCATAGGCGTTAGAACGTAAATTAAATTGCTTGTCTCGACCTTCGTCGTCTTGTTTCTTTCTAGCACGACGACGAAGTTATACGTCGCCAAAACATGGCGTGTGCACGCGCGCGCGCGCGCGCGTGCACTTCATCGTCCTGCTGCCAGTCGAATACGACGTTTTACGAGTGCAAATAAATGCACACGCACGATACGATGCGGAGGAGGGCTTTAGCTCTATAAGCCACGCTTGAATTAAATTATTTTCAGAGAACCGATGCTTAACACGCTCGCCACGTCGTTCGGATGGTAATAAACTTGAAGTATGAATCGACCTCGAATATTCCCCACGACTGTTCCTCTAACAACGACATTCAAACCCCAAAACGATAATCACTTTTTCCTCGAAACCGATATTGCGCAAGACCGGAATACACTGCTGGGTTTCTTTTATTTTAGTTATACTTTCTTATATAATCTCACAAATAAATCAATGCACAATATTTTTGACTCATTTTGTTAAATATCCGACGTACTCCTATATATTTCATTGTATTCGATTGATTCGTTAATAATAAATTCATTGTAGATAATAATATATATCAACATTTATAATATATAGAAATATCATGAAATGTGTGTTCATTTATTTAGCGATTTAATCCTATTGAATTTCCAGCATAATCTATATAGGGACAATGCAACACATATATCGAAGAATGAAGGAGAGGCTCGATGATATTGGGTAGAACTGTTCGACCAAAGGTACATCAATTTTGTGGTTGTATTAACGTGCTGATACGCGAGATGTCTACGTTCATGTTGGTGATTACACGCGTGCAATTTAAATATATATACCCATATAACACAGGACATGCGTGTAACGCGTAGCATGGTCGTCTTTGTCGTCGTTTCAACGCGTTTACGTGTACGAGCATCGTGGGGATAATACTACGCGCATGCTCTTAACGAGAACAGTGGCAACGCGTGCGTGGGTTCCACCCTTCGATTGCTATACCATGAAGGAGGGTGCGACCAGTTCACCCCACTGTATTAACCTACCGAGGTGAGAGGGTGAAAGGGTAGAACGATACCTCGTGTTGGCAAGTAGGCCAATACCTTCTCTTCTTTTATTTACTTATCTTTTCTTCATCGCGAAGAAAAACGTTGGAAAATTCGATAAAGTATAATAATTCATTTGACTAGTCGTTGTATGTTTCCCTGTAAGAGATCAAGATCTGATGTGGGTCTCTGATATAGAACCGAGATCGCGTCCTACACGTACCACCACCACCAAACCTATGGCAAAAACCGTTCGCGAAGGAAACACGTGTTTCGCATGTAACAGAAGGACTCTAATGTTTTTGCTTCTCGTCGTACGAGATTTGGACTGTGCCATAAAAACTCGCGCACGTTGTTTTTTTTCCTCCCTCTCTTCCCTCCGAGTCTAACCAGATTTCTCTTTCTTCGAGCAAACTATTGTGTATGCAAGATAATCGAGACGATAACGTTGCAATAACGGACAACAGATAATTTATAAATTAAATAGATTTATAATATATATACTTTTTTTTCGGATTAACACGAGACCTCGGGAATATAAATTTTCGTAATATAAATCCATTTACCTTGTAAGACTATACCATCTTCTAAAACATGACGTACGTTCACGAGTGTGTTAAAGAAAAAAAAATCAAAAGAGGAAGATAATATAATCTGCGTTGCATAGTTTGCCGACTAATAATGTCAGTCAGCACGGTAGGCATCCATTAAAAAGTTATTACTTTCTACCTGACTCCTAACTTTTCATAAATCATAGCATCTCATCAAATTCTCTGAACAGGCATAGTAATGAGAATGCAAATTAGTAGTAACTCTCTTTTTTCTCTTTCTTCTTCTTCTCCTTCTTCTTCTCTTTTCTACTTTTAAGAAGTTACCAACGATCCTTTCTCTCTTTTCCTATTTATCATGTTCAAACTCTAAGTCATTAAGAATATACTTTAGTCTATAATATCGACAATCGTGAGTTATCGATCATGCGAGGAACGTCATCAAAGTATTATGTTCGATGCCTAGGAAAAAGTGGAAGAATTTTTCAATTTCCGACTTCGTCTGAAGGTTCTTTGCATTCATAGTAATGCCGAGGAATTACTAGCAATGACTGATTTCCGGCTTTGACGGTAACATATATATACCTCAGTGAATTGGACCGATCGTAAAGCCGACTTATGCATCTTTACGGTGGACGTAAAAGCGGATTAAATAGGAGAAAGTATATTCCTGAACATAAGACTCCTCGAGTTCTCATGATGAAGCGAACAAATACTTCATTCAATCAATTCCAATCAGAAAATTAGTTCAACGATGCTTCCAAAGAGACCATTGTGTTAATCGATTGACAAACATTTATCTTCTCTTTCAACGCATTCTACAAATATTCATTAAAATTAATCGCGAATACGAAAAGAAATGATATGGGATATCACGCGAGATGAGACTCCTTAACGGATACGCGCGTAAAGTTATATCTCAAAGTTATATTTCTCGTGTTAAAAATATAAAATATAAAACTTTATGAGAATAAAATTCAGAAGAATAATTTTAAACAAATACTCTATGAATATTAGCTCGAATAAAAGTTAGAGAATCTTCTTCGCGGAAGTTCATATTCATTGCATCCCTGTAGTTCTTGGTAGTCACGTCAGGATAAAAAAGGAAGAAAAAGGAAAAAGGAAAAGAACATCGCGGAAGTTTTTTTTCTGTAAGAGAAGAAAGGGAAATGGTAGCGACATAAACTCGATAAAAGAAAAAAAAAAAAAAAAAAGGAGTGAATGGCCGTGCGTGCGATCCCTCGGAAATTATCTTGGTACTTTTTTCCCTCGTGGAAGAGGGTGGAATATCTTTCTGGGATACATCCTGGAAGATCGTTCGGGGAATCTCGAATTAGACGTATTCCACTTCCGTGTAGGGTAAAACGCTTGGCTGGAGGGGTAGGAAGTTCTGTTTTACCGACTGAACTTCACCCTTAAATGATATTTTCAAATAAATTATTGTTTTTTCATTGAATTATATTACACGTTAGGTTAAATCATTAAACTCTCGCATATGCATATCTTCGAAGTTATTTGAAGTTTTACGCGTTCGTTCAAATTATTATCGATAAAAGATAAGATATTTCACGAATAAATCTCGATCGTTCGTTTTGTTAAAGGGGCCGATAGTATCGCCCTTTGTTCGAAGAGAAACTACATAAAGTCCCCCAAAAATATTATTAAAGAGAGAAAGTATAAATTGAGATTTGCGTGGAGAGGTTTTCTGAACGGTCGGTGGCATCTCTCGGTTCGACAAGAAGATTTCTTGCTAGGGGTAAATAACTCGGAGCGATAAGAGAACCAACCCGTCGTAAATTTTCCCTGACAAAGGAACGAGGTATTTTCTCTCTCTCTCTCTCTCTCGGCCTATTTTTTTAGGACACGCCTTTGGTGGTATGCAGAAGCGGTACGAGTAATGAGAAGCAGATAAGGACTACCGCAACTAACGCGACTTTCGATCTCGATTATTCACGAATACTAAACATCTTGACACTTGACGCGAACAAATGTTGCGGAATATGAATGAGAAGATATTTCTTCGTTCATATTAATATAAAAAAAAAAAGAAAATCAATAATATTTAAAAACGGATAAATATCGGAAAAGTTGAAGATAAGAAAAGGATCCAATTTATAGGACGAATAATGTTGCTATCCTTTAGAATAGCTAGCCCTTCGATGCATGCAAGACTCATAAATTCAAGAAAATGTATCTGCGAAGGAAAGCTTCTAAGAACAAAACCTATTCTGAATTGTATGATTTGTCGAACCACGATCCTGTCAAGCGCGTTCTCTCTTGGAAACAGAAACGAAGGTGTAGAAATTCGAATGGCTGAATATCGATTTGTTGCTTTCTAAAAAGAACATAAGGGAAAGAAATAAAATAGACGAAACGAGATTGATAGAGCTCGAGTCGCTGTAAAATTGCATTAAAAATCCTATATCGTTTTACATTATTGATGGTGTTAAAAATGGAGTTAAATAATTACGTCAGATCTATCTGGAATTAATTGATGGTGAGAGACCCGCAAATTTCATGAGACATTGAACGAATTACTAAAACCTATTTCCATATTCTTCATATTAAAAAAGAATCAATTGAAAGTTCGATGAATTACGATAAATCAGGCATTGACATTGTATCGTGGTCAGGATGGCTATTATAATCATAAAGTAAGCATTCTAAATTTAACAAAGTTTGTCGATAATCGATAAAGTAGCCGCATCTCGAACATCGAAGGGCTCTTCCTCTTCTATACATATACATACGCGAATCGTACATATTGTATAATAATATTCGATGGTATAAGAGTTTGGGTGAAGGAAGAAGAAGAAGAAGAAAAAGAAGAGTGAATTTAAAGCACGGAAATTTCTCGGAAAAATCGTCCCGATAAACGTATAGTGAAGGAGAAAAACGATTTTGGTAGAAAGGGTCAGCGATTTATGGCTATCCATCGAAAGCGAGTGTTATGGCGGTAGGAAGGACTCCATAGATACCTGCTATCCTACGTTTTCCTTTTTTCCCCCGTCCCTTCTCCTGTGTTCTCTTCACCATTTGCTCTATCACTTTCTTTCTTTTTTCTTGTTCCTATATAGAAGCTTTCTGGCACTCTTTACGACTGAGTTTGACGACGAGACGCTGAAATTCATCGCGATCGTTTGCACGAATGGACCACCATCTTACCTAAACTCTTATCTTCCTTTGTGGAAGGGAAGGGAAGGCACGTCCTATATGGTGCACAAACCATTAACGAGTAAATAATAAAAATATTAACGAGTGCCCCTAAGATACGTTTGGTCTTTTAGACCAAAGAGGGAATTTGATTCGTTATTTTCATTTTAAATAAGAATACAGGTAACCTTCCTACAACACGGTTTCGGTATAACAGGATTCATAAATTGGGATTACAATGAATTATACAAAATAATACGTTGGATGTACTATGAATAGATCCGAATTGAATTTTGTTCGTGTAAAAATAATCGTAGAGATCTTGCGTCGTCTCTCTCTCTCGTTTTGTTATCTCCCTTCGTATTTTCTCTGAAGAAAAGAAAAAAAAAGGAAAAGAAAAAGAAAAAGCGTATAGCACTTACCTCTCGCGTACTATTACGCAAGGAAATTAAGAGAAGGGTCCGACGTAAAAAAGGCGGTCGCCTCGGCGCCTACGTGATTCGAATATAACGCGAGAAATACTACGACGACTACTACTAGTCCGAGGAGTTTCTCGCTCTAAAAAAGGCGACATCTTTTTTACTTCTCTCCTGGATCTGTGCAAGAGGACGCATCTGCCTCGGCGATTCGTAATCGAGCTCGCAACCAGATGGAAATGTCGCGACTCGAAAAAACCTGAGAGACGGGAACAAATTAACGAGAGACGAACGAGAGACGAACGAGAGACGAACGAGTGACGAACGATAGAAAATGAGAGAGAGACATATGTTTTACATTTATACATTTTTCATGAAAACAAACCAAAAATACAAATAGAAATCAATATTATTTTACACGACGCACAAACTGTCATATAAAAATGTTGATACAAAATGAAAAAGTATGTTTGCATGGTTCGAAAATAACTCGGTAAGCCAGCATATATAATCTAGTTGATTTTTTGTTCTCAGGACAACGGTTTAAAAGATTCGACGTTTATGCGTGTTTACGTTCACAAGAACGAAACCGGTAATAGTATCTATACGAGGAGAGAGAGAAAGACACGGAAGAGTGTAAAATAAAATGGACCTCCTCTGCAGTGTTATGGCTTACGATTATGTTACCTCGTCGAAAGGCATTATCCCAAGTAAACTTTCCTCTTTCTACCTTTCTCTTTTTGGACAGCAAGTTTCAGGAGCAGCTTGGCATTTACGAAGGATAATGCCAACTATGAAATATCTGCCACATTCAAATTTATCCACGTGTAGTCTGGGAAATTTATGTACGAGCATGAAAAGTCTTTTCAAATCCTTCGGCGTTTTTTATTTCTTCAAATTATTAATTTTAATTGCAATATAAATATTTCTTTCTTAATTATCGTGTACTTAATTTAATTGTTCGTTCAGCGTATTACAAATTTCACGGTGGTGGTAATTCGGTTGAAATAAAAAGAAGAAAAAACAAAAAGAACGGCGATATTTTACAACAAATAATCGAATAAGGAAAGAAATGGTAACGAGATTAACGCGGCTCATAAAATTTTCCATGAGATCGAAAGAATTCTCTCAAAAAGAAGATCCGAAGTACTGATAAACCCACTAAGGTCAAAGAGCTTAATGAACCATCCTCTACTAGTGATCGTGATCGAACTATCAAAATGTTCTCTTTCTTTTCTCTACGTCTTACAATTTACGGAAGAGAAAACGTAGTTTATTCTTTTACAAATATTACGAAAATCGAACGAATTCAAACGAACGAAATCGATCTGAAACGGGGTGGCCTTTAAAACTTCCTACGAAAAATACAATTACCAAAATGTCAGGAATAACAAATATAAAACGTTTAAATAAATAAAAACGTTCAAACGAGTTTTTGCTGATTTTTCTTTTAGGGAGTTCGAGACTCGTGAGTATTATATTCAAACTTGGCGCAACGCGACTTGCTTCTTTCTTTTTTCACTTTTACGTTGAAATATCTTCCGTCTAGAAGTCTAGAAGACGAAGAAAAATGAAAGAGAGAGAGAGAGAGAGAGAGAGAGAGAGAGAGAGAGAGAGAGAAGGAGACAAAAAGTTTCAAGTGGCCATCGAGACTTTTACCGATTCCCTCGAAAGTTTTCAATGAAATACGCGAAACTTTTTCGTTTGATTGAGTTTTATCATCATTTTCTTTCGCTGTTAATTAGAAAACTGTATGAATTCGTTTGAAATAAATTAATAAAATAACTTATGAATGTATATACAATTTTGTGATTCGAATAATATTTCTTAGAATTCAATGATAGAGAAAAACAATTTCTAATTCGAAAGAAACATGGAAAATATATGGGAGAGTGTCTGATTATCGAATAACGTGACAAAATTGAATGGAATGGTAAGAATCTCGTAAAAGACACGAGTTCGTGATCTTTAAGGACTTTTAAGAGTGAGAAAAAGAAAGAAAGCACACGAAGTGCTACCCAAAATTGTCTTTTTACGAGCCTTGAATCCAGGCCAACGAGATTTTAGGCGAGCAGTTAAACCGATCGTTCTATGATCGCGTTTAAACTTACCTTCGCGCGCATGCACATAAACACACACACATACACTCTTTTTTTCTTTTGCCTTCTTTGAACGTCTATGCATGTTCAAACGTAATCGTCTTCGAGGAATCGTTTACGGATTGTTCGAAGAAAATGTATTTAACGATCTTGCAAAATCTATTTGTACGATTTACATCGACAAACAACTTTAACAACTTTATTTTTTGATCATATATATTTGTAAAATATAATTTTTCTTCGAAAGAAATTTTGTTTCCAAAAGAAAAATAGAAACGCGAAGAAGGTACCTTTGGGAAAAGTGCTTTCTCTCCCTTTCCTCGGGGTTATATTAAATTTTAATATTCGCGCAATGTTGCAGCAAATAACAGCGAATAGCACATTTTTCTACATGTAAATATATATATATATATATTTTTCGAGAAATGCATTCAAACGTTTCGTCGTCTCATTCAGATTTTTGTGTAACGCAAAGAAAAATAAAGTAGAAGAATAAAAAGAAGAGGTTAAAGGAAATGTAAAAGAGATGAGAATAGAAGAAACTCGGGTTCTTCTAGAGAGAGAGAAACGAGAATGAGAGCCAAGAACGGCGCCAAGGATATTTATACCTTTGGCGACCTTTGACGGCCACTAAGACGAGAACGGCGACGCTCAATGAAAATCTCTCTCGTGCCGTCACTCCGAAGAAAGTGAGAAAGAGAATGAGACTGACTGAGATATATCCGGAGAACGAATCCCCAAACTTGCTCGATCAATGTCTTTCCTTTCGTTTGACCAATGGCTTCTTCTTTATATTCCAATTCTATCGAGAAATTCGATAAAATGTCGGAATTCAAACTTTCCCGGTATAACATATATATTCATATACTCTCTTACAAATAATAATTCTTTGATTGTTCTCTCTCTCTCCTTTTTCTTTCCCCTGTAATAATGGTGGCAAATATTCGTAAGACAAAACGCGATAATAAATTTAGGGGAAAGCACGATTCAAGGCCGGAGAGGATACCCATTTTCCGTCTTCTTAAGGGTAAATGCTGCGTCGTTAAGGGCTAACGAGGGAAAGATGGCGACTCTGAAACGAGATTGCGTGCTTCGTTGGCAAAAGTGCTTAATTGAAACTGCCGACTAAGCGAAAGCCTTTGCTTTCGGCAAGCGTGACTTCGACCACGCACGACTTCCGTTATTTTATCTTTTTAAGTACCACTCGAGTGGGCTGATGTATCTTAAGAAATCCAGAAGATTACCTTCGTACCAAAGTAACGTCGAATTTTATTTTAAATCAAAATTACGAATTGTTTGTAAAAAAAAAAAAAAAAAAAAAAAGAAATGGACAGAAAAAGAAGTTTTTTTTCCCCTCCCAAGACGAGTTTATTTCGAGGAAGACGATTGAATTCCTGGGTAGAGTAATCTGTAAGAAAAGTTTGACCATAACGTGGAAGGTAATACAAGTGGAAGCTTCAAAAGTTTATCGACGCTTTATGAAACCTTTGTCTATAGATCGTCGGGTAGAAGCTTATGAAAGACGAGCTTTTCTTAGCATTTAGACAGCTTCCCTCGTGTGTGTACGTACTTGATCGAGCTACCTTTAACCGTTCCTTCTATCACTACTATCGGACGAACTATTTATTAACATAATACAGGGGTTAATGAACTTTTATAAAATTACGCCCCACCTCTTCCCGATAGTTTCTTTCAAAAATATCTCGTTTACTTATTTTTTATATTAGAGATCTAGCTCGTATTATTTCGCAATTTAGCGAGAAATTTGTCATAAATTATTAAAAGTACGTTTGAACAAAGTTTAAACTCGAAAACGTTCCCTTTTTTCCCGTATTTCTCCCTTCTTCCAGCCACGTTAGGTACGCCTCATAAATTCTGGACATTTTCCGCTTCGAAAACGCGAGCGTAGGTTTTTACATAGAAAAATTCATGCGTTCAACAAATGGAATTATCTTTCGTCTACGGCAACATCCTGGACTCGGTATTCCCTGTCTCGAGCAATCTGCTGGAAATTATCGCTATCGATCATATCGATAAAAACAACTATTCTTTTTTTTTATCGTTGTTCAACATTTTTAATAATAGACAAATATAAATACAACAGTTGCATTAATATTAAACTATTCCGTTCCTACAAAACACTTCAGTTAAAAATATTTCGGCACTCGAAGAGTTAAATGGCGAAGAGAAACAAAAAAAAAACAAAAATTTGCGAGAAATTTGTCGGCACACTGACCTATATAATTTCTTGGAAATGACTCGAGCGCTCGAGGTAAATATAAAACAAAAAAAAAGAAAAAGAAGTGACTCGGTTCGACGACACCAGGCTTGCCATATAAGGAGCGAGCCCTATATGGTGATACGCTCACCTACATTTATACCTGGAAACGTTCAGCGTTACTAAAAGAAGTGTATCATAATAATAAAAAAAAAAAGTACAAGAAAACGAAGAAAATCCTTACGATAGTTCCGCTTTAATGAATGGAATAAACGAAAGGATATGACAATGCTTCGAACTATCTGCTTTAAAAGAATTAATATTACGAAAACGCGCTTATAACAATTTTTATTTCATTTTAATACGTTTGTTTTTTTTAATCGATTTAACGCGACGTTTATTATTATTATTATTATAAAATTATGACTCTCTTTTATACGCGAAGAACAAAACTCTATTTAATTTAAATATTTTAAATGGATATTATTATACTTGAATTATTATATTTTATATGGAAATTTGTAAAGAATATTATTACCAACTAAAACAGTTCTCATATTTTCATCGAAGTTCGAACGAACGAATTTCCCTGGAGCGTATCACACGTTTTTGAATTATTCGTCGATTTTTCATTTAGTTGAAATAGGAAAAAGATCGGATCTATTGTTAGTTGAAAAGGGCAAATTCGAGGATGCAGTATATAGTCGAGGAAAAACGGAAGAAAGAAAGAGAAGAAGAAGAAGAAGTCGAAGAGTAGAACGAATTTGAAAGTAAGGTCGAGAGAAGCTGGTGACCTTAATTTTCGATAGGAAAAGCTAGCCGAGGATCGAGAAAAAAGAAGCGGAATTATCCTTCGGGAGCTTTTCTTCCTTCTCTACGATTTCAAAGAAGCTTTCTCGATGCGATGCTAGTCAAAAGAGAAATGTTTTACAACTGAAAATACGTTTCCATTTATCTCCATCCCTCCCATCCCTTTCCCCTACATTTTATTCTATCTTATCTTCTTCTTTTCTATGCATCTTCAATGATACATTATGCCTATCTCAGTAAATTGTTTTTACAATTCAACAAAATCTCTCACCTTTTTTTTAACAACAAAATAGCAAAATAATTGAATAATAGTTTTAATATACATTAAATGTTTTGTGGTTATACTCGTAGGGAAGAAAAAAATCAATCTCCTTTTAGAATTCAATCTAAAGAAAAGTAATAGTTCATTTGAGGTATAATAAAGTTTCGATAAAAATAGTTTGAGTACGGAGGTGGCTCACGTTCCTCGCCTCGCTACATATCGATTTTCTGTTTTAGGAGCCCTTGTTCCCTCTTCTCCTCCTCCTCCTCCTCCTCCTCCTCCTCCTCCTCCTCCTCCTCCGAGGGAGGGAACTCCAAAGGGTGGGACGTTAAGCCTTCGTTATTATGAATCTTTACTTACGGTCTACCGTACTTCTTCTCTCTAGTATCCAACATCGTCAAAGTAATAATAAAATATCTACGACAATTGTTGTTAAAAATGATTTTTTTATTCTAATCGAACGATTGATTAGATTTTGTCAATCTTTTTATAACGGTAAATGGAAAGTAGAAACTTCGCGAAAGTGGTGGACATAAAAATCTCGTTTAAAAGGGGATTTGAGATGATAGAAAAGGGAATATCTGGGAATATTCTGGCCATATTTCGAGCCGATCGCCAGATGATAGCAAATACGAGGGAAATCAAATATCTGGTTGCTATCGGCGCCATAAGTCGATCCTAGTCGTTTAAAAAACTTCATCCTCGTCGATGATCCCAACCTCGCTTCGCCAACTTTTTTCCGCAAATCTATTTCACGCTTGGAAAAATTCAACGCTCCGTTTAAATATAATAATAATAATAATAATAATAATATCGTACGTGTTATATACGTGGAATAAATAAATAACTAGCTGTCATAACGCTCGAACAAAAGTATAAGTTTGAAAATGATTCAAACACTATTGATATTTTATGCAACATAGAGTAAAGTTATTCGATTTTATTCAACGCTGTTAAGGAGATAATAAATTTCGTCCGTTCGTCTTTCGTTTCCTCTCTCTCTCTCTTTCTCTCTCTCACACACACACTCTCTTTTTGGTTCATCTCGCTATTTATAATCATGGCTGAGGCGGTACAGTCGAAAGCCGTGATATTAATTACCAGTGTCACGATTTATCGTTAACAACGGGCATGATACTCGAAACGGATGATGTTCCTCGTTTGTCGAGTTCTTCAACTTTTTCGAGAGATTATGGGGAAAAGTCAAAAGAAAAAAGTGACTTTGAAAAAAAAAATCGAGCGTGAAAGAGGGAGAAAATAAAAAGAGAATGAGAGGAATGCTATGCACTGTACACTATGGTGAAGTCATCGAAAGGGAAACAATAACCGAGAGAAAGAGTACTACGGTTGCGAACAAAAGGAAGGAAAGGGGTGACGAATGAAGCGCAATATCGCAAAGTGCTCTTGATCATTTTCTACGATGAAAGAACACCTACCACGAGAAAAAGGGTAGAAAATTTTAAGTACATTTTTCACAAAAAAAAAACACAAAAAACAAAAAGAAAAATTTGATATCAACTTCCTATAAAAAGAAAGACTTAAAACTTTCATTTTAAATAGGAGAACACAGAAAAATGTTGCTTTTGATAATTTGTAAGATGAAAGAAGAACGATATATATATATATATATATATATGTTTATCCAACGAAGCTTAAATTTATACTAACGACGTTGCATCTTTTCACCGAGTGTATATATATATATTATCGTATATACCTCTCGCAGCTGATCAAACTTTTTTCCACATCTAAACATGCACGTAGTTAAACGCGTCAAGGATGCACACGCGTCGGCCTCATTCTCCTAAACAACACAACGTCAAAGAATGACTACGTAGAAAGCGCGAGTTTTCTAAACGTTCTTCGAATTCCAAAGGGAACGATCGAATAAAAATACTCGATGCATACATTCGAGAAATACAAAATTTCAATCTGAAGAAAAATATGAAATTGCAAAATAAAAATAAGTATCTCTATAATTTATTCAAAATAGCCTAAGTGTTATCGTACGAAAGAAAAAAAATGCTTAAGATACACCCTCATATTATCGTGATACCTTTTTTCGAAAATGATTCCGAAATATTTTAGGAGGCGTAACTTTCTTCGAGAATACAAAAGAGAAATAGAAAGGGGTGGGGGTGGGGGGGGCAGGAAAAGGTGAACGAAATTTGGCGGCAAGCTCGTTTTATCCCAACTATAAGCGACTATAAACGACGACGATTGCTCGAGGGTGAAGAAAAAACGTAAGTGGCGGTGTAGCAAGGGGTACGAGGGGAGAAGAAACGATGGAATACGGAGTGACGGGGATAAAAATGCGGCTCAATCAGCGTTTATATGAAAAACACCGGGCTATTCTGACGATGGTGGCTAAGTTGGAAGAAAGTAGGGAGAAGGGCTTGGAAGGGGGAGAGAAAACGGAGCTTTCTCTGATAAATAGCATGGACTTTGCGTCTCTCGGCGTCGCGAATATTTCTCAAGTGTCTTACTCTTGACTCGAAAAAGTGAGAGAGAGAAAAAGAAGGTTTCTGTTCCACCGTCTTTTTACCTTCATTTTGAATGAACAACCAAGGGGTGTTTTCAACGCTTTAAAAGGTCGGAAGAGAGAGAGAAAAAGAAATAGAGATGGAGGAATTTCTTACGTGATTTTTTGCCTTCTAATATAGAAAATTTCAGAGACGATTCATTTTTCATGAAGTCTCTCTTCTCTCTCTTTCTTTCATCTACGTAACATTTCCCTGTCTCTCTGATTACATATTAACACTATTTCGATGATTATTTAACGAGTACTACTACTATACGCGAATAAAAAGATGATCCGTGCTTTGAAAAATGTATACAAAATAAATTATACATTTATATTATATGATTAAATATGTGTAACACGCTACTAGGGGTAGTTGCATTCGTTTGCATACGAAAATGTCTTTATTTTGTATGTATTATTTTTCGCCCTCTCTCTCCCTCTTTTTTCCAAGTTTCAAGAAAAAGTGCTGGTTGGTCCTTGAGAAGGTGGAAGCACTCGTTAGAATTGGTTGTAAATGCTGGATTTCCGTGGCTTTTGAAGATCATGTACCCACGCTATAATATCCTCTGGTAATTTCAAGCGCCCTCATTAGGGCGTCTCCTTGGAAAAGCGCACCCTAATGATAACGAGAGGGTAATCAACGTTTTCATTTGAAAGATATTTTCCTGCCTTCTTGCTTCTGCGTTTGCTTCCTTCCTCGCTGCTGACATTCTCCCAATGCGAATATTAACGTTGTCCTATTTCATTTGAAAGTGACCAAAATATTCTTACCAAAGCTCCAAACGATCGAACTTCTACCTTCTACAAGAATATTCCTTTTTTCTGCATAATTTATAACTCGCGTTAGAAGAGGAAGAATAAAGGAAGGTAGGAGGGAAGAAAGAATATAGATTCTTTGGAAGGTGCCATCAGCCGCATTATGGGGTTAATGTAATATGAAACTATCGTTAGACGTACATTTTATCGAACGAAAAGCACGATGAGTCTTTAGCTTACTTTATTCTAAAAGTTTTCTCCGCGCGTCGTTGCTTTTCTTTTTCCTTCTATTTGTGTCAAAATGGATAATGATAATAAAAAAGGAAAAAAAAAAAATAAATAGAAACACCAACGTTGTTTTTTATTGCCCAACCGACCGAAATGAGATGAAAGGAGACGCGATTAAAATATATTATGTAATATATTCCAGGATATTTAACATAAAATAGAAAAAAAATATTGATTTTAGTTCGTTCGTCACCCTCTGCTCCTGTGTCTCTAGAAACACAATTCGATACAACTCGGAAATTGACTTCGAAGTGCTTTTGAAATCCAGACGAGTCTCGTTCTACTTTGAAAATTCGATCTAAATTTAGTTAGTATTTAGTACGGTCTGACACAGGAAGAGAAAGAAAAGAATTAACTCGAAGGAAGAGAGTGAAAAAGTGTAGGATAAAATTGAAATGAAAAAAAAACAGAATGTCTTAAATTAAAAGGACGCGTTAAATAAGTGTCACCCCTTTCAAATTGGATTTTCTAATTGTCGGTGCAAGAGACATCAATTTTCAAAGGCCATTAAATAATATGACGCTCTACGTTCCTGAATGGTACGCAATGAACGTTTGTAGAAAAGGATAATTTAACCGCACGCATGATTCTGTCTCTCTTGCTCTGGTTTAACCGAAAACGCGTTAGAACCGTGTATAAGCTTAGAATAGCTAAATTGACGCGTTGAAAATGATCGCAAATAGCGTAGGCTAAAGCGCGCGTCCTGCTACCTTGTAGAATTTCAATGGGTTACCTCTCTCCTCGAGAGAATAGAAGGGCATAATCTAGCAACCGCGTCCTTCCTTCCTTCCAAAGGGAGAATCAGCTGCTCGTCTATCGACCTTGATGAGAAACGTTTTTGACACTTAGAACGAGAGACTACTGTTTGGAATACCAATCGTTCATTCGACAAAGGACTTTTTAAGTGAAACCAAATACTAATTTATTCTCTTTCATGGTAATCGAAAATGCAATGATTTATATTCTCGATCTGTTAATTATTAAGGATCGACAATAGGAGATAGTTATGAGATAAAAAAAATGGAGGGCACGTGCGAACGGACGCAATAAAAAAATGTCGAGATCGACCTCGACAAGGTCGCAAAACGATTGAACGTGTGCTCGATCGATGGCCGAAAGAATGTTGCGTGCCCCTGGTCTTTGGCCATTGGCCAAGGACAGTTTGCTTGCTTAACTTCGACAGTAGCCAACGATCGAGTTATTCTTCGTTTTTACGACACGTTCCTTCTTTCCCAATCCACCTAACCCATAAGCTTTCATAAAGGTATTAACTAACCGAGACAATTTATTCAGCACCAAAGATTACGTGACAATGACGAGGATCACGATTATGCGCGATTACGCGACGCTAAATAACGATTAGTTAGTCAACGCGCGTACGATAAGTAAGACTTCTTCTTCTTTTCCCTTGCATTTGACTCGATCGATCGAGCTATAAAACGGACTGGAACTCGACTCGAACCATCAATCGATCTTCAACTACGAGCTTTCGAGTTTCAACGAGAACTACTCCGCCAACCGATAATCAACATGAAGTGCTTCGTCGTGAGTACAATTTTCTAACGAACCAATATCGTCATCTTCATATTTATATACGAAACGTTAAAAAATTTCATATGAAAACACATATGTGATTATTATTATTATTATTATTCTTTAGGCTATCGCCCTTTTCGCTATGATCGCAATTGCCTTCGCCGATACGAAACCGGCCGAAGCAGAGTCGATCGAGCCTTCTAATGCGAACCCATTAGAAGCAGAAGCGGCTAGAAACAAACGAGGATTATTAGTCGGTGCTGCATACACTGCACCGATTGCATACACCGCTCCGGTTGCTTATACCTCAGCAGCGTACGCCTACCCCTACGCATACACAGCTGCATATTCGAGCTACCCCTATTATGCGGCTGGTTACAGCGCACCCTACATCGTGGCCTAGATAATGACGACGACCTACGAGCTTTTACCTGACGCCAACATCAACGTTTTTCCTACTTTTAAAGGTTTTTTTTTCTTCTCTTTTCCTCTTCTACTTTCTTTTCTCACCCACCAAGCAAGCAAGCAAGCGAACTAAGTATTCGTGCATTCGCCATGTCAAAAGGAATTTATTCTAACGAAAATTGTAAAAAAAGAAGAAGAAAAAACAGGTCGGACTCGTACGCACGATGCAAGAGAACTTTCCTGTAAGCTCTCTCTTGATATCTCTTTTGTTTGTATGCTTTTGTTTTTTTTCTTTTCTTCTTTTTCCGGATTTTCTAGCCGAATAGAGGATAATACAGCGTGGAAATAATCATAGAGGTAATCATAGGTAGAGATATTTGTTCTGTTCTTTTTTTTTTTTTTGACGACACGCTAGTAATATCCTCTTTTCGTTGCTTTTTTTTTAAATTAGGCTCTGTCGATTTTAACTTTAAATGTTATTGTCAAGATATAACCGTCTTTTAAAAAAGAAACTTATAAATGTAACCAATGTAATTAATAATAAATATTATATATGATATGTGCATATAAATAATGTTTCTCTTTATTTCTTTAGATAATAATAATAATAATAAGATAATTACTGAAAAGAAACGTGCAAACAAAATTCGAACTATTCTCGGAAATAAAACCAACGAAAGGGGTACACGTAAATTCCATTAAAATGAAAAATTTCGATCGATCGATCGATCGAAAAGTGAATTCTGGTTATCGGAAAGTTCGAAGAAAAATTGCATTCCAAGTTTCTCTCTTTCTTCGGTTGGAAAGGAATTTCTTTTCTTCGGAATAAATCGAAACTATTTCTCCAACGTCGGCATGTTTCGTTAACAAAGAAAGAAAGGAGGGTATCTATTTTCAAGATAACAGTTAAAAATCTTGTGAACAAAAAATATGTATTATATTTATAATATCATACATACATGCGAGATATGTGCAACCATCGATTTTCCCTAACTTTATATTCTTTCTCTTTTCTCCTTTGGTTCGTGTATTTTTTTCTATTTATTCGTAAAAATAAATTCCTACGTGAGCGTGTAAAACACAAGGGAGAACCGCGTGCCAATATTTTTTTATAACCCAGTGTATAAACGACGACTTGGACGGAATGTTTTATATCGAAAGTTGCTTCGATCCGGATAAAAAAAAGAAGTGGATAAAAAAAAAAAAAAAAGAAAATAGAAAGGAGAGAAAGAGAGAACGAGAAAAATATTGGAGAATAATAAAATAAAAAATAAAAATGTACAAGCAATATATAGAGAAGTGTAAGTTACGTTCGGAAATAAGGGTAATAAGCACAGCGATTCGAAACAGACCGAGTGTGGTAAAACTTTTAATTGCTCCCGTTGAATGTCCCACATGGTAATTAAACTGCGTTACGAAACATCCAACGTCGAATTTTAATTATATAACATGTCGATATTAGTTTACACAAAAGAAATGAAAAAAAAAAAAAAAAAATAAAATAAATAAATAAAAGAAAGAAATAATTACTTTCATCGACGTGTGCATTCAAATATTTCTGCTCAAATGAAATATATCTGAAATTCGTATGAAAAACTTTCTATGAAATAAAATAAAGTTGGTGATTTGTGGTAAAGAAACGTTTTTCTTGTTGAATATATATTTATTGATTGTCGCAAAGCACAAGTTTTCGTAGTTAGGTTTATTTTCGAAGACGGAGAAGCTAAACCGCAGACAATCGATGAGGTAAAACGGGCGAAGGTAGGAACGAACGACGCTTACCGAATGTGCGCGCGTAATCTTAGGATTTGAAGCCGCAAACGCTTGCGGTTACCGAACCGAAACGAGTCGTGCATACAAATAAGAGTCCCAAACGCGTTTAGAGTATCGTGTTTGCCAACTGCCGGTTTTAATAGCTGCTGCTTTTAAACTACATCTGAGAGTGACGAGTAATCGCAAACAATAGTTATCCTTCATTTTTTTTTTGGTTTTTTTTTTTTGGTTTTTCTATCGATACCAAAATTATTATCAATTTATATACAATGCGTCTGTGCGAGAGGGAAATGAAAATAAAAAGGGGTGATAGGGGGAGTAAAAAAAAGCTTGGAAGGCTCGCGACACAGGTGGCATACTAACAACGACACCTCACATACGTCAAAGAGAAACATAGTTCGATCGTGCCCTGCTGATTCTATGCTCGTTGGTATGGCTAATGGGAAAACCACGGGGGTATGCATAAGTCATAGCTTGCTTGTATTCCTCGTGATTTTTGCATTCCCTTTTTCTCTTTCCTTTCTTTATTTCGACGTAACGTGCATCATACTAACGATCAAGGGTGTGTACTAGAGGATTCGAGGATTGTTCGAATAATCTGGATATTATTGAATTATTCCTTACGAAAATAATCAATTGATAATGAAAATTCAACGTCCGTCGTATCTGCTAAAGGATGATCAATAGATTAGGCTAAAAATAAACTCGATCAAGATTAAATTGATCCCGGTGAGAGAAAACGTTCGAATAAACAACGATAAAACGTTTGATTAGAAATCAGAGAGAGAGAGAGAGAGAGAGAGAGAGAGAGAGAGAGAGATTTGAAAAATTTAATTAGACGATGAGCAGGATAAAGAGGTGGAAGTGATAAATACAGCAAGATAATACACGCTCGACGACAATAAACGTTTTAACGAAGAGCCAAGAATGACAATGGCGTTAACGGGATAAAACAACATATAGGAAAACATAGCGCCGTTATTATCTCCGGGAACGAGCTCGCATTGCTCGTATTTTCGTAGCCGTTACCAAACTATAACTATTTCACGCTTCGAGTTGCAAGAACAGTCGGTCTGCTCATAAACGATTATACTCGGCCGAGCTACCTGGATGCGTCGCGCGAATACATGAGCCGGAACGTATGTCGAAAGTATTGTCGGCATCTATTCTAACAAACGCATACACACGTTTATCCATCTTCCATCTTCTATCTTAATATTTTCTTCCGTATAAAATCACGATTAACACGAGCTAATATTATCCTTTCTCTCGTATTTATATTTATTGTTAGTACAATCCGTTCTTTTCCTATTTTAATATGCATCAGATTTAATAGAAAAAAAGAAAAAAGATAACTAATTTGATCGCAATTTAGCATAAGAAATAAGTTGAATAAAATGACATCGAATGATCCGACGTCGAAAAGGTGTTACAATTAATCCATAAATTTTACCTACGTAAACTCGAACGTTTCCCACGGCACTCCTTCCCATCGGGAGGGGGATCGACATATTTCGACGAGGGGGCGAATGTTCCCATGGATGCACGATAGTATCTCCAACCCTCGTGTCATAAACTGGTGTGGCTTTGCGAGGTCTATTCGATCGCAACGGTGACAGTTCAATTTCCTCGCAAAATATCGACACCAATTTCAACTTTCCTCTCTCTTTTTGAAACGTATTTGACATTAAGAGTAATCTTAAGCAAGTGTCACTTGTTAAACTTTCGTTATTACTTCTTTCATCGTCATTTAAATCGAATGACATTTTTTTTGTATTGCTCTCCTACGATACACTCGTTGGATTTTTTTTTTATAAGAACATTTTTTTATTAAAAATAATATATAAAAAAAAGATATAGGAAAGAACGAAGGTGTATTTAAGAACGTGTAATATCGTGAAACGTGACGTCAATCACGAGAAAGACGTTGAAGAAAAGTCAGATTTCTTTGCTCGTTATTTTATTCTTCTCACGTAGCAGCGGTTTTTAGTTCTCTCCCTTTTGCAGTCGTACGCTCGAAGGGATGTACGTGTCGATAATTGTGACGATTTTTACTCAACGTTACCACCCTCGAGAAAAGGAAAGAAAGAAAGAAAGGTAAAACTGTCGAGAGGATCTTTCTTGACAAAAAAATATGTTTTGCGGTGCACGTAGAGTAACCCAACCATATTTCTTTCTTATATTTTATTTTTTTTCTCTCCAAGAGTTTATTACCCTCTACGTAGATGGGGAAAGAAAAAGCAAATGATTCAACATCTTCTCTTTCTTTTTCTATTCGAAAAAAATTGTTAATCGTCCTTTTTGTGATCATGTTTTCCACGTTAATCGGAAGAGCTCTTTTCGTTTAGGCATGCCATGAATGGTTAAATAAAAAAGCAATGAAATATATAACGTTGCGCGCCGGTATTTCATTAGACACGCATGCTTGCGGAGAATCATCTTCCATAGATAGAACAAAGAGGTGGATACAAATTTTTTGGTTAAAAATTCAACGAGAAAAAAAAGAAAAAAAAAAGAAAAAGAAAAAAAGGAAAGCAACTTTTCTCCCATGCTTTTACAAATTTTCGAGCGAGGCCAATTATCGTTCTACTACCGTGCACCGCCGCTACGTGCTTCAAATATCAAACCGAAAGAGCTTGAAAGCTTGAAAAAGTTCCGCGAACAGAACAGAACAGAACGCAACGGAACGGAACCTACGAAAGAATGAAAATCCACGAGTCTGACGTTTCAATAAAACCTTATTCTCTTCTCGTATTCCCATGCGCAATTAAATAATACGTTGCAATGCGAATTAATACACGGATTTTTCACCATACATCCAGTGAAATATATATTTCCCTCAGTTTTTTTTTACCGATATTTTGTAATAAATTGAAAAACTAATGTAAGAGAAATTAGGTTACTTCTTTCCTTGTTTTTACAAATTCTTGCAATAATAAAAAGAAATTGATGTTATTATAGCTTTGACACGATTTGATACAATTAAATGTTAATGAGCAGTGAATAATTCCGACATTAACGCAATCGCTTTCATGGGAGTACTCGAACACGCTTTGGTATGTACTTATTTTAGGTCATATGCAGAATGTGGTATCTAGGTACATACATAAAGATATATACTCGAATGGTCGTTGAATATTCATTGATTAGACTAACGTAAGATGAGAGAAGGAAGCTTAACGCGTACCACTGGCTGAGTATATTACACTCGAAGGAAAGCTCGTGATCGTTCTCCGTGAACGTATGAGATAACAAGCAGCTGTTCGGATGTTATGCTAAAAATATACGAGCTGTATAATAAAGTATCGACTAAACTTCGACGATCTTATCAAAACAAACACGCACGCGAGTAGTATATACGTGTATGCGTGAATGGTGTTAATAAAGTTTTCGAAGAATTTCTAAATTCTTCCTTTTCCGTAGGAACGATTCAAGAAAAATGTTGGATTAAGTGTTTTAATCGAAAAAGTAATTAGCTCCGGAGTCACCCCGGTGCAACAAATACAAAACGTGACCGGAATCGTTCGGTCTCTAACGTAAAAATTCTTTTCTAACGCCATCCATCCTCCTCTCTTTTATTCTCTAGGAAATTCTTTGGATTATATCGAGGAAGATTAATCGATTTCGTCGACAAAACGAGGAAAATAATGAATAGTTGATCCAGATGGGATAATGCGTTGGTAGTGGTTTTATATCGAGTTCGGTGTAGATGATTGATGATGCCATCGAACGTTATAAAGAACGATAACAGATATGGTAAACATATCAATTTTGACTGGCTGATTACGTAAACATATGCGAACGCGTGCATTACTTTTTATTTTTCTTTTTTTAAAGCGAATGAACATGTTACACGAACAACATATCGACATAAATATAATCGAAAAATATTGAAAAATTATTATGCCGATCTAACGTTTGCTTTCACGAACAAAATGGAATAATAAATGTTTTGCGTAAATCGTCGAATACGACACAGATAATAAATGAAAAAAAAAAGAAACTAGAAGGGAATAGATTTCGCCATAACAAGATTCTAAACTCCGTGAAGAAATAAAGGAAGAGACGCGATTTTTCACGTCGTCGATCCATTTCAATCTGGTCTCTCGAGAGAAAGAAAAAGAAAGAGGAGGAGCCATCCATAAAAAATAGCCGCTTTCTTTCACGCCCTTCTTTCGCGATTTTACTTTGGCAGGGAATCAAAAGGTTTTCTAAAATAAATCGAATAGAAAAAAGAGAATAAAATATTTCTTCGCGAAGAGAGAGAGAGAAAAAAAAGAAAGAAAAAAAAGAAAGAAAAAAGTAAAACAATAAGATAAATAACGTTTTCTCTTTGTCTCTCTTTTTTACCTCTTGGGATGAATTTAAACGATGTCTACCTTGTTTATATTTCTTGTTTATTCCCGGAGAAAAGTATCTCTGACACGTAGTGACATAAAATCGAAGCCATTGGATTGGAGTAGTATCGATGCATTTCGAACGAAAGATATATATACCCATTATGCATATCCAGACGAATGTTCCTACGTTGTGTCGTACGTATTGCGAACAAATCCAATGCTAAAATGGCGCAAACAAAATGGAATATTCTATCTGGCTTCGCCTATATGAAAATCTCGCATAACGATATACGAGAAATATCTATAAGAATTATTAATAAATCAAAACAACTTTAGTTACGTTTGAAAAATATTTTCTTTCGAAAACGGTATATAATTTCATTCGTTCATGGTATTTTAAAGCAACGCAACTACCCTCGTTTCACCGAGGAACAATACAAAGATACATATTATTCAAGGTAAATGTGCTTGTAAAGAGAAATACGCGTAGGTCCGTATATTCGTAGGCTTGCTTGGCCGTGCGTGCTGGTACATTAATTGAAACGCGTTCTCCCGGAAAAGCGTTTGGCGACTAGGCCTCCTCCTCGTCCTCGAGAACCCTCTAATGGATTACCAGACTCGCTAGTTTACAGATTTAACCATCCACCGAGTTTCCTATCCGCGGATAATGCAATTTACCCGTGGGCACACGCGATACCCACCCCTATAGTTTAAGTAAAGCTTTTCTCTCTCCCTCTCTCTCGTTCTATCCCTTTATCTATGGGTTGACAAACCAATACCAAGAAATACTCTTGCATACCTTAGAAGATAGTCCTCCTAAACTAAAAGACTTTATACTAACTGGCTACTACTGTTGATGCATTAATTAGGAAGGATCTTCTTCGTATAGGGATCAAGTTAATGGATTAGTTTAGTACCATCTAACGTTTGTTTCTAAATCCTTCCGAAATCGCGCTCCTGATCTTCAATTCTTCCTCTTATTCCACCGGGATTTCGTTTCAAATGAATTCACTATATAATGCGAAGTTTAAATTGGATTTAAATAATACAAGGACTTTCCAACTTATCCAACGATAATGACTATCATCGAATGACCGAATATAATTGTTGTACCGATTTATTGAACACATACGGATTATTAATAAACCGTCTGAGTAAATATTAATCGAGCGTTGCTGCTTTTGCATTTATATACCGTGGACACATATCTGGAACGTGTGATTTGTTACGTTAAGTTTTGTCCAGGAAATGCATACAACATAAATACTATGTATATACTATGGATATACTATGGTGATTTACTCGAACTTGGATTTTCGTAGTTAGACACTTCGGACAAGCGCATTACGGAAGACTGCTTCCTTTAATCAAGATGCCGACAGTTGTGACTCGCGCGAATACATTCACCAATCACATAGATATAGAGTCCTGTGGCCCTGGTTGTGCTCCGACAATAGAGTTAATTAGCTGCATTTGCATACAAGGCAAACACGCTCGCCTCCAACGAGCCAATCTCTCTCCTATAACGTTTGCCCACGTTCCTTCCCCTGCCCCTCTTCTTCTCTAGGTATTTCGTAGCTTTTCAACGAGTAACATATCGAAATTGAGAGATACGAGAAAACTTTCGCGAAGAAGAAGATACCCTGCGATACCGTAGGGTGAGTGCTCTTAAAAAAGTTTCCACGCGAAAAGAGAGAGAAAGAGAGAGAGAGAGAGAGAAGGAAAGATTTATAGCTTCGCGATAAACCGTTTCCCAGTCGTTTCCCACTCGTTTCACGGACGGCGAAGAAACTCATTTGAGGTGTTTGCCAGACGCACGTAGACTGACTATCTCGAATTTACCGACACGAAATTACATACTTTTAAAATATCGATGTAATTAAATTCGAATAACTTTACTCTTGATGATATTTTAATAACGTTCCCCTAAATATTTTAGATATATTATATAACGGATTTGTATTTTAATCTATATCGTATCCGATAAGATCAAATATTTCATCTTTTTATCTTTCTAACGCATACTCAGCATGTGCATATATAAATCTAATGAAAATAATTCAATTGGAAAGTTTGCTTACTCTGAAAAACATAAATACACGGAATTTATTTATATTAAAAAATTTGCAAAATCTTGCATATACATTGCAATTGTGTGTTTTTATATATATATATATATATAAACTCGGTAATGTTTGATTAATATTTCGTGACTTTATGATTGGATACAGCAGCCACCGGTTGGTAGCCAAAAAAGGCTAGCAGAATGAAACCTCCCAGCAATGCAGTTGCCAGATCTACGCCAAAAGCTTCGCGTAAAATAAAACGCGTGCGTTGCAAATGCACAATGCACGCGCATGAATGCGATAGTACGAGCTCGATGGATATGGGGAAGAAGGGGCGAGACGAGGAGGACCACCGAGGACATGGTGGTAGAGGAAATTTTGCACTGGGTATTTTCCCAGCGTGGTATTCACCAAGGCAATTTGGCACGCCCTCCCGTACGGTCATTTTCCGAATTAATTTTCCAGAAAATAAACGTGCAACATTTCCACCGACAACTGTGCGTCTATTAGTTAACATCGATGTGAAAATCCTACGAAAATTCGTAAAAGGCTAGTCGAATCGAAACGTCCATTTTCTTTCTCTGTTTGTTCGTATATTACACAAATTGATTAGAACCATTGGAATATAATTGGAGAAACGAACATTTAATAATAATAATTTCATTCGTAAGCTTTTCGCATATAGAATAAAATGTATAAAGCTCATTTTCCTTTACGGAGAGATGGTTATTATTAAAATGAATTTATTATTCGTTTATTTTTCCAACGATACCCCGGTATTCATGAGATTCGCGTTGTACTTCGGAAGAATAATCAAAAAAATACACTTTCCGTAAAATTAATTAGCAATTCATATTAGGAAAGTTTGTATTTGCAAATAACACGGCTAGATCTGACAAAAGACTAGTTGAAAGAATCTTCTCTCTTAATTAAAATACGAGAGGAGAAACGAGTGGTCTTAGAACAATGCAATCGTTTTACAATGTAAATTATACGTGTTGCAATTTGTCAAATAAAAATAAAAATAAAGCAAGAAGAGGCAAACAAACGAACGAACGAACGAACGAACGAAAAAAATGAAATGAAAGGAAACAAAGTCGCAGATTTTTTTTCTGGAACTCGTGGACGTGTCGTTGGTTTTCGGATTCCCTAGGGTAGAAAAAGGTTTAACCCTCTCGAAAGTTGGTAGAAAGGAAATTTACTTCGTTGGAGATAAACCGTAGCTCACCTTTTACATCCCCTCTTTAACGTTAATTAAACCCTTTCTCTATACTTACGTACAATTCCAACTATTCCATTCTCCGTGTGCTACTCCTCCTTTCGAGGATATTTAGCACGATTTCGCTATTATCCTATACCGGGTGACGATTAATTACCAAACTAGCCAACCATGATTTGTATTACCTGGTGTACAATAGCAGACCGTACCACTTTCGTTAGGATTAATGACCAAATTGTAAATGTGCATTGGACGTGCAGCAGAGAGAACGAATAATTTTTCTCCTTACTTTTTCTTTCTCTTTCCTCGAAGAAAAATGTGATTTTAACGTAGAAATGAAATTTGTTAACGAGACTTCAACGAATTAACGTAATGCATCACGTATACGCCCATTGCTAGATGTTTCTTCGAATTCATCCTTTCATTCGATCTTTTTCTAAATTTAATGAAATCTAAATTGAATAAAATTGTTTGATTAGAAAAATGACGTAAAATAAAACTACTAATCGGATAATTTAGTTATCAAAGTTAGTCGATAAATATGTAAGAAAGACTTTTGTAGAAACGAATTGTCTTACATTAGTTATTAATAGCCTCGGATAGTTTAGTTTGGAGCTTCGAAGGAAACAGAACGAGACGACTCGGCGCATAAGTGCAAAGTTTAAACGCAATATTCTCGCCTCGTGCTAATAAAGCTCTTCTCCGTGAAGTCACCGCAAAAGTTAGCACACCCTCTCGCATTTTCTCTCAACACGTGGACACACGCACAAACATACACACTGTAACGCACACGATCTCTTTGCAAAGCGTTTGCACGAAGAAGTAGTAACTCGAGAAGACGCGTTCTTTCAAACTTTTATCAACTTTCTTTACCTGAATTTTCTATGCTACTGTACTATATTATACGAAATAATATTTCTTCAATGATATTCTAAACGATCGATTTTATTCCCTTCGCGTATCCGAATTTGTACAATATTCTATATTATATATACGGTATGCATAAATAAAATAAATAATAATAGCGAGTTATTAATTATCTCTAAAAATTGTTCTAAACATCCTAAAGAAAAAAAACAGGCCGGACTATTAAAGTTCTCAGCGGCCCAAGCATTTATATTACTTTTTCTATAGAAAACAATATTAATATTTACGCGATATGGGAATAATTCGATTGGAGAAAAATATATAAAATAAATAGAACTTTATTAAAATATTTGCTTCGTTGAAACAGAAGTTATTTATTTGCCTTCTCGTATTTTTTTTATCCTATTTTTTTTTTCTTTCTGTGAAAGAAAAAACTGAAACAACGACGAACGACCGGGATAAAGTTTATTCTCTTATACCAATACGTTATCTAAATGCTAATGCGAAAAGTTTGGCGGTCGTGTTAGCGAGTTTATAGCAGAAGAGTCGAGAAGGGTGAAGAGAGGGATGAGAGAGAGAAAACGCACCTGATCCGTTCAAATCCGTGGCGGGAAGAAGGAAAAACACAACAAGGTTGTCCGTGTGAAATATTATTTCACACGAGTTTCCTGTTTTCCCTCGCTAGGAAAAAGCACGAATTTATTAAACCTGGATGATGCCGAGCAAACTAGACCGCCTAAAAGAGACTACCTGAGACTTTATGCAAAAAGATGAAGGAAAGGGAATGTTCAATGGGGACGATTAAGAAGATGCGAATGATCCCAAAAATACAACAATTTTTAACTTAATATATCCATGAAAGATTATACACGAGCGAAACTTTTTCTGTTTTTTAACTCGATTTGAAAGTCAAAATAGGAAAATTGTTGGGCGTAACTAACGCGCGAATTTATATGAACAAAATTAGAGAACTTTCATGACGCGACACACCTATCGTTTGAAATGGTATATTTACTATTACAAAAAAATACAAGAAAATAAAAAAAAAAGCAAACGTGACCCGCTTTTAAAGATACACGGAGAGTATCGCAAAGTGGGACAGTGGTCCAAGTGGATCTTACTTCTTACAAAGAAGTGCCACTTAACCTACGGTTTAAAAAAAAAAAAAAAAGAAAATGAAAAAGAAAAAGAAAAAAGCTTTTTCTGAAAGAGTTCCACGATACATACTACCCTTGACACACGCTCAACACTTTTTCCACACCTTTTAACGGTCACTAAATTTCACGGAAACACGTTTGCTTCTTGATAGAGAAGAACCCTTGCAATCTTCTTTGCGATGCTCGTAAACATTCGAGAACAAACGAGAAATGGAAAGCGACGATTCGAAAAAACATTAAACACCCTTAAACTTTATGCAAACGGATGATACTATTATTGTATTTTACAGTAGTTACGTTAGTTCTCCTCTAATTAAAGCGTACATTACGTGTTACCATGAATGTTAAAACGAACACTTTATCGTATACCAAGAATTATCTTTTATGAAAGGATCAACAATCGTATACCGAGCATTAAATGTTTTATACGGATTTAATAGTCCTGTATAATTGTCGAAAGAGGAATCAAAATAGAAAACGAACAGTATTGTTTTTCTCATGCGAAATGGAGTAAATTATTAAGCTCGAAATTCAGTGTTGTTAAACCTACTTTGATCTAATTAACTTCTCTATCCTTTAATCAAAAATAATCTTACGTTAAAAAGTTTCTATATTTGTTTAATTTATATTAATAATATATTATTTATTCTGGAGATAGGAAGACGTTGATAAATAGAAGATGTTGAGAACGGGAAGGTCCATGAAAAGAAGAAGGATGTAAAATGAAAGGGAAAAAAAGGAAAGGACGATTCGACCCTAAGGATATCCTGCGAACGTATAAAATAGGGTAGAAAGGAATTCACGGTGATCGGTTTTCTCTTCTTACGTTCGTCTTGTCCGGTCCACGCATCCGATATTACCGTCGATATCGTAAATAAGTTCAAGTAGGGTCACTCCTTCTAATCTATGTCTTTTTGGATATAAAAAACGTAAAGTCTTTGAATTTTGTAGTATTCCTCTTCTTTCCCCGGAAGATAATGAAATATGCTTCCTTCTTGATAACTCCCTCAACTTCTTGCTGTACAGAAATATTCTAAAAATTGTTCAAGATGCACTGACCGTTCGAGAAAAGAAAAAAGCAAATGTACAATTTTCTATGCATCCTCTCCTACCCTGATTGTTTCCTCACAGTCAATTGATACGTACCTGAAACAAAAAAGATATGAAAATATTAATAAAAGGGTTGGAAAATTTGGAATCATTATTTAAATGATATTACATTGTATAGATAAGAAATAAATAGAAAGAAGACGTAGGAAAAAGGTTAGAAATAAAGAATAGGAGGTACGGCAAAAGAGCTGAAATATCTCGGATTCGAAGGGCACCGTCGAAGGTGAATTCAGTAGGCACGTGTCAGAATGCGAGCCCTCCCGCAATTTCTCACATCGAGTCGCGACTAGAGAAAGAGAGGGTGAGAAGGACGAAGGAACGGAGATAGGGAACGGAGATTCGCGAAATTCAAGCGGAGGAGGAAAGGAAATAGACGAAGACTATAGGAAGAAGGGCTCTGATGTACCGTTGCTTTTTCTCATAAATCAAACGACCCTCTTCAATTTCGGTGGGAGGAAGAAAGAGACACACGGACGGACAAACAGAGAGTCAGACAACAAAAATCCCTTTTCGATCTTTCTTTTATTTTCTTTTTAATATTTTCCTAAGATCCTTTTAACAAAAAGAGAGTCCTGTTTTTCCTTTTCTTAGTTTTTCTCTCGAGAAGTGTACACGCGGTACAAAAATGGACACGCTACGTTCCTGGAAGTGGATCGATAAAGGCGACTGGCCCAGGCATTGCCCGAATTCCACGAATATCGCGTTTTCTCCCTCTGCCACGACATAACCGGAGTCAATTAAAGTGCTCGTTATACGCCCCTGTGCACGAGAAATCAACTTGCCTGTAATGAATCGGCTGCTATAGGAAAAGGGAAAGAAAGAGAATTAGGGACTCGGATGGAGAAAACAACATTTCCTAGTTTATATCTTTCTTTTCTCTTTCTTTTCTCTTTCTTTTCTTTTTCTTATACATTCTCCAAGTTTTAATATCTAGTTTCATTAGAGTAGGATTGCGAAACCAGTCAAATATTTTAATATTATTTTCTAGTATTATTATTTTACTCAATACGTAGAACATTTGAATTGAATGACCAATTCATTTCAATTACGATAATTCATTTATTATTCAATTTGTTGACTCTTAGTCCACTGTGATACTTTATTAATTTATCATCGAATAGTAATATTCATGTCCTAGAACAATCGCACGAATTGTTGGAAAGTCAGTCACGAATGGGATTGTCTATGGAACGTTTAATATAAGAGAAAACACTCATCCGATGATTGTAGGTAAGATATATCAAACGACTACATGACGTAGTTAGAAAGAGAAAAAGGGAGAGGTGAATGCGTAGTACACGTGTATACCATAACGTTTAATACATGGAACAAAATATGAGATATCTTTAATACCGATCTAACTATTTGCAGTGTAGAAAAAGAGGAGTGCACGGGGGTCGAACCGTGCAGCAGGTTTATGCCCCTGTTGCACGAGATCCAACCAAAGAAAAAGAGAAAGATAAAGAACGATGGAGATTGAGATAGAGATAGATAAAGAAAAATACGAAAAAATAAGCCGTCTTACTACTTTATATCTAACCTTAACTGCCCATTAAATTACCTCGTTAACATTCGTCATTGTGAAAAAAGTCATTTACTTTTAAAAATCTATTCCGAATTATTATTTAACGCCGTAATTAAAAGTTATGCTACACTTCTATAACGCGAGCATTTAATAAAGACAAAAAGATCAAACTTTTCTTACCCGTAACAATCATGCTCGAACATATTTCTTTTCTTTTTTTGTTTTATGTTATAACTTTCTTGAGATTATTTTGCATACGTTAAGGAAACATAAAATTGTACGGTGCTCAAGAGTTAACTGGAGTATTCATATTTCTGTCGTTATCGTCCCCTCGATTTAATTCGAGTGGGCGAGTTAAGGGGTTAATTTCGTCGAATAAATTTCAACATTAATTTTTGGTCTGTATACGTTTGTGAAGGAATTATGAAGTAATTAATGAATTAAATAAATAGTGTTAAAAAAGGTTCTATCAATTAAATTAAAAAAAAAAACACAAAAAAAGAAAAATCAAAGAATCGAGTACGATGAAAAGCGGAGTAAGAAATCCTAGAAAATATCAAGACGTCCGGTTTAATCTATATAAAGACGATGTAAAAGAGACAAGAAAGCTAAGATTATTAAATTTAATATGACCAATTACTCGAAGTCGTGTGTGTCTAGTATGCGAGCTTTAATAGTGGTGAATGTAATGGAAGTGCGTTAGTGGTGAAAGGGCGTGGTGACCACACACACACACACACGTGCGTACGTGCGCGTATTTGTATCTTTCTCTCTCTCACTCTATCTTTCGTAATGACGTCGTTAAATCAAACGGTCAAGCCATTATTAACTGCGGACAGATCTAACTGGCGACCGACCGACCGACCGACCGACCGACCGGTGGAAAGAGACAGAAACTGGAATATGCGACTTACGGGATCCTCGATGCAACCCGTCTGCGAAATTATTCGATGAGGAACCTTCGCGAACATACGCACATGGTATTTATGTGTTATATATACACACGTATATGCGGGTGCTGAACGAAACCTCTACGTTTTTCTCTATTTTCTTACTGGATGAAACAGAAACGGCTGTCGTCTGACATATGCGTGCGCTTCAAAACCTACTTAAATCATCCTCACCGACGACGTTTCACTTCCTGGAAGTTATACCGAATTTAAGATACCCCTTCAAATCGATCTCTCCTAACTCCCCCTCCCCAATCACCTCGCCCCTCCTATTTCTTCCTTCTTTTTTTTTCTACTTCCTAAAAATAAATTTATCAAGATAGAGAGAGAGAGAGAGAGAGAGAGAGCGTACTACATTTTTAATTGCTAGAAAAGATATTTGCATAAGAATATATTTTTAGAAGTAGAATCGTGATTTGGTTAGAGTCGTTAGAATTTGAAAGACTTTGAACGAAAGGAGGAAGCAAGGGTAGGTAAATTCGAGGAAGATTGGAGAAGGAGGTCGTAGAACGACGACAGGAGTGGTCTTGCTTGCTTGCTTGCTTGCTTGCCTGCCTGCTTGCTTTTACGAGAGACTAGTCGCTGGAAAAATCAATAGTTAGCTATGTGTGTTAGTATTATTTCACGGTATACATGTTCTTTCTCTCTCTCTCTCTCTCTTTCTCTCTCACTTTTCTCTCTTACTTTTTCCACAGGCCACCCTCTTCCTCGTCGAAGCTTGCATGTCGAAGCGAACCACTAAAAGAGGGGTATTCCGCACGAGTACACAGGGCCAAGCGTTTCTTCGATACTCAGGTGACACCAATGGTGACAATCTTACAATATTAATATTATAATCCTGATATTTCATTTACGATTACTTTATTTCGATCAGTGTAAGCCGGAAATTATTCAACGAATTTTTTATTAAAAATGATCTCCCCTACAAAAATTTGGAAAAAGTAATGACCCTTTTTCTAATGCGAAAAGAACGACATTTGCTGACATTTCGATTGACAAGACATTTTTCGCATTTACCAGCACCATTGGCTCGAACCAAAAGGGCTCAAATATTTCCTACGATTTTTCTGTATCTTGAAATGGTGAAAAATGTTAAGAAAAGGATTTCTGTGTGTGTGTGTGTGTGTGCTGGTCGTAGTAGACGGCTTTTCTTTTCTTCGAATTCTATTTCTATGCGGATTGAAGGAGTTACTTGAAAGTCTTGGGAGATATCGTTAGAAGGAATAATAAGCGTCGCAAAACCTTATCGTTCAACGAAAGAACCCTCTCCGCCGACGACATCAACGTACGTACGAGAGATGTTGTAAACGAGCGACTGAGAACTCTCATAAAAAAGCTAACTAATGGATCTTCTCGTTTCTTAGACAGCGGAAACAGAAATTTATCTAGGGGAAAAAAAGAAAAACGTATACGAGTAGAGCTCGTAATGTCCCAATTTGCAATACGCGCGAATGCAATTTCAAAGGAATGATTACTATAATAGATGTTACGAACGATTTCTATTAATTTAATTCCCGGTTGATCGGTAGAAATGCGATGAAAATTTTCAAAGATTCCTCTAGGACGAATTCAAATAAAAGTATATACTCGTGAGAGAGACGTAAAGTCGCGCGACACGATAAATCGGCACGTCGACTTGAGTTAAAGTCCTGTTAAACGGGTCTACTAAAGAAAGAGAGAGATAGATAATCGTAAACGACGATAAAGGGGGACGGTTCGCCTTAACAAACGATCGGACCCCTGGACTGTCGTGGATTTAGATCGTTGACGACGTAATTCGATCGGTCGTGTTTACACGCTCGGATTATGTAACTTGAGCGATAGCATCGATGAATCTCAGTCGGCTTAAATTCGCTCTGAAAAGCAACGTAATTCGGAAGCTTCAAAAGCAAATGCATAGAAATGCATTAAATTAATATCTGATTACCTCGTTGATCTTTCAAATGATAATCCTTTGACGTTTCGCGTCATCAAAGAAAAAATACTAATAGAGCCAAGCCAATTACATTTATAAAATAAAATAAAATGTATACACCTAGAGCACATATTATTCCTTAAACATGAAATTAAATATATGAACGTGTAATTTATTTACATTAATATTAAAAGTTGCAAGAGGTGTTATTAAGTTAATGAAACCGACACGATAATTAAAGCGAGAGCAAATATACCTAGAAAAACAGAACGAGAAATGAAAGATTTCAATTAATTAGACTGATAAATATTTTCTCTCTATCGACGGAAACACCTACGCTCGTAGTTTCGTTCGTTGATTTCTGGTCAGATTCCAGAACTGTTTATGCGTCTCTTTACGACACAAAGTATACACAGACAAGCGTTTTCGATGCTTGCCAAAAGTGTGTTGGTAAAGCGTGTCGTTAAAAGAAGACGAGGGGCTTATTCGGTTTTCTTGCAAATTCCACGAGATGTTTATACGGCACGATTCCTTTTTACCAAACTACTTTTGCCTAAAGGAAAAACGTTTGGGACTAACTAACTAACCAATTAATTAACTAACAACATTACCGATAATACAAGAAACTTTTTCGTTTACATATTCTCATTTATTTTCATTCCTTTGTAACGCAAGAACGCTTATAGGTGAATTCTTTTTAAATTATTAATTAAGCGAAATAGCTGGCCAAAAGATTTTCTAACATCTAAGAAGAATTAGATAAATGCGCGTGTATATTTGTATATGTGTGTTTATGTATGCGCGCGTGTCTAATCTTTGGAACACTTGCAATAATGTTGCAATGCTTATTTAACAAAATGCGAGCGATTATTTAATGTAAACCTTTGATAATTGTAAAATATGAGGTAAACTAATTTTCTCTGTATAGTATGTGTGTGTTTATTTCGTAAAAATGAAAGATGTTTGTAAAGAAGAAGAGATTTCAACGATGACTTCATGCGTACGCTTAACCTTCGACAACCAAGACGTTTATTTTTTCTTTTCGTGTTAACTACGAGAGGAATGCGAACATAATGTTATCAACAAAAGATTCACCTAAGGCAGACACATATGTCTATGGATATACACGTTTGTATCCGATCGATTCAAAAACTATGCACGGCAACGTTTAAAATCAATATTATTTTTTACGGCTTTAATAGAATGTACGAAACGATAACATTTACATAGAATATTGTAGTAAACTCTCGATAGTATATATAATTTGTACATGTACAGCAAATAACGAAAATATCCCAATACTTCCTGCAAAATCAAACAAAGTATCAATATAATGTAAATTAATCGATATTCTGTGTGATTTAAAAAAGAACAAAAATATAAATATGATTTTGTATTTAATTTTGACAATACTTTGCGTAAAATATTGAACGATTTAATAAATGTGAACTATATAAAAAATGAATTCATTAAAAAATTAACGCAAATGTTATTGCATTGCATAATTAAATCGTTTTAAACTATAGCTAGAGAAAGAGAGAGAGATAACAAAAAACAGGTGTACGGTATACGCTTTGTAAGCTACACTTTTATCTCTCGCTCGTGGTTGATGTTTGTACTTGGTGAAAAGAGAGAGGGAGAGAGAAAAAGAGAAGGAGAAAAGAGATAATCTCGTCCTACTGCAAATAGCAAATAAAGCGAACAGCCACGTGTACGTACGTGTATACGCCGACACAAACGAAACAGATAAGTGTACAACCAAACAAATACCGTCAATGTTTTTTACGAACTGTGCTGCTGTTAAATCGATGACTGCTTTCGAACGAAAGATAGAAACTTTCAACTAATCTATCAATGTAATCTCTTTTTCTCTCTCTTATCAAATTCGAATAAATGTTTGTACTGGAAATATTTCTCATGCAAATATTACGAACGAAGTGTCAATAATTAAATTTAAATAATAACATAATTGATACCTGAAAAAATTAATTATGACAAATACAGCAAAAAGATTGTTGACTTAAAATTATTTCAATTAAAGTCGATATCGTAATTGAGTGAATAAAATCATTTTTGGATGAGAATATAATCTGGGAAGCGACGGATCGGCCTACCTCGTAAATATCGATCCTTTCTTCCCTCGAAGAAGAGCGTGGATGACGTTGCTGTAGAATACAAACGACGACGACGACGACGACGACGACGACGACGACGACGACGACGACGAGAACGAGGACGACGATATTAGATGAAATGAAGGAAATACGTAAGGTAGTAGTTGACCAAGAGAAGGCAGTAGTACGAGTCTTGCATTGGTCAAACTTCTTCGGACACAAATAGATATAGACAGAGAAGGAGAATAGATTAATAGAGAATATACAATTGGACGATAGCCTTTGAATTAACAAATGGACATTGTTAGAAACATGAGGACGGCATAACTGTAACTTGTCACTTTTCAATTGATAGTATTATTCGTTCATTTTCACTACGACGACAACGACAACAACACACGTGCTCGGAATAATCTTTCTAACCGGTTTCTTTATAAGTTCTTCGAAAAATCACCAAGGAAAAATATCACAGTTAAAATCGAATGATGATCTTATTCTTTTCCTCTTCTTCTTCTTCGTCTGCTTATTCTTCTTTTCTAATGTAAGGATAAAATCAAAATAAACACATCGATTATCTAGTCGGCAAATACGTATATATATAACGTTGGAAGCACACACGTTTATTTCTTGCTTCAAGTTCCTCTCTTAATTTCTCTTCTTATCAATAATATTCGCGCGCATAATGTTTTATTTTAATAGGAAAACAAATAATCGTACGTTAGTATAATTGATTCGTTAATCATGCACTTCCTCTTGATAACACTTGCTTCCTCCTTTCTTCTTTTTTTTCTTCTTCTTCTTCTTCTTCTCTTTCGGCAATGATGATTACATACCACCTGCGTGTAACGTAGAATTAAAATATTTCTTTAACACTAGTTGATACGAGAGGGGAAGGGAAGGGGGAGGGGGAAAAGAAATAATGATTCAATAAAAAATGAGTAATAAATATGTGCGAAAGATAGAAAGATGGAAGGGGAGAAACGAACGGCGGTACGAATTGTAAACGCACCCCGAATATGTCAGAACAATAAAGATGCGACGCGCGCTAAGGGCCACGCACGACTAACCAGACTCGGGGAAGTTCGGGGCTAGCGCTTGCGCGTACACTCGAACTCTCGTCGAGCCGCCGATACTATAACGCAACGTGGTAGGGGAAAATAGTGAAAGAGAGTAGTGGGGGTATCCGGCCAAGCACCCTTTCGATATACTCATTGCAAAAACTATTGTTTTCCTATTTTTCCGTTTTTTTACCTTTCCTTTTTCTAATTACAACGGTTTAATATAAACACGTGTGTTTCTTTCATTTCATTATTTTCATTTTTAAATCTAAATCGAATTCATTTGGCGTCTATATTTTATCTATCATTTTTTTAATTATCGAAGCGTTGAAATCATCGATACGAAAATTCTACACGGGTCAGCCATTAAAATATGAAACGTTTGTCTCGTATAGTCCATTGATATATCGCACATAGTCGATCTCATTTCTCTCGAACGTGTTTTAGATCTTACCCCGAACGTTTTTACCGTGGAAAGAGTAACCTTTTTACATTTTTTATCTTTATCCTTCGAGATGAGAATTCTTTAAATGATCTATGTTTATGTAACATTTTTTTTCTAACGTAAAATACGCTCGCAACGTTTGCGTAGAAAAACATTTAACACCTGGTATAAATCTAGGAAAGAGATAAGGAAGGCAACGATGATTACGATAAAGTATGAAAGCAAATATCTTTCGTTGATCCCAACGGAATCATTTATTCGATGAAACGTACGATACTCGGGAAAAATCGCATCTAACGATAGTGAAAATGACAAGGAAGGTATCGTCGAACGAATACCTTCAACGAACAAGAACGTGTACGTCATTAATCTAAAAATAAACTAGCCTTTCTCTCTCTTTTTCTCTGTTATCGCACCTATGGATGAGCGATACGATTCAAAGCCCGCATTCCTCTTGAATTAGACATTGATAAAAATATCAAAAAGACAGCGTGGTGGTATGCAGTGATAGCCTGATATGACGATCGTCAAGATATTTGCAGAATACGAACAGTTCGCTTTATACGCTATAAAATTATTTATTTTTTATATTTTTTATTATATGGTCAATTAAAAAAATATAGAGAAAATAATAAGAAATCGCGTCCTCGAGGTAATACTTTTGGAAATAAGTTTTATGGTTTTACAAAGACACAAATACGTGTACGTATATTGTAGACCACAAGTATGATTCAAAAAATATTCAAAGAAACATTCAGTTCTCCGATACACCAACTCGCTCTCTCGATCTCTCCCTCTCTCTTTCTTTTCCAATTCTAGTAGAATAAGAATGTATATTTGAATACCGTTCTCTCCTTTTTCTTCTTTGGTTATCATCCTATGCATAGAGAATACAAAAACTTAGAAGATACGATTGAAAGAATCTTTGAACTATCGATGAGTAGAAAAGTACTATCGTATATAACGGAAGTCTTCTTTTCGAATATGGTTGCGACGTAAAAGTCAATATTATGTCGAATCAAATTTATTCGAATGACTATATTTAATCAAATTAATAAGAATATTTTCATCGATTTCCAATAATTATATATCTCCTTACGTAATTATAATTAGGTATTAGTCCATTAATTAAAATAACGTTCAAATTGGGAAGTAAAACTAACGAGAGAAAGACAGAGAGAGGGAGACAGTACTCCCAAGTTTGAGAAAAAATAAATCTTATTATTCTTTGAATTTCCGAGTAAGGAAAAAATCCGTGTACAAGAGTGGTGGATTAATTAACGTTGATTAGATACGTGACACCGTGCGTAGGTTTCGTTTTACTTTCTAAAGCAATTGTCGGCACCTTTGAACGGGTTTTTCCGACGCGTGATACATTTTATTTCTCTCTTTGGTTATTTACTTCTAAAGATCGAGCAAAGGAAAAGAGAAAGTAACAAATATATTCTAACGAGAGAAAATAGTTTCATTACTTCGAAATGTAAAACAAATGAAGTTCTTATCTCGTCGAACATTATATATTTGACATATCTATCGAATCTAAAAGAGAAAAAAAACTTGGCAGAAGGAAAGCAACAAATGGGATAAAAATTTGATAGCACCGAAAGGATAGAAGTTGACGATTTGAAAAGATCGATGGAGGGTAGCAGAAAACACACCTCGCTTGGAGAATCTATCGACCTGTTTGCATCGTCGTTGACTATAGTCAACGACGATTTTACGATAGCTCGTTTATGGCATTACGACGATGAATCTACGCGATGCGAGAACAGTTATTGCTATCTGTATCGAATCGTCTTATGGAAATAGGTCAATGAGAATTCTTACGAAATCTTGAAGATCAATGAATATTTTATGATCTACCAAACAGATAACTTCGCGACAAATTGAATGAGCGAAAAAATTGGAAAAAACTTTAAAGGAGAAAATATATAAGGGTCAGCCAAAGAGAATGGATTAAGGCAGAATGGATAAAGGTAGTTAGATATTCCTAAAATAACTCATTTGTAATGGAACACGAGTAATTACAGTCGTCGTTTTAATTCCCGTTGCTATCCCTTCCTGTAATAAAAGTGTAACCTAGAAGCTAGTCCTTATTGCTTATAATTAGGTTAGACATTATGAATTTCCTTGGCCACATAGGCCAATGGTTCGCGTTGCAAAGTGCTACAGGTGATAAGAGTTCTCCGATCGATCTTTTGGTGTCAGCTTTTCCACTGAAAATCGACGACGCAAAGATAAGGGATGAAAATATATATATATACCCGAGTATTAAACATTCAAATGAATAATTAAATAAATGTTAATAAAATTAATGAATAAATGAAATATCGTAAATGTGTGTATGATGAATTTTGTAGATATTGCGTTAAACCTTCATGCATCATTTCAATATTTTCTTATTCAATTATAATTCACAATGTATGCTTGATATTCCAACTCACGTAAGCGCAGTCGTCGATCGTGACCTACCATGAGATAACCGTGATTGACAGGAGGATAATCTCAGCAGACTATAATGCTACTAGGAAGCAGTTAGGTGTTTTATGCCGTAGCACGTATCACGTAAGATTAATATCGATCGTTCACGGATAAGATAAGATAGAATGAAGGGACTTTAACTGGGGACGTTACACAAGTTTCCTTCCTTTTCAATCTTAACCCATAGACAATAAGGCATCGATGGAACCGTACAATGCAAAAGGAATCTTACAAGAAGGTTTGATCACAGATGACGATGGTGATGACGATGCTGATGCAGGTGCTGATGATACTTACCGTTTCTTATCTTCGAATAAAAGATTCTATTTTTCTTGATCGTTCATTCGGAAGGAAATACGATTGGCAAAGAACTCTCGATGATGAGAAGTAACGCGAGTCGACGAAAGAGAAGTGGCTCGAGTCGAGATTAACGAAACAATGGGAAGAGAGAGAGAGAGAATTCGCTAAGCTACCGCTAGGAGCCCCGATACGTTTTCAACGAGCAGCAACAACGACGGCCGACCATTCCAAACGCATCGATGAACAAAAGGGGAATGAGTGAACAAGAGAAAGAGAGATATACACGGAACGATGCAGGTGAATCTCTTTCTTCCTCTCCTTTATTTTTATCTTCACGCCACTTTCGAAGCACGTACGAGAGGAGTCTCGATGAAGTAGACAGGGAGAAATGGGGAATGAGAGAATCGGAGGAGGTGGGATGTGGGTGGCAAACGCATTCCGTTATTGATTCTACCGGCAGTGATTTCGAAGAGGCTTCGCGTAAGCCATTTCCTTGTGAAGTTGAAGAGAAAAGCGTGAGAAGGTGGTAGCCGGAGGACAAAGGAAGAAGGGACGCTTTATCGGATTCTAACGATGGCGAATCGATAAAATCGTACGAAGGATTTTTTTCTTCCTTCTTTTCCCTTGTCATCGGACCCTCAAAGAATTACGCCTAAAGAAATACGAGAGATGCGAACAAAGATGAGAGATTTTGTGGAATGCTAATGGTGTTCCTTGCTGAACGAAAATAGATGACGAGTCGAAGGATTAATTAAAGGAGTGGAGGAATGTTTGGTGTTGATTGGAGAATCCGAGGGATCGTGATTAACGAAAAAAATTAGTTACGAGATTATTTGTTCCTTCTCATTGACCTATAAGAAGTATGTCACGATTTATTAAAGTTTCTTAATGAGAATCAATCATTTATTTGAAGAATATTGAAAGTATAAAAATAAAAGATAAAATAAAATAAAGAAAAAAGTGTTAGAAGAGAAGGATTGAACATATGTTCAAGAACGCAAAGGATTAAAATCCCATCTTGGCAAAGGAAGAAAATAATAATAAAACGCGTGTCACAGGGAAGCTTTTTACGTTGAATTCGGACATCTTTGCCTGGCAATGCTCACTCACGCGTCAAATTATCCTAGCTAAACCCGCGTCAAACTGGAAATTAATCTCGACAGTTATGACAGAGAGAGAGAGAGAGGAATTCCGGGCCAGTCACCTTTCCAGCTTCGCAGCAGCCATCGATGAAATATTTATTCACCGTTCGATCGACTAGGAATAACTAAGTATGCCGTCATTCGATTATTATCGCATGAATTTAAAAAATAATTGGTACAACTTTAAGGATAGTTTCTCGACTTGTGTTTCGTGGCATGACGTAATTGTTAAAATTTCGTTAAAGTCGAAAAGAAACGATTTCACAAATTGGAACAAGGAAGGAATCTTGCTTTTTCTCTCTTTCTCTCGTTCTATCTCACTTTGCTCTTAATTGCGCGTCTCCGCTCGTACAGACGGGATATCTGGAAATAACGACAGGAATCTCCGACGACGTCGTTCGTGGACGGCAAGAAGGAGGAAGAGGAGGAAAAATAAGAGAAATAACGCACGACTAATAAGAGAAACAGTAAGAGAGAGAGAGAGGGATAGAAGGACGTTGAGACGTCGAAAAATAATTCAATTATGCCACGTACGCTCGATTAGAACAGATGTCGGAATATATAACCGGTGTCGAATTATTTTCCAGTAAATTCCGTTTAAAAAATAACTTGATGTAATATGGGAAAAAATTGCAAACCTTTGGAAAGGGAAGAAATTCGCGTATGGGTGGGAATTCGAAATTAAGGGGTTCGATCGTAATAGGAAAGGTTCGATTGTAGAAAAAAACTAAAAAAAAAAAAAGAAGAAAAATAGAAAAAATGCGTAGTCTCCGGTGATTTTCAATTTGTAGGTGCTTTCATTAGGAATGCCGACGTCTTAGCTGACTGCCTACCATCATTTATGGCAGCCACCTGCTGTTATTATGCGCGCTTGCTTGTTCGAATTCGCGTATAGTTGGAAGGCGATATTTCGAAGCGGTTATTCGGCATGGCCCGCTGTTTATTATCGTCCTGGCATACCGTAGCTAACGATCCCTAACGCCGACGTGCGTTACTTCGTCAGATGTGGCGGATGCCGTGGCATTCCTCCTTACGTACCACCCTATGTGTGTCTGTCTCTAGTCTATTTCTTTCTTTTACTCAAACTCTAACTTCTCCCTATTCCAATTTGTACAATCCAGAAACGAAGCAGAGCTCGAACGAGTTAACGAGTCCACGCACTTCTTTTTCTTCTTCTTCTTCTTCTTCTTCTTATTATTATTATTATTATTATTATTATTATTATTGCTTTCTTTTTTTCTTTATTTACACCATGGTAGACGCGTTTTATTCGATTTATCCCATAGCAGCGTGGAATATCAAAGTTATGAAGAAAAAGAAGCATTTGGTGCTTTTAAAAAACGGGGAAAAATATTCGAGATACTGGACGATATTTGGAACTTCCTCGACATCAGGAGAACAAAATCTACGAGGGTGTTTCCATACGATAGGGGATGGGAAAGGATAAGAAATAGGGTAAATGCGTGCCGTAAATTTTCATGCGAGCCAACGAAGAAAAGATACCTATAAAAAAAAAAAAAGAAAAAAAGAAAAGAGAAAAAAAATGTGATATGAATTAACGACTGGAGAGAGAGAGAGAGAGAGAGGAACGAAAATCATATGGGGAAATATTTTGAGTTAAAGCGAATACGAAAGCTGTATCTTTCTTTTTTATGTCGGAAATAAATTCCCATTGTTTGCGAATTACATTAGGAACATAAGGAAATGAATAATCTGATAAAAATAAATTTGTTGAATAATTTGCAATCTTCCAACGTTCGTTTGTACAGACTAATGTCATACACGGTTGCTGGCTAGCGATGTCGATCGATATGCCATAAATAATGGATATACCTAACGTGAACGAAGCCACATACATCTTATATAAATATATTTATAAGTAGTTATAACTTTCCAAAGGATATTCTCTCTCCCTCTCTCTCTCTCTTTCTCTTCCTTTTTCTTTCACGGGTATCCTCGTGAATTTTAATAAGACACCGTTGCCTAACGCGTCATTAAAATCGTCCATGCTTAAAATCTAGAAAAAAAAAATTAAAATATAAATAATTTGTAACTTCCTCTGTGTGTGGATCATCTTTTATATATTATTGAAATACCGATCGATCTTAAGATAGATCTTAGAATAAAATGACTACAACCCATCTCGTCATCTTCCTTTTTCTTTCGATTTAATTTTGCTTTTTCTTATTTTGATTTCATATAACGCAGCAAGATATTTTTGTATAGATCGTAAATAACAAGATGATTCGGCAAAAGTGCGTAGATTTTTAATCTATTTATGTAGAAAGCACTCTCTTTCTTTCTACTAAACTTTGGAGATAGGTAGAATCTCGAATGAAATTTCCTTTCACTGTTCGTCGATCTCTCAAAGGACACAAGACGTCTGCTTGAGTAATCCTTTACGATCCTTTTATAATGCACGAACTTGTGTATCTTCCGACAACGCGCGTTTACTTTCTTCTTCTTTTTCTGATAGGATAAAGATTTAAAAACTCCTCGAAAATTACCTTGGCATTCGTGGCGTTGTAAAACGTGGAGAAGTGGATCCCCTAAAAGCGAAAGAAAATGGAGGGAACCGTCCTTCGAAGACATCCGAAGAGATTGCAAAGGTACGTTCGATGGTACGTACAAGTACTTCCTTCTTTCTCTCTCTCTATATTTTTTTTTCCTACTATCCAGAGTTCCTTCTCGTATTTGGTACGATACAACCTTACGATACAACCCAAGGAAACTTCTATCCTGATCGTAAGAAGCCATCGTAAGAAGACGATTTTACGTGGACGAGAAGAAACTTGGCGAAACGGAATGAGCCTTGTTTTCTTCCTCTTCTTCTTCTTCTTATTTTTATTTTTATTTTTCTTCTTTCTCTACTTCTACGACCATCTATCTCCTTCTAACTTCTTCCTTTTTGCCAACGACTACCCATTTACCCATGTGTGTCGGCTAAAAACTTCAAGTAAAAGGAACTTATTACGAAATTGGATTAATCTTTAAAAATCTTTTTATGATAACAAATAATTTGTTTAAATGAGGTAGGTGCAAATGTCCCAGTGATATGAATTCTTAAAATAAAAATGTAGATGTGAAAAGAGAATATATATATATATATAAAAAAAAGGAAAAAAAGAGAGATAAAATCTAGTTTCTGTCTCTCAAAGACTTCTACCCGCAGGTCATATGTTTATCGTCAATTACTATCTCGCAATATCGTGCCTCTCATCGTGTCCCCGTACAAAGAAAATTGCTTCACGTTATTTTTCATGATTACGAGAAAACTACAGAAAGATTTTCTCAATTTTCTTCCTCTCTTTTCTACACACACACACACACACACAATCAGACGAGCAGGAACGAGATCCTGCTATCGTTATCGTCACGTACCTACCAAACACATTTTCCTCTCGATAGCTCGAAATCGAGTTCCGAGTCTGATCTGCTGGTGTGCTTGCATTATCTTCACGGATAAAGGAAAATTCATGGAACCTTGGGAATTCGAAAAAGAAATTGACCTTAATATTATTGATAATAACGAACGAAATCAAACCAATTCGAATAGATTTTTGTTATCCTTTAAGAAATGCATTCTTTCCTCTAATATCGATAGCAAATTTTCTTCTTTAACAGCTGAACTTGTCAAATGAAATTCAAATGAAATTATATTAAAAATGTGAATTTCATTCTACTGTTCTTGGAATATCACGAAATTCGTGAAGGAGATATCAATGCCTGTATAGAACACATCGATTAGTTCAAGTTCCTATCAAGGATCCTTTCATTATAGTCTAGGATTAATTTAGCCAATCGATAACAGACACCTGTTTAGAAACGCAGCTATTTCTGACAATAGGACAAAAAGGATTAGGTTAAAGTTAAAGGGGAGAAAAAGAAATCTTATTATTAGCCCGTTGAATAATTAGGTAAGGAAAATTCTAGGCAAAGGAATAAAATTGTCCTGCCGGAGAAACTCGAGTGACATTGAAATTTGCATAACAGGCGGTTTCACGGTAAAACTTTGGCAAGAGTTTGCGGTTGGTTAAACGTCCAAGCGGAGAACATAGAAGAAAACTTTAAGGTCGAGGATCAATTTAACCGCCATTGATTGCCAAGAGATAAATTCCTCGAGTTTATCGAGTTTCAAAATTGTACTTTCATAATTATCGTTAGGATCTCCCTGTGATTTATAGATATATAAAATATATTTAAAAAAAAAAAAAAAAGAAACAAAAGCAACAGCAAAGAGAAAGTAAGAACAACGACTACCCCGACACGAGAAAGATTTTATAGAGCAAAGTAAAAAAAAAATGGGTTCGTTGCAAGTTAACGCAGTTGTGATCGATGTTCTTCGATACCTCGTAGCTCAGGGTAAAATCAGCAGTCTCACTCTTCGGCTATTACTTTTCTTTCCATTTCCTTTCGTTTCCCATTTCATACGTCAAAAGGCACTCCTTAAAATACTCCCTCAAAGTTCAACGATCTATCCTTGACTTTTAAAAGCTCTCTCTCTCTCTCTCTCTCTCTCTCAATAAGACTATTATTTTTTCTCGTTGAAAAACCTTGTCTCCCTGAGTTATCAAATAGAAATAAAGTAAGTATACTCCTCTCGCAAAAAAAAAAAACAAGAGAAAAAAAAGGAGAAAGGTTTTTTTTATTTCGACAGTCTAATCTTCTTGAAACTCTGTTCTACTTGTCCGGGAACGTGTAACAAGGTAGGAGTCCGTAAGCAGCCTTGCTACTGAAGGGATCTACTCCAACGTTATTTACGATTCAAGTCATGCACATCGCGTGCTTTATTAATTAATAAACACACCCTGGATAACATGGCATGCCCTTATGCTCTCTCGCAAAGGCTCTTTTGAGTTAGAGTCTCACAACGCAACAACGGCAACGGCAACGTGATACTGTTTTATGCTCGATTCCGCATACGAATCATTCGTAATAATAAAAGTTAAGACAAAAATCATTGAAACGATGACCGGTTGAAATAGTTCTGCATTAAAATACTATGCAAATATATTAAAAATAAATTCAATCGCGAAAAGCAGAAGTTAAGTTACTCGCGAACGATCTCTCTCGTAAAATCTATGAGATATGTTTCGCGAAAAGACATTTTTACGAGTTCTACTACCCGAATCGCACACCTGTGTCGAGATCCCTGTAAATAATAAAACAGAATTTTGATTATTTTCACTTTGAATTTTGATTAGGCACTTATATCGAAAAATCGATGTATCATCATTTTAACTGATCGTTGATTCGTTTGAATAGTAGATGAATACTGAAATATCAATTTATAAATAAGCTTTTTCAATGAATCTTCGTTAAAAAGGTATGGTCAGTGGCCGTGTTAATTCCTCATTGACGTTAAGCGCAATTACATTTATCTTTGACGTAACATGTCATGTTGTTTACTAACCCCACCCACTGACTTCCTCTCCACTATTCATTAGAAGCATCGAACGAGGCGCATCCCACAGTCTCTCTATTCATGAATTTCATTTCACGCTCAAATAAAAGTTCCTTTATTTAAGGTATTTCAATTAAATCTAAACAACAAATAAACATGAAACATTTTCGAATACCACCACCACCAAAGCTGCTCCCACACGGGATAGCGATGGAAAAAATTAATTCGAACGCACCGATTCTCAAAGTCTATTATTATTAATAACATCTCGAAATATGGGGTAAAAAAATGAAAATTGCAATGTTTCATTCAAATTACTCGATTGAATTAATGAAATTTCAATAATTATTTGACTACCCGCAAAGCAACCATATCTTCAAATATGTATGAACTTTATGAATATAAAAAATAAACCAATAGAGGGAGGGTAAGAGACAAGAAGAGCTACGTAAACGTGTTTAAAAGAGAGAGAGAGAGAGAGAGAGAGAGTGAGAGGGTGGAAAAAGAGAGGTAGGGGATGAAATCGATAAACCAAGATGGCGGTTCACAGTGCCGCAGAGTACCGCAGCCAAGCTACCACGAGATTATCCTCGGCTGCTCGACCTACCCATAGCACGGTTACAGATATATGTCGGCCGCATTGTCGTAATCACGATGGTGAGCTTTACCCTCTCGCATCAGTTGTTATCTCTCTCACTCTCTCGAACCCTTACACACACTTTCTATCCATCTTTCATACCCTTTATTCCTTTCGCTATCGTCAAATAAAACAAAGTCGCGGCGATAATAAATCGTCGATATAAAAACTCCTAAGACTATTTCTCTTCTCGATCTTCTTAATCTTGACGATGCATCCACGTGGCCGGATCGTACGATAGTCTTACGCCACTGGTTGATATACCAAGGCAGTGATAGAAACCCGTCTGTGGTCAGCCGGTCGACTCCTGCCAGACTCTGAATTAACCGAACCATTTGCGATCCTACCGATATTTTTTAAATACATCAATGATTCGAAAATGATCGATTTCGAGATAAAGAAAATAAATAATAAGAGTTATATTTTTCGTAGAAAGGAGAAAAAGAAAGCACTAAGAGCTTTATTCCGATTAAAGTCAATATTTTCTGACTGGTTGGGTTACGAGATGATGAGAAAGAGAATTTCAAAGGAAGAAAGAAAAAGAGAAGGTCCATTTGGAGAAGAAATCGAATGAAAAATAAAAATGAGAATTCTATTGCGCGTTGGGGGAGGCTGGTCTTGGGAAGGTGGAGCAATACTTCGGATGTTTCCTTGCTAGAAAATTTTCACGAAATGCGACTTCAGCTCCTCTCTGTTTTTACCTTTCTTTCAGTCTTTCTTTCTTTCTTTCTTTCTTTCTATTCGATCTGAAGAAGCCGACGCGCGTCGTAAGCGGGAAAGATAATTCCACCTTCCCATCCTGAAGTCCCAACAACTCCTCGTCTTCTTTCGATATCACGTTACTCTTTTCGTTCCAACACACAGCATCCAATCCTCTTCTCGAAGAAAGGAAAGACAGAGAGAAAGAGAAAGAGAAAGAGAAAGAGAGAGCGAGAGCTAGAGAGAGAACCAGCAAGCTTGCTAGCTAGTTCCTCCTAGTGGGTGGTTGTGTTCGATCCGCATGCTCGACTTGTTTCTCGCTCGTGAGGAAAATTCCCGACGTTGTAAGCCACTCTCATCTCCTCGAGTTCCATCCGCGCCCGATGTGTAACGCCTTTATATCACGCGTAGTAGATGACGTGCAACGTAAGTAACGTACTTCTCCTTCTTCCTATGAAAAGAACGAGTGCTATTACACACTGACGTAAGAAACTACTATAGAGTTAAGAGCTTTCTCCTCTCTCTTCTACCTCTACGATAGATTCCACATACAAAACTGTCATATGGGAACTTTCTTGCTCAGCATTTCGCTACACTTTTTTTCACCAATAACATTTTATCTCTTTCGAGTTTAATATTGTAACCCGAACCAGAGGAGCTTTATTGGAAAGGTTTCGATGCTGTACGACTTGGGGATATCAGAAATCATTCGAATACAAATCGATGAACAAGATTTTCTTTGAAATCAATTTCAATATTCTTCAAAAAAGTATAGATAGCAGAAAATATACCGACACGAAAGCTTCTACTTTTCTTTTTTTTTTTATAAAATATATTTCTGAAGGAAACGTAGCAGTCGGTAGTAGTTTGTACAGAGATACAAGGCAGTTGTTTACGAAGAGATCAGAGAACGTGGGTGTAATCCTACTTCGTACGACTTTGTCCTCTCTCTCTCTCCCCATCTTCCTCCGTTAGGTCGTGTTTGCTGGACACATTTCTCCTTCACTATACACCAATCCTGTCCCTTGGTCCGAAGTAAGCTTGGAAGCAACCTCCCCTACGACGGCTCAACTACCTCTTTGTTCATCCGTATTCACTGGCACTTTCCCTCCCTCCCTTCGTGTCTTTTCTACCCTTCGTCGTAGGTAGATGCGACGACTGCTGTCAAGGACATTCTATCGATTCGTCGTTACCGTCAAATGCAATAATACGACTGCACGTCTATCAAACTTTGTCAATTTATTTTACGCAAGGTAATACTTTATGATTTATGCGAAATGAACATTTCGTTTTGAAAGAGGATTTACAAATATTTTAAGATGATAAGAAATCGAAGGGATACAGGGATAAAAAAGAAAAGAAGAAGAAAAAAAAAAGAAAAAGAGGAAAGTAGAGTGTCGTCTCGTGTCGCGCGCTGTTTAACACTCAAGGAGAAAGACGGCCGTCGTGATGCCGAGAAAGCCGACCCAAGAGACCGTTTACGCGAGATAACTCGAAGAACAGCTTCCGAAGTCGTGTCTCGTATCATGTTGCGAGAAAAAGGCAAACGTGTCCAAGCACGATTTCGAGTGGAAGATATCTGAGAAAGAGCTAGTCTTTCGATCGGTTCGGGATCATGCGATCACGTTTTTTCTATCAGTTCCTCTCATTTATTTTCTCATCCTTCTACTACTACCTTTATTTTTTTCTCGCGACACGATGGAATTTATACTCGGACGTTCCATGTTTTTTTTTTTTAAAGAGGCAGAAAAAAAGAAAGAATAAATGAATCGATGGTAATATACGTTAAAGGAGCACGTGGTCGAGGTAAAGCTCAAAAGTCAACAGCTTCCCGCGACAAACAGCCGCAGCATCGCGTGTCATGAAGGTTGCTAGTCACGCAATGGAAAATGGGTATTAAAGCCGAACTTTCTTTCTACTTCCGTACAATGCACTTTGCTCGCTGCTATCAGTGATAGCACCGACCTGCTTGTTACGACCTCTTTCACGATATTCGATATAGCCTACTACTCTTCTATTTGCTACCCCGTTGCCGTAAACGATCGATTTGGTTAACAGTAAATTCAACTGGATAATTTCAATTCACTTTTGGACAAATAGATTGGCCGAATAATTGAATAAATCAAATAAATCTAGATGGGGTAATTTTTCGTCAAAGGGGGATTTTTAATTAGATCTCGAAAGGAATATCTAAGAATTTTCTTCTGGTCCTTGATCACGACTTACCCGCATCCTTAAGAGAAAAAGGCCACAAAGGAAATTGAATCTCTCTTTCTCTCTTTTTCTCTCTCGCTATCTCTGACCGTTCGCATCGTGAGAAATGGCCGCAAGCATTTCGATTTCCTGCACGGCGACATCCGAAAGACGGGATCTCAAATGTTACCAAAGGTATTTTGTACGGTACGCTAACGCTCTGATAAATACACTTTGTAGATAATAACCGACAGTACCCGAATCTGGGTCGTGTCAACTTCCCCTACTGAAACTTTCCTATCATCGATTTGTTAACGTAATTCATACATTAACGAAAGATAAATCTTTCGAGTAAGACCGATAATATAAAACTTTCGTGTACACGTTGTTATCCTAAATCGAACGACCAATTCAACGAAATCATTATCGTAATCTATAAAACTGATTTAATCTATTCACAAACGAAATTTATAAAATCGAGTAAGGTTTACGTGGAAAATTATTTTGGTTTCAACGAGAGAGAGAGAGGAAAGAAGTGAAGTGATCGAAGAGAGATGAACGCACAACAGCAGCCATATTCTATGGTAAGAAACATCTGATGTATCCTGCGGATCCTAGCAATCCTAAGGACACGTCCAGTCGCTTATTCGGAACAACAGTAGTAGGATCGTGTAGAACGTGAAAAGCGTGGGACGTCACGCGAAGGTCGCAGAGCCCGAAAATCCATAACCACCCTCCCACCCCCGTTACGTTTCGCGAAGTTGCGCTTGCGCGACCCAAGGCTCTTTACCAAAGAAACGACGGCTAATGGCCCGTCCTCGTTACAATACATTTTTCGACAATTACTTATCGACCGATTTTCAAATATATTTTCAAATATATTTTCAATACATTTTTCCATCTCCTAAAGCAAACCAAATCTAGAAAGAATTCTTCTTAAACAAACATTTATCTAATATCCTCGTTTCATCGAATCAGCGATTTCGAAATTCTCGAATATCCGCGATAATAGAATAAAATGAAGTTCTGATTTTTCCTGGACTTGACCGATAATATCACCGTCACGGATATGAAAAAACTAATTAATTAGGAACGTTATCTCCATGACACTACGAATATGAAGAACAAAAGAAACAAGAACAACTAAGTGGATGAGAGATCAGACGAAAGAAAAATATAATCCAATTAACTTGGAGAGACGGAATTTGATGTTTTACTAAATCAAGAAGTCGGATTATCTTTATTAATTAGCTCGATTTTCGAAGATGTCCTTCATTAATTAATTCATTCATTCATTCATTCGATAATATTCAACTCGTTCTGTAACATAGAAACTGTTTCTACTTTTTCTTCTTCTTTTCCTTCACTTTGAATAAATAAAAAGGACGAAAAAAAAATGTAATTTATAATTTTTTTATTGCCAAGGAATCTTCATTGAGATATCAAAAGTGAACGAATATCGAATTGCATAATGATGTTAATGCGACGACGATAATCAATCCAGAGATTCGCTACAGTTCATTATCGATAGATTTAACGTGCAATTACAATGATGAGCATTCGAATGAGTAGCAGGACGTATTCGAACTGTCAGTGTTATCAACAACTCCGTTATAATCTCAGGCAGATCGACAATTAATTATTTTCGAATAATAACAATAGTAATGTGCATAACATTGCGAGTTATACACTTGAATTCTCTCGCCTACAATAATCGAGGAATCTATGATTGTTTTACGATGATCATTGGATTAATTAATTATCTTCATCAATTATCAGATAAATGAAATCAATTATTGTTCTAATTATCTTATAAGCAAATTAGCAAATTTTTATTTCCACTTGGTGCCTGTAAAGAAGAAACATCCTGGAGCGTAAAAAAAAAAAGAGAAGCATTGAATTTATATCCAAATTCAAAGCACTCACCAACTCAGGAGGACACGAGGAAACCACCCATGATGCTGCTGCTGCTGTTGTTGTTGTTGTTCCTGTTCGACGTTGATCCCTGAAACAAGAAAGTAAGTAAAAAAATAAGAAGAAATAAAAGGAGATTACAAAACGAAACGATATAATTAACAAGGCACTCGAGACGACAAGCGATGGCATCAAATAAGTATGGTAGAGGAAATGCAATAATAAAGCTAAAGGGTCTTCTCTCGTGTGGTAAGTAAAGAAGAATAAACGCGACCGTACCCTTCGACTTTTACCAACCGACTAAATTACATTTCATTTCAACGAACTTCATTTACCTCGGAAAATTTAATGACCAAATATCCGCGTATTATAAATACAATTATCCTCTCTTAATTTTTATATTCTATCGTTGAACAATTATAATCCTTTGTGTTTTCTCCGTTATAGATTTCTTATAATATTCTAGTAATAAAAAATATATTATACGTGTAATAAAATTTATCAATGCAACACAAATCTTGCAATTGTCGAGGTGGAAACATTTTTACAACAATTTATACGAGTCAAAACCACAAAATATCAATCATAAGAAATGTTTCGCAGCTCGGATAAAATTTGTCGATCCAGCAACGTCAGTTTCGCCCTTCCCTGTCAAACACATAAAATCAAGCAAGGGATAAAGGCCACACACACATATATATATATATATATATTTGTCTCTCTCTTTCTTCGTTCCCTCCCTTTTCGTATAATCCGCGAGAGGAGACGAGGGTTGTTTTCGCGAGTGCGGTTTTCCTCCAGCTCGGTCGAAGTCGAACTTGAGGGAGTCCCGAGGGATTCCCAAGGGAGACTAGTACTTGGAAAGAAAAGAGAGAAAGAAGGAAAAGGACCCTTTCCACGTACGCAAGAAGCATCGATACTTATCCGCGACCAATACCAACGCGGTGCATCGTCTAATTGAAAGCGACGTCACTCTTGCTCGTTGCATCCCCGTCGGGAACCTAACACTACCCCTTCCAACTACCCTTCCAACTACCCTTTCCTACTCTCTCCCTTTCGAGTAATCGACTGAACTCGGCAATGGATAATGACATCGAGAATAAATATACGAATAATGATGATTTACAAACTACTCTGTGTGAAAATAAAAATGATGCGCTCTTAATTTGAATAAAAAGTGATTGACGTGTGCGTCTACTCTCTAAATAAAATTAATGACTTCGTCGTGATACGAATTTATTTTGGGATATGTTCCACAAATATTATATTTAATATATTGATAAAATTTGTTATAGATTTATTCAATATTATAATAGAAAATGATTGATCCAATCTCTACGTAGAAATGAATTATCTCGTGTTCGTAATACAAATATCAGTCAATCAACGTGTCAATCTACAGATACGCTGTTTGATTTATCAAACGATTGTGGAGACCGATATTAATACCGAATAAGTACTAACACTGTAGCAACAAATAGTAGATAGATAGATCTGTTAATTGATCCTCGAATACTTGGAAGCTTTCAATAATAGCTTAGAATAGTAAGCGAGATAGCATCTAGTTTATTCGAACGACCATTAAGGTGACTTTTGACTCAACGAATATCGATGTCTGCGAGTAGTAGTCATGTTGCATCGTCTAATTGAAAGCGACGTCCCCGTTGATGCATTGTGCCGATAGGGACACAGAAGGGCTGTCGCAGAAAGAGAGACGGAGAGAGAGACGGAGAGAGAGACGGAGAGAGAGACGGAGAGAGAGACGGAGAGAGAGAGGGAGAAATCAACGAATACCGAAAGTGCCGACTATTCCCTTGCGAATCGGAGTTTGTTACTCAACTCGTCCTATCTAACCGGAAATAATGATACCGATTCGCTAAAATTCCCACTACACGATCAAAATCAAGGCAAACGAAAACGATCTCAACGATCCTTTGGATGGATCGTAAATCCTTTTTGGATTTTTTTCAACGAACAATCAATTTTAATTGATTCCACGCTTTACGATCGACATAAATATCGTATGTTCGTATAGCAATTAGGGTTGAATATTGGCCTTAAGGCTACATCGATTAGACAATGATTAACCGCGCAAATGACGACGGATAGTTCCGATAAGATGACGTTCTGGTAATTAAGCGATAGCGACTCCGATTTGCTCTCCGGAGTAATTAGCCAGGTAGCGCATGCCATATCTCCTGGATGGTCTATTGATTCGGCTAATGAACTCGGACCCCAGCCAGCTTTTGCTCCTGGCTAATTAAAAATACTTTCTATTCTTATTCAATTTTGTGTATTTAAAGGACAATTTATATATTCTATTAGGATCAAATTAATACGTAGGAACCAACAAAACGTTCAATAGAATTTTCATTGTTTTATCAATTCATTCGAGGCGCATTGATTTAACAATTAACTCGATTAAGGTAGATACGATACTCGCGTGTTGTACGTGTGTGTGTGCACGCACACACGGGGACCGTGTAACTTCGTATTTGATCTTGCAACAGTTTCCATGCAAGTAATTATGCGAGTAGATGTATCTGTTCAGTCAATTGGCACAATCTGTTGGTCTCGTTGCACGCGACAAAACACCAATCCAAAAGCTATTGTTCAATTTAGCTAAGAGAGTGAGATAGATATATATATACAGATAGAGAATTGGGAGGGTGAAAGGAAGATCCAAAGAAGACCAACGCAACCCCCATAGCAAGCAACGTACTACATGGCTACCCACATCACAGCAATTATTTAGATTGGCACGTGTGAAGTGCTCTCTTGTTACCCTTTTCCCCCGTTCCTCGAACTCGCTTTTCTCTCCCTTGAACGTTAGGGTTCAATAGTACGGATATGGATATGTATGTGTGTGCTTGCACGTCCGATCCGTAAAAATACCTTCGCGGGAGGGTGGCAAAAGGGGGTGGGTGACTCGAAATAGGAATACGAGGCTATTCTACTCCCTCTACATCTCCAATGTCTACGTAACGAGCCTCGAGAATCGATCAATACGCAAGAAGAAACTCACTGGAGGACTTGCACTCCTTTTCTCTCTTATTCCATCATTTTCTTTCAATTTTTTACTTTTTGTCCCCTGCCCTTTTGGTTTTATTCTTATCTGACGTAGTAGTGGACTGCGAAAAAAGCTATATGTAATGATTGAATTAGCCTGATTTACATAGGAAACATAGGAGAATCATTCGATAATGCAATTCTTCGTCAGGGTTCTTTGCGATACGGAAAAAAAAGAGAATCAAGCCATAGTAACGCGAGATAATTTAATCTGTTAAATATAATTTTGTAAACGCGAACATCTCTCTCTTTCTCGGTGCGATTTGATAATAAATTTATGAGAAATATTCGTTTGCGAAAGTGTTTGTCGAAACGTTGTTTCTAAGTAAATTATCGAAATTGAATATTGCGAAAGGGCGTAGTGAAGTTTGGAGATTGTCGAACTCTAACTCATAAATAATTGAAGTTTAAATAGAATTGACAAGGGGTCGGCCGATAGTTCAAGCTCGACAATAGCTTGAATTTCGGATACAGGATGAACGTCCTTCCCGAATATAAATTATTTCAATGCACCTACTAAATCCGTGTTTGTTAGGAAGAGGAAGAGAAACGTGGACTTGATTTTGGCTAAAATCTCGCAAGCTGTGCTCATCAAGAACCAGGTAATATATTATTTCTAGTAGACTCTGATTCTCCCTGCTAAAGCTGTAGAATAAATTAAACGTAAAGATGAATACTCATTCGTTGCAACCCCTTTTCTCAATTAATCCAATCGATCCTCGCGCTGAATCAACGCCGAGAAGAATCGGTTTTACGATAGTCCGAGAAATAGGATTTCCTGAATTACAAATAAAAGTAATTCCTAATCCGGTTTGCCCTAGCCGCAAGGATTGTGTTAGAGACAGAGAGAGAGAGAGAGAGAGAGAGAGAGAGAGAGAGAGAGAGAGAGAAAGAATAGGAAGAAGACGAACAAACAAATGCAGCAGATTTTCAAAGAGCATCCTTTCTCGTTAATTCGATATCTCCGAAAAAGGTGGGGAAAGAAGCGAGAGGAAATTTCAGCTTCGGTATTTAAATATGGATGAACGAAAGGAGTCCCTTTTTACACCCTCTCGCTTTCCTCCTCCTCTGTAGTAACGCACCAGACGGATAGACGTAGGAACAACAGAGCGAGTAGAAACTTGACGAATGGTGCTGGAATAAATTGCAGTCTCGGTATAACGATGACAAACAGATCGTACCGCGATTGGATGGCTCGATGCGTTCGCAGACGATGCAGGGTTTGAAGGGTTGCTGGATCCTACATGCTTGCCTGCCTGCCTGCCTGCCTGCGGATGTAATTTCCGTTTCGCCATATTCGAACTTGTACTTGTACGACACTTCAAACGTCATCCAGATTCCAAAAAGAAACGGAAGAATAAGAATTTATACGATATCTTTCATGTGATACGATAAAAATCATTTCCTTTCTTGTTTTACAAAATAACGAGATAACGTCAATTTGAAAAAACCAAGCTTGACGATATTTCACGTTAGAAAAGCTCAACGATAACGTAAGCGAAAGGGTGGCAGATATTTAAATATGGATAAGCAACCAGAGGAAGGCACAACCCTTTCTCAACAGGGACGCAACCCACAAATAGACTGGGTAACCGTGAAAGTTAGGTCCCGGCAACGACATCTGCCGTTATCTCCTCCTCCCTTTTTAGAAAACGTGCGAATATATTCGGAAGTTGTTGACGTTACCGAGCTTGCCCGGAAATACATAATTCTTTGGCAAGCGTAAATTTGACTTTTATTGCTTGATTTATATATATATTACCTATCTATCGAAAGAGATCAAATACTTGACCCTTAAAAAACGATCTAATAAATTATTAATGCTAACGTACAATTCATTCGATGAAAAGTGTTTCTTCTATCAAATATTTCATCTTTTAACACACTCACTTATCAAAGTAAAAGATCTTACAGGCTATGTAAAAAGCTTTGTCAGATGCATAAAAAATTCATGTTGAAAAAAGGTCAGATAGGTCAAAAGGGGAACAGGAAGCACTTCCATCTTGACGTAAATGAAACTCGTCGACTCGTTGAAGCGACAAAAGGAAATCTCTTCTTTTGATTTTTTGTTCCTTTTATCTTCTTCTTCTTCTTCTTCCTCCTCTTCCTCTTTTACATTCTTTTTTTTTTTTCATTTATAAAACGTAACGTTCGTCACGTGTCCGGCCCTGATCATTCAGCAGATGGAACCTCTCGAAAGATTATTATTACGAGTGCGTTGCTTCTTCCGCCCGGTTCCGGTACTTTTTCATTTTCCGCATCCGTTGATTAAACCGACTCGCGTTCTTCGCGATTCTACCCTTTCCTCTCTCTCCCTCTCACTCTCACCTCGTTTTTTCTCACAATTGTTATGTGATTTGAGAGATGATCTACTACTACGACGAGACCAACCACCGACGAGAATTTTAATAAAATTGTAAACCGCTTTTTTCCTCCCAGTTTCTTTCGGTATTCAATTTTTTTGTCAAACAGCATACAAAATGTATATTAAAAAAGTTCGCCAAATTGTACTGCTACAATTTGTTCGAATGTATTCATCTGTAAATTCCTTTAACCGCTGTGCAATCTATTTACGAACAAATCTTTTCTTATGTTAAAAAATTTCAACATATAGAAAGGAGGATGAATCGATAAACATTTTCATTGTTAAAACTCGTCCAATCGTGTATACACGCAGGACGATAAATCGTATACATAAAATGATGGAATTCGCGAAGCAGAGCGCCGTTTTAATACCGATAATAATCCGCTTTTATACGTCGAACTAAGGCTTTCCTAGCGTCTCAAATATCATGCGAAGCATCCTAACTCTAATTAACAACGATGCAATAAACTTTCTCGATGAACGAACGGGGTTAGTTTAAACCTTAGGAAAGCCGACATAAGCGTGCTGTTCCTTAGATTTAAATGAAACTACTGCTGGGACTTTTATAATCGCGTTCGTTCCTAATACTTTCGTTAAACAAATTTATCCTTCGCTTTAGTTTTCTTCGACGAATATTTCATTACAAGAGATATTAATTGTAATTCTCATTTTTTTTTTGCAATACATAATATATTTCTTTTAGCAGAATATTATAAAGAAATAATAGAAGAACTAAAGTCGATTTACGAGATATTTTCGTATAGTGCGAAACGCGACGAGAGAGTGAGTGGTTTTGTAACGAAGTATCTCGTCGAAACTCATTGAATATTTATTCCCTACTAACTCCCTGGAATTACGCAAAGAACGCTAAGTGCGCGAGAAGAAATGCGAAGATGATACAATATACAAATCTCTCTCTCTCTTTTACGTAATACAAATTCTGATATAGAGTAGTTGAAAACATTCTTCGTTGTTTACGATTTAAAAATAGAGAAACTAATTCGACACGACAAACCTGAATTCTAATTTTACCTTGCCTTGCCTTGTCTTGCCTTGCCTTGCTTTAAACATTACGAATAATAAATATTATTTCAACGAGAAATACGAGATGGAGATATAAAAAAGTGATGTCGGCGTTAACACCTGTTCGCTTTAGCGTTCGGCCTACTAGAAAGGATGAAAAATGAAGAAGTCAAATAGCCTACATGGTCGTTTTATCGAAAAAAAACGATCAACCTTCGTTGCACTCTCGTAAATGCTTAGCTGGTTTCTCTTCCCTATGGCTTCGCTACAAAATGAGACTACTCGTCAGCTATTCTTAAGAATCTAAACTGATCAATTAGAGATAACGAATGAAACATTTTAATCCTACTTACTGTAGCATTTTAAATACTCAATTTATTTTATCCATGTCTCGAAAACAAATCGAATCTTATAATGAAAATGAATGAAATGCCTGGAGACAGAAGAAAATATTAGAATAATTTGACGTCATTTATAAACGACAAGTATTCCTCATAAAGAATAAAACCGATTAAATCAAATTGATAAATCCTAAAACACAGAAATGTCGACGGAAAGGCGACGGAAAGGTGACGGAAGAACGGAAGGAGCTTCAGTTAATTTCCTGTCTAAGAGTCGAGTAAGAGAGTAGGCAGACCACTCTGTGTGTGAACGCCATCGTGTGTGTGCTAGAAACGATGAAATGTGATGAAGAAAAGGGTGGGAGGGGCAGAAGGAAAGGGCTGAGATACGACCCATACAGACTTGATTTCCTTCATATTTCGATCCGCAAAGTCTTCCTCTGCTATGAAGCTTGTTAAAATAAGGAAAGTCTAGAATTTCAATCTCCTTGATTAAATTAGAAATAAAAAAAGAGATTTAATTCATTCATTTGGGGAAAGAGATGATACAATTTGTTGTGAATTAAATTGTCTGTTTTTTTATATTTTTAAAATTCAACTCGATCTCTTTTTTGATTCGAGATCTAAACAACACTCCGGTAGAAATCGAATTCCTTCGAAAAGGTGTTTGAAAAACAAAAAAACAACTGTTCCTCGTTCCTTTCTCTCCTTGTTTCCTAAGAAGAGGAAAAAAAGGAAAACAGAAAACGTGGAGGAACACGATGTCGGAGAAGACATGCTTTCCCCAATGAAGTCGAAACACGAGAGGAATTTCGAATGATAGGAGAGATTTTGTATTAGCCATTCCGATCACAAACGTGGCGCGAGTGCAACGCGAACATCGTGTCGTAAACCGGCGAATTTTGCTGAATAACTTTGTCGTATGAATAATAATAACGAAAGAGATGTCTTTGAACCGTGATCAAAGTGATCACGTTCACGTTTTTATATTGTAAGTATTTACGAAAGAAATTTTCTATGAAAACGTTCATTTTGAGAAGTAGGGGTGTAGTACAGGATGAATCAAAAAAAGGAAGGAACTTATGGGACGGTTGTTGGTGACACAACCTCTTTTCAAATCTTTTTCTACCCCGTTCAATATGGATAGCCAAAAGAAGCATTTGCGACATGTTAAAAAAATCAAATAGAAATATATTCAAATTATTTTCTTACAGAATATAAATATATAGAAATATCCCTTAATGATCCTTGAATACCAAGTGAATTCTGAATTGGAGTTGGAAAGAGAAAAAAGGAGAGAAAAAAAATTGTAAAATAAAGTTTGAAAACGGAAATAAGTTGAGCGAATATATTTTAGAACATAGAAAGTTAGAAATAAGATTAGGAATAAGAGGACTAAAGGTAAACGAAACGTCTCGCTGGTTAGTACGTTCGCCATCTGGCGCGGTTACATCGTCTCGACAAAGTTCGCAAATTAATTTGACAAACGGCCGAGTTCCCGTTTCTCAACGACGATAGACGAATACCGTGCTAAGAGAGAACCAACCAAGTTCCAACCCATTCTCCTGCGTAACACCAAATATCTTTATGGGGTAAAACACGACCCTACGCCGAACCTCTACTATCAGTTCGTACTAACGCGTAACCATCCGAATCCCATTTACTGAACTCGGCTAACTGAGTTTCGAGTAAGTAGATATTTCGATTATTCCATTTACGATTCCTATTGTTATTGTTCCCACAATTCATTCTTCTTACACCAACTTCCTTCCTTCCTTCCAATATTACAATCTTACAATTATTCTAATGCGATATCATACAAATTGGAAAATGCAATCTAAAAATGATTGAAATCGTAAATGAACAAATTTGCTAGTCAATAAGTTTCAGATAATTTGAATGGAGGATTCCTTTTTCCCTAGATTCGGTGGTAAATCAAGAGTAGCAAGATAATAAAGGTAAAATCGCAAGAAGGCAAGGCCACATGACTCAAGGAACGTAATATACCGACGTCTCTGGGAATAACTCGAGCGTATAGGAGTACCAAGAGAAACGATATATTATTCCCAGAATGTAGGGAAAGCGTCGCGGCGGGTGGAAGGAGAAATATAGACACCCAAGCTGAAAGGTAAAACCGTGTATTTGACTTTTCATCCTTTTCTCGGTTATACTCTTGCGTGTGTGGGTGCATACGGATAGCTAACATACGAGATGACCGAGATTCTCTACAAAATCTTTCATTCGACCAACATTTTTTCCAACGTGACACCTTATCGCTGAAATGATGCATACTATGAAAGATATGTAAGTATTATGATTAAAAGGGTTCAATTGTTACATATAGAGAAAGTATCATGCAACGATGCAACGTATGCATGACAAAATTTATAATATAAATGAAATGTATACAAAATAATTATATAAATGTTTCATCCTTTTTTTTAATAAAATATAATATATATTAGAATGATGATATTATGACTGATAAAGACGTATTTATTTGGTATCTATCGTAGTGCATAATCGATCGAGCTGATTAAATTGAGAATCTCTTATTAGATAGACGCGTATACCTCTCCCCATTGCTGCAAATATATAGAAACGAGGGAAATCCTATTTGTCCGTTTACAAGGCTGTATTTCATTCGTCTAAAGTCACTTTTCACGTGCGTCATTAAACGAACTAAGGTATAGATTTTCAGTGAAGCGTGCACGCAAGTTCAGGAGAATAGAATGCAACTAAAGATGCATCGGCGAAACGGACGAAGGGCTATTGTTATCTTCTTCAGAAGGAGTGAGCGATGGCGCGTTCTATGAAAAGGGTCGTCTTTCTCAACTAAAGCTCTCTCTTTCTTTCCTTCTCTCTCATAAAAGTATGTTTTATGTGCTGTCCGGATATATATGTGCACGAGCACGTGTCTGTCTGTGTGTGCACTTTGTCCGAGTAAGCAGATATATCAAAACACGTACTATTTCCCCTACGAGGATCTCAAAGATACGGACTACAAACGATTTTTCCTAGACTACTTATCCTTCAATATTAATCCTCCTTCTCTTTTTTCATTAATTTATCATTTTAATTGGAATACAAGTTTTAATATAGTTAAATCATTGAAACCATTTTCTTAAGTAATAATATTAATTCGAATTTTCAACTTTAATATACAAATGCATTAAACATTTAACTATTGAATGATGTAAAATTGATAGACAAGATAGAGAAAGAAAAAGAGAAACACAAATTTCTCTTGGATTATACTCCAATTAACGGAGTAACAAATGGTAAGACGGTAAGTAGTCTAAGTCGATGCATAAGCCGACTAAACTCGGCAAATCTTAGCAAATCACTGCACTAATTCACGTGGTCCAGATTTTTCTAAGCGCGTCAGTCTCCGCATAAACTCTGTTTGATAAATTCGTGCTAAATCCTGAGGAATCTCGAGTCCGTTTAAAAGAGAAATAGGCACGCGAGAGAGAAAAGTAGCGAAAGAAAGAGTCACCTTGTTTTTCTTTTTTCTCCCCCTTTCTCTACCTCCCTTCTTTTGCCACTCTCTCCTCTTTTTTTCTGAATCTACCTTGGCTTTTTTCTCTCCCTGCTGAAAATGTCAAGCAAACGACTGCCACGTACTCGACGAAATCCAAAAGGTCTTTTTTCCGCATCTTTCATCCTTCTTTATCTAACGAGAAGAAAGCTGTTATATAAAAAATAATTTTTTAAATTAACAAAAAAAATGAGAACACGAAAGCCGAGCTCGCGTTTGCGTGAACTAAAAATAATTATTCTCAAAGAGTTATATGCGCTCATTCGAATATGATAAAATTCATTATAATCGTAAACGATGTTTAAACTTGATAAATTTATTTCTATCATACGTAATTAATGTGAAAAGAATTTAATTAACATTATCATTTAAGTATATGCATTTCGTTTTTTAAATACACTATATAATGTGTATGTTACATTTTATTGCATTGTACTACATGCAATTTTGTGTAACGCGTACCTGCTATATAAAATTCAATTAATTATGTCACTCAAATGCACTTACTTCATAAAATATACTGCACAATGTTTTACATTTTATTACATTTTTTTCTACTACGTACAATTTTATTTATTACAAAACTTCGATAAAAATTGTATCGTTCGAACGAATGTATTTAAATTTTATACAAAACAAGACTCTATAAGAAATATGTTTGATTTTATAACTTGTCTATAAATTGTTGCAAATGGTCTGAGATCACATTTTCTGAAATAATTAATATTATTTGTAATTCAGTCTTTTTTCTTTGATGCCAAAAAAAAAAGAATCATTTATTTTCTAACGAAACGGGATATAAGTAATTAATGCTCGTGGTAGACAGCGTAAAACGAGAGGAAAAAAAAGAACGAATAGAAAGGAAGAATTTTAATCTTCACGCGGTTGAAATTCGCAAACCACATTCCAAACAACTACTCCTACTCCTACTACTACTACTACTATTACAAGTTACGAGTTCGGTTGGGACCGTTGAATATATTGGCGATTTAATAGACCGATTCGACCGACCATTTTCGGAATTATACGTTCCTCTGGATAAAGAAAAAAAAAATAAGAGGAAAAATAGATTACAAAATAATAGTCCAACTAACTAAGTTGAGTATTTCAAATGATTGCGATATTTCTAACTAAATATAAATTGTCTATTATTTCTATCCCTGTCGTGTGGTTGCTGTTGAAAAAACAAGCACGATATTTTCTTGTCGTTACACAATAAAATTAGAAAATAAAAAAATTGAGAGAAAGATCAAAATTGTCCACACTTTCTGGAGCCTCCGCGAGAACTCCTTGACACGCTGAATTGTTTTTTCATTCTGGAAACACAACGAATGAAGAATTTAATTAAATATGCTTCTATCTTTAATCTTGTACATTATGCGAATGCAACAAAGCAACTACGACGCAGTTACTCGGTCTTATTCCTGCAAGAAAAAAAGAAAACATATATTTTAGCAAATATGAAATAATCAAAAAGTAGGAAAACCCGAATGAAAAATGAGCGACATTTTGAATTCAGCCTTGGCAATTAGTACTTCCAAATCTTACCCTGCGTTCTTCCATTTTCTCGTCTAATTAGAGACATTGTTTAATTTCGTCTGTGTTACCTCTACTTACAATTAGCAAAGAAAAGAAAAGAAGAAGAACAAATGTAATTCAGAGTAAAGAAAACAAAGGGAAACTGGAAGAACGCGAAACGAAATAATTGTTAGAACTCGTTTTATTAATAAAAATAACAACTTGACTAGCTCGCTCTTTGTTTAATATAAAAAGTAATGTGTTTATTATAAAAATACGTTTATTATTATTATTATTATTATCTCGTGATCGTTCTCCATCCCTTATCGCGAGCTACACAATAGAAGGGAAATTCCCAAAGCGAGTCTATGCGCATCGATAGTTCGTTAAATAGCGATGCGAGGAGTCTCCAATACTGGGTAACCTACATATCTACTCTTACACATATATATCCATATGTGAGCGTGAAAGAGAGAGAATATTATTTACTAAGGTATTCGCGTGTGAGTAGCCGAATAGCGTATAATTTCATAAACTCTGCGACTGGTTCGATCGAATGAGGACGGGCTTCATATAAAAAGACAAATTTGTCTTCAATACAAGCACGCAAAAACGAGATATAGAATCGATAATTACCATAATCTAGGCGAACAATTTAGAAAATAAAATAATGTAATAAATTGATTAGAAGGCACCGGCCACGATAGATTATTCGAGAAACGTGCAAAACAAGTTTGGCCGAGTCAAATGCGTGTAAACCATAAATTCCATAGCATCAACCTTAAAAAGAAAGAAACAGAGAGATGGAAAGATAGAAGAGAAGTGGGAGTGGATGGTATGCTACGATTAAGAGAGAATATGAGCGATTAGAGAAGAGGAAGCCTGTAAAAGGAGCTTCTGAGATCCCCAGACAGTGGCGTCATCGGATTACTTAATGCGGTTCTATGTATGCGTTCTCGCTGCCTCCTCGTATAAAAGTCTACTACTCGACTAGATGAACACATGAAAAAAACAAACTCTCCCTTTCCTCCTTTTCTTTCTTCCTTCTTTTTTCTTTTTATGAACAAGAAATTTCGGCTGTTTATAAAAAATCCACTTTTGATTTGATGACAAATTAATAGGAAACGGTAAAAGAAAATGAACAAACGACAATAATTAATAATTAATCTAAAATCGTTAAGAAATATTAAAACGAATAATATATTCTTACTAGGCACGAGTTAAAAGTACGACGTGTTGACAGTAAGACGGTCGAGCTGTAACTGTCTCCGATGTATACAAGTATCAGGAAAAAAAAGTATACATAATTATAAGACTAAAGATAAATATAATTTGATCTTAAAAAAGTAGGTGTTAAATTATCAAAAATAATAAAAAAAAAATAAACGATCTATGTATTTCTTTATAACAACGTTGACGTAGATTATACTCAAATATAAATGTATATACATTAAAAAGAAACGTTCATATATTTTCAGACAAGATTTCTCAGCTCGGTTACGTCTGGAAGTATTTAATTTCCGGCACGAAGAAAAGGAGGAGAAAGTAGAAGAAGAAGAAACAAGAAGAAGAAGAAAAAGAAGAAGAGAAGAGAAAAGAAAAGTTAAGGTCCCAACGACTCGACTAATTAACGCAAATATGACTCTTATCGTGGTTGAGTATCGATACGCGTTAGAGACGAATTTCAAGACATTAAGATAAGCGCGGTTGTTTAATGGTACACCATTACATAGCCATTAAACAGCACCATAATTCTAATTAGGCAGCTCCGGGGGCCACCTAGCTTCCGGCATCAAGCTAATCTTAAGCAGACGCTATTTTAACAACGAAAATAAGTTTGTTTATCAGATAATAGTCATGCGAATAGCCCCACGTATCCTAAAAGAAATATTTGTTGGTTCATTTATTTCCCTTCGAATCATCTCTCTTATAAATATTTCATCGAATAAAAGAAGGAAAGAGAGAGAGAGGAAAAAAACACGTAAGAAATGCCTACTCTTACCCGAGATTATCTAGTCAAGGGTACCCAAAGAAAGCTTAAACTTGGAAACCCTTAAGAGATCTAAACGTTTCAACTACCCTCTCACAGATGGCACTGTTAAGGGTAACTAAACAAAACTAGCTCGCATCGGTAAAGAAGATGCAAAAGATAAAAATGCAAAATGAGATAATACGATAACGCATTAGCATATATCTGCATATATCTACGATCCTATTGTAATCGTTATAAACGAAGTAGTATATAATAATCTTATTACTGATTCAAGAGGAAGTTACTGCATGAATACAAAAATACATTTACATATATATATATATATATAGTGTCCTACTGATGTCAAAAGATTAGGATCACAGCGTGGCGCCACCGAACGAGAAACGTCGTGTCTGCAGTTTCGACGATGAATGCCGCTGGCGATTTCGAAGCTAGAAAGGAAGAAGAAGAAGATGAAGAAGAGAAGAGGATTCTTGTGGTCAATGACGATGGTACCAGTGTTGGTGTTGGCGTTGGTTTGGTGGTGATGGTGCTGGTGCTGGTGGTGGTGCTGGTGGCAGAGTCCACAGTGGGAAGAGTTAAGAGAGAAGCTCGAACGAGAGGGGTAAATGTAAGAGTAGAGGGGTTAGTATGGGCAGGCGACAGGGACGAGGGATTGAAACGGTGGATGACGTTGGTTGGGGGTGGACAGGGAAGGGAAATCGCAACGACGATCAATACATCGCCACGCCTCGCGTTCTACGCTCGTATCTTGCGGAGAGCGAAACTTTACTTTCCCCGATCCTTTCGATTCTTATTCTTTTTCTTTCCCTTATCTTCTTTTCTTTTTTTTCTTTTTCAAAGTGAACATCGCGATCGATCGGATCGTTGAAATAATCTACAACTAATATAAATCGAATACAATTTTTTTTTACCACATTGATCTGGACTTTATTTATTAAGGGTTGGGATAACTCTAATGGATTTTTAATGAATTATTCGCGTTGAGAAAGAACGAACGAACGAATATTTTGGTAATTACTTGAGATGTTTTTGTACATAGATTAATGATCCATATTCGTTCTCATTACTTTTACGACGAAACACGAATCAGGTCACGACTGCACAAACACGGAAGACGAAAGATAGTAGTACGTGTATTGTACTGCACCAGTACGAAAGTTCTCCTTTTTTCGAAAGAAGCTTTTCCTCGAGTCTAATCGCTAGAAGTCCTCGTGTTTTTTCAACTGAATACAAAACGTTTCAATAAAAAAGAAAAATACTAATAATAATCTGATTTATGTTAGTATTACGTAGAACAAAAAGAAATTCGTTTAATTATTAATTATTCTTTCAAGAATAAAAATAAAAAGAGAGAGAGAGAAAATAAATGTGTAGTTTATTTTGTAGAAGGAAATAAAATTGTATATATTTTGTTGTCGGCGTCTACCAACACACTCTATTGTCTGGCGCAGTTTCCACGTGCTCGGTGCATCAAGTTAAAGAGAAGGGTCGTCGTTGATACAAAGATGGATAAATGAGGTATGAAGCGTGCCGCTAATGATAATAACGAGCAACGAATGACAATGCGAATCGATCGAGGAGCATGCGTGGCCTCCCCCCCTGTAAACACGCGTTATGGTAGCGTTAACACAGGTTAAACCGTCTGCTCTGTTCGGTCGGCGAACCAGGACGGCTGGCTGGCTGGCTCGACGTTTACCTCGTGAAAATGTGCTGCATCCTACGATATCGATGATAACACAATTACGTAAGCATTTCAAAGCGATGCCAGTCAAATGGATATTAATACCTACAATATAGACTGAATGTTCTAGGATAAAATCATTACCAAGCGCGAGAGAGAGAGAGAGAGAGAGAAAGAGGAATAAATGGATACGTTAAACTATGTACTATGTTATCCATTAGATCTTTTGAAGCACCTACAATTAGATAATCGAACAACTCTAAAATAATGACTACAATACCTATTATGCTGCAATAATAATAAAAAGATATTACCCAAAATATATATATACATCAATAACGATCATATTGAAATGATAATTGTCTTGCATGATTTATGATTACTCACTCATTTTTCTGTCCAAGTATAATAAAAATCAGTCGGTGAATGAAAATATCTTCGGTTATCCATCAGCAACATCATTGTCATCATCGTCACGTCATCGCCATGCTGACACACACTATCACTTTGATATTTAATTAATCACTAATTCACGTATAATATATACCTAAATCGAGATTATTAATTATGTTCGTTCGTTCGTTCCTTTGTACGTTCGTTTCTTTGTCGAGAATGTTAAAAATAAAGAAAAATATATTATATTTCGCTAATGTGTCTTTACTCCTCAGAAGTCGTATCCCGACTACCCTTGACTCCGACCACTTCTTCCTCCTCTCTCCACTTCCTTTCTTCGAACAAAGTTATACTAGTTAAATTTACATCAAAACATCTTCGAAACAACTAGCTAGAACTACATATACGAATAATGTACTCCGACGAAAGCACTGCAAAGCTCTCTACGAAATATTTGTTAAACATTATACTCAACAATTAATATCAAAATTATTATTGATTCTCGAAAAAGGTCGCTATAGAATTTGATATCAAACCGAAGTAGTATTTCATATTTGTCGAATAAACCGATTCAAACGAACTTGAAGAATTCGATGATTATTGCATTTTCTCTTTCCTTTTCTTTATTTTTTGTAAATTTCTTCTTTATTCTTTCCCGCCCTATTTCCTTTATACACCGAGTTTTATTTTTTGCAAACTACTTAATTAAAATAAATGACGGATCAATATTGATTCTCGATTGCGAAAGAAATGAGAAGAAAGAAAGAAGAAAATATTAATTAATTTGACTTGGGCTGCATTTGCAAGCAGGTGCTCAAGTATTTTACTAATTATTAAGTACCTTACGTCGATGAAATATCGCGCGAATGTAATTATAATATTGTGTTTAAAAGTAAAATAAAAATCTACTGAAAAAGTATATATTTGAATTTTATTTTTATTCTTGGTTCACGCGTTTGACGTTCGTCGTTGGAAGGTAGGAATAACTAACTCTTCGAGTGATTTATCGAAACGGTGAATTGAAGAATGGTGTAATAATATCGTACGGAAAATAACGAACGAAATCGCATAAACGTACGGTCGCGAACGGATTTAGGGGACGTCGATAAATAACGATGCTAGGTGACAAGCGTTAAAGTGAGAACTCTCTCGTAAATTAAGGTCACATAAGAAAGAAAAAATATCTTTTTTACCAATCCAAACGAGTCCAAGTCAAATCTACAAACTTCTTTTATATCATACGCGATAAATAATTAAACTTAATAAATATTAACTCGTTTCTCGCGAACTATCATTAATTATTTTATAAATACAATTTTTATATTTTCGACCGAAATGGATCTTCAAAAAATAGTTGTAGATATAATCTATCGAAAGAATATTTTATAAGTATATGTGTAAGTAATAATTCTAGAATAATTCTCATTAATATTTCGAACGAGTTTCATGAGAGAGGGTGATCTTCAATAATAGAAAGAGCAATAACGATGACGATTACTATAGCTTTGTCGGCCGAATCAAAGTGATGCAAATGAAAAGGAATGTCGTTCGGCCGGTGGCATTCACCATTTCGCCATATAAATCGAAACGTGGGGAGATGTATGGGGTTGCACGTGGATGCACGTGGGACGCGTATGGATCGGTGATGAAACGCGCGCGGAATACGTAACGCACCCTTTTCGTTTAGATCGATCTTAATGATCCGCATACCATGTATCGATATTCTACCGAATTCGATACTACGTCCGATAAAATATCGATTTTATCACACTTTTACATTTTCCTATTTTCCTTATTTTTCTTTCTACTTTTAATATCCCACTTTGCACAAATCTGACCTAGACATTATGTTAATTAAATAAATGACTGAAAAATATATCTAAGTAGGTGGATTGAAAAATGTTGAGCCTTACGTAAAAACAATTGTTTTTTAATCAAACTAACTTTCTTTTTTAAGAAACATAAAGGTTTTTGTTATTGTTAAGGCTCAAAATTTTTCAACCCACCCACGTATGTAAAGAAACATGTGTAAACTAACCTCAAAATATTTCGCAACAAAATTTCAAAACATATTGACACTTTTTCGAATTTTTTCGAAGGATCCACATAATTCAAGATTAACTTTGCAAAACTAACGAAACTTTAACGACACTGATCTTGAATTTGCGATTTAATTAAATCGTTTAATGATAAAGAAAAAATAATCGTACGCGTAATCGTGCACGTCCCCGACGAAATTCGCACACGTACTGACGAGACCACACACACGTTGGTGTATAAACAACAACTTCAGGGCGATGTGATTGCTATCACCTAACCTTAAAAGAAACAAACAATCGGTGTATATAATAACTTTGACACACTTGCGAAAACTTTTACCCGAACGTTTATAATGCACATTTTGTTCTAAACGTGTATTTTTCTTTATCGACATGCAGACAAATTATTCTAAATTTATCGGTGCTATGATGTCATATCTTATTAAGCATATGTAATTATAAGGAAGAAAAAAAGGAAGTAATTTTTCAAGTAAAATTTACAAAGTGATAAAGAAAAGTAACACGAAATATCGATTCTTAGGTCGAACAAAACACGATCGAGACAGTGCATATCGCGTTATCGATTTTCTTTATATAAAGCCGCGTATTTTCTTCGAATTCGAAAAATAAAAAAGACAGATAACAGGCACGTGCTGATCGAGGACACCTTGACGTTATCCACGACAACGATCTACACTGCTCAGGATAAAAAAACAAAAAATATGTAAGCCCCAATGGAATGCAAGGACTACGAATCCAACATGTGTTCTTTTTCTCGAAATTACGCAAATATATTTATAAACCACTTTATACCTTGTCCTAACCGTCGTGAACTTCTTCAGGAAAGTCACGTGTCCTCTCGAACGAACGAGAGAGAAAGAGATAGAGAGAGAGAGAAAGAAAGAGGGAGAGATCGATTTATCGAAAGTAAGGAGTTGAAAATGTCCGAAATCTCGTGATAAAACTGATTACTGTATAAATATTGCACCAACAAACAATTAGAAAAAGAGCGAGAAAAAGAGAATAAAAAGAAAATATAGGAAAGTAGAAGAGGGGAAAAAGGGTGTTGACGCGTTCGCAGGTGTTTTGGAGGCGTGTGCTAGCGCCGCGTGTGCTCGAGATTTGAGGTTAAGCTGTCAAAGGAGAGAAGATAAACGTAGGAGGATTATTCGCACGAGTCGTGGTAGATCAATGTTACGCGTGTTACGAGGAGAACGTTTCCACGCGTGGAGACTGACTTCGTGGAAAATTATCTCTCTCTCTCTCTCTCTCTCTCTTTTCTCTCTGACGCACACACACACTCTCTCACGCACACACACACTCCCGTATACACATGACAGTCTCGCTCACTCTTTCAGTCTCTAACTCTGACGCTTTGAGATTACGTAATTTCCATCATCGTCATACACGCTACACTCACCTTCTCCTCTTCCTCCTCCTACTCCAGCACCACCTCCGCCGCCGCCGCCTCCTCTCCACCACCTCCTCCTCCTCCTCCTCCTGTTCTTCTCCTTCTACTCCGTGTATTCTGGATTTGGCTGCGACGACTACGTCTACGTTGACGGCTAAAGCTTCGGAGGCTTCGCCGACGGCGATGATGGCGGTGTCTTCGTCCTTTTCACTTGGACGACGACGGGCCCACCTCCGAACGTTCCTAACGTTCTGCCGCACCGTTAAAACGTCAAACTTTATCACGAAAACATGGTATCTCTCAACCGAGCACGATGGAAGGGACGGGTGAGAGAGAGGATAAGAGACCACCACCGCTCTCTTCTTTGCCACCGAGACTCGATGACGTCATATCTAGCGGCCCAAGATGGCGGCCCCGCGACGGCGCGGCCACCTTTCTCCCCTCCGCACTCCCTCCCGCGCTTCCTTCCTCCCTCCCTCCCTCTATCTTTCTCCCACTACTCCTTTCGGTTTTCCTATACTTTCCGAAACCAATGTTAAAAGTGATTAATAATGCTTAGTTATTATGCAATTTATATAAGTTCTTTATAAATGTAAGATACTACAAATAATTCTATATTGTAAATTTCATTTTTTCGATTAATCGTCACGAAAAAGGGAACAAGAAAACGAGCTCGTCGTGTCAAGAAACATCGATCAAAACTAAACAGGTTTTATTATTTGTTCTTGGTTTTTTACGTGATTATTAAATTAACAATACGAAACAATTATTACAATTGTTATGGGAAAATATTACCTGCATTTAACGTATTGTTCCCATTTTTGTTTTTTTCCTACTACTATAACCTCTAAAGTGCATCGCTTTGAATCTATTATTTTGTTTGTATATACTTTCTTTTTTCTTATGCTGCTAATATAATTCCAAATGTTAATAACTTTGACTGTGTTAATTGTATTGTTTGTTATCATTGAATTACCTTTTTTTTCTGTTATGGACATTATGCGATAAGTTATGCGCATTAAATGTATGAAAAAGAGGAAAGTACTATTCTTAATTTTGCATACAATATTAAAGAATACAGTTGTAAGATGTTTATTATTTTGTAGCTTTCAAGAAATAAAACAAGATGTCATCCATTTCTCATGTACCCAGAATAAATCAGCTGGATGCCACTCTCCTGGATAACGAGATTGATAAAGTTTTTCAGAATCAGGTAAAAGAAGTCTTTAAATTTTGTCCACCTGGTAAAGTCGACAAATGGCAACCAGAGATTAAAGCTCTTCTTAAAATTCTCATTTGGAGTTTTTCCTTGAGATCCAAGAGCTCTACGTTTGGACAACAAATGCTTGATCTTCATTACGACAACTTGAATAGAAAAAAATCTATATTATTCCTAATTTTAAATCTCCTGCCGGAGTATATTATAGGTAGAGTAATAGACAACAGTATAATATCGAGTCACAAAAAAATGAGCAAGCTTAAAGTTTATTTAAAATGGATAACAACCCTTATACGCTTGTTAGAATTTATAAATTTGGTCAATTTTTTACATCGTGGAACGCAACCTCTGTTGATAGAAAGATTATTAAATATTTCCAGTATTTCTACCAATCCGCATAAACCAAGGAGCATTGGTTATTCTTATATGACTAGAGAACTTCTTTGGCACGGTTTAATAGAATTATTTACATTAGGAATTCCTATGATAAACTATCATTATTTAAAACAAAAGATAAAACTGCTTTGGAATTATAGAAAGCAAGACAAAATTAAAAGATCATTTCCAATTATGAATGAGTCTACTGTCTGCGCTTACTGTATGGAGAAACCTATTTTACCAACCCATGCTGGTTGCGAACACATTTTCTGTTATTATTGTTTGCAAGCAAATTTTACTGCAATGAAGATGTTACTTTGTCCAGAGTGCAATACCGAATTACACGACTGTGATATGAAAAATTATGTTGCTCGGCCCTACCGCTACAATCGAGGATAATAATTTATTGTGATTCTTTCAAAAGTTAGTGTTAATTTCATTTTATTATGGAGATAATCTTTGTATATTTTTTCATGGTATAAATACTGTTACAAAAAGGTTTACGATGCATATCTATGTATATATTTTTTTTTATTAAAAAATAGCAATACAAAATCTTCTTTTATTTTATTTTCAATACAACATTTCGACTTCGAGTATCGATTAGCGTTTTCGTCCGAAACAAACAATAATAATAATAGATCAATATGATATACTCGTTGCTTATCAAAATATTAGATTATCATATAAAAATATCATGCTGCACTATTATAAAACGCTTTCCTCTTCTTCGTACGCATTATTAATTATTATTATCATTATTATCATCATCATCATCATCATCATCATCATCATCATCATCATCTTCATCATCATCATCATCATCATTATTATCATCATCATCATCATCATCATCATTTTTATTATAATTATAATTACTATTCTTCTTCTTGTTATTATTACACAACATTATATCGATTGAATGAATTCGCTCAATTAGTTGGGCCTTGATCGGATGGGCGGATACGTTATTCTTTCGAAAAGAATATTTTATCAAGAAGGAGAATAATATTCCAAGAAAAGTACTATTTTTAAGCTGAAATTTGTTTTCTTTCGCCTTTTCATAATTATGGTATTTATGTATTTATATATATATATAGAGATATCAACGAATCGATCGATCGAAGCTGTTGTCAAGTTGGAATGTGCATTATATAATACAAATAAACATCGTTACGTATTTTTCGCAACGAGAAAAGCGTCGATCGTGATCACGAACAAATACGTATGTAAATATGTAGGTATGTATGTACTACGCGCGAATGCACCCCCGAAGCATCGCAAAGTTGTTCATTTGAATAGTTCATAACCATTCGAAACTTCCCGGCACTCCGATTGAAAACTTCGATTCGACATTTTTTCAAAAAATCGTCGCTCGAACATATTTCGACTTCAAGTTTTTCCATTAAATTATTATTACGTAAGAACAACGAATATGTGTGTACGTATGTAAGTATGTGTACATGTGCATGTGTATGTGTATGTGTGTATACATATATATATATATATATATATATACACATGTGTGTATGTGTTATATGCGTGAATAGGTGATTGTTCAATTTCGAGACATTAAAATTACGCTTTTGAACACGGGAAGTTCGTATGTAAAAAAATCCGGTCTTATACGTGAGAACAACTTATCACATTGTGTACGGCGTTCTGTTTGAAATCTGTAAATTTTTAAGCGCGCGCGCCGAGAAGCTTATTACAATATACAAAAGCACTTTTTTAATTCGCATTTATAAATTCCTAAATATGAGACTATGTATATTCATTGATTTTTTTATCCAAATTGAATAGAATTTAATGAAATTATTTTTAACTCGTCGAGTCGTTGATACGCACGTATAAAAAAACAACAAAACGAGGTATCTCGTAATCCAGTCTCAACGCTCATTTTACTATGTACAAAAATTCTCGTAATCCATATGCAATATGTTAACAACTACACTTCGGGTCAATATAATTCGTTAATCAATTGCATTTTCGTTATCGACGAAAGAATAAACTTAGGAAGTGCGCATTTCATTGCAATAACAAACACACGAAGGAACAGACACGAATGTACTGTCCTATTTTTTGTGTATATATATATATATACATATCACACGTGGGAACACATAATGTATAACATATATTTCTTATAACAAAGATAATAATTATATGGATGCATATATACATGCATATATACATACATCCTAAACTATAATCGGGATACTATGTTTAATTTTTTGTCTTCTTTTTTAATTGATTAACCGATCGTTTGTTATTTTTATTCTAGTCTAACTCTAATCGACGATTTCATTTTTTAAATCATTTTCAATATCTTTCCCACTCCTGCGCTTCTTCATTCTCATATTTTTCTTTATTGTATATTAATCATCTATCGATCATATCCACGAGCACATGCGATCACGGCATGCAAGGACAAGAATAATTTACGCTTAAAAGAACTTCACAAAAGGAGATAAGTCAAAAAGTTTCGCCAGGTGCATGCACGATCACGAAAGGGAAAAACGATGCCTCGTCGAGTTCTCTTTCGAGATTTTCACGTTTTCAACTAACATAGCTAATTATTTCAAATTATATTGATTTTGTTTTTCAATTCTTCTTTAAAATTACGACAATCAATCGATCATGTAAATATCGATCTAATCCAATCGTTCTTTTTCTAAGATAAAAAAGAGAGATAAAAGAATAAATCGATCGAATTTTAGCTGAAAGAGAGAGAAACAAAATAATAGAATAAATATAATGAAAGTAAGGAACTCTGATATATAAGAAGGCTTGCAAAAATGAAGATAATTGCGAACGATCTTTTTCAGCCAAAAACGATCGAAAATCTCTCCCGATATTTTACGATAGAGATCGACGTGAAAGAAAATAAATAACAAAAGAATAGAGAAGGAAGATCATCGTAAGATCTCTGCTCGAACTGCAATCAATCCAGCGTGTCTTTCGCGAGCGAATAATAAATACTTTGTTACGTTGTAAAACTCGAAAGAGCGTTTGTCGCGCTCCGTCTCGACGATCGCGATAAACATTTTTTTCGTTTCTTTTTTCGTTTCTTTTTATTAACGTTCTTCTGACGATCGAGAGAGAAAATAAAAAAAAAAAAAAAAAAAAAAAAAAAGAGAAAAAAAAACATTAAACATAATACTCGTTCGATCGCGCTAATGTGTGGGTGGCATTATTATTTGGTCGAGAAAAAGAAAGGAGGAAAANTAATAAATACTTTGTTACGTTGTAAAACTCGAAAGAGCGTTTGTCGCGCTCCGTCTCGACGATCGCGATAAACATTTTTTTCGTTTCTTTTTTCGCATTTCTATATTAGCAAATCGCGTCGTTTGATAAAAGAAAAGAAAAGAAAAGAAAAAAAAAAAAAAAAAAAAAAAAAAAAATAAAAGAGAAAAAAAAACATTAAACATAATACTCGTTCGATCGCGCTAATGTGTGGGTGGCATTATTATTTGGTCGAGAAAAAGAAAGGAGGAAAAGAGAGAAAGAATTTAATGTAAGATAAAGATAATGAATTAACCCAAATATCGATGATCGTCGGGAAGGAGTGCGGCTTTCGCATTTGTTTCGAGCTTAGTCTGAATTAAATATCTTTTTTTTTTCTTTTTTTCTTTTTTTTTTAATCTTTGCTTGGACGAAAGGCCGCTGGACGCGACAAGTAGAAAAAATATCTATACGTAGAGAGAGAAAAAAAAACAAAATTATATATATATATATATATAAAAAGAAATATATAATCTAATATGTCTCCCGCCCACATCATGCGCAAACCAAGAAGAAAATAGTTTTCGAAGCCTCGCAATTTTTTCTTATTGTTAGATTGACCTAATTGATCGTCATTGTCGTTGACGTTTCGGGAACTTCAATAATTATTTTATCCTCCTATTAAACGTGTACATATACACATGTACACATATATACTATAATATAATATAATTTAAATTTGTGTTTTCTCGATACTACTTTTTATCCTTCGTTCCTTCTTTCCTTCCTATCTAATTTATCATGATATTATAATCCGTTCACCGTTACGAAAATACCTTCCACCTTATATTATATCATACGCATGACTCTACACATGCACACATTATCTATCATACATACGTACACACATAAAAACATTCACACGCATTCTATTCTCGATCACACGACACATGTATTCAAATCGAACGATTCTCGATCGTGGAGTATCGTTCGATTCGAAGTAGACCGCTTATTAATTATTATAATAACAAAAAAAAAAAGAAATATAGTATATATGAAACAAAAGAAATATTATATAACGAACTATCTCATCTACCTAATCTTACAATTAAAGAGGCACCGTCGAGGCGCGTGCATCCGAGAAAATGGCGAGAAAAGAAAAAAAAAAGAAGAAAAAAAATAAAGGTAAGGGACAATAGTTGGGAGAAGGGTGCGGGGTATTTTTTTTGAGGGATTCGTTTAGGCCAAAATATTTTTCTCGGGCACGCAACAAAAATAATAAATCATCAGCCTATTCTCCCGGTACCTTTAGACGAAATACGATATAACAATTAACATGCAAAATGATTTGAATTTTTTTTTTTTCTTTTCATATCTCGTTGTCAAGTTCGTTGAGTCGATTGACGATATTATTATTATTATTTTTTTTGTTTGTTTTTTTACTTTTCATTTCGTTTTAATTTTCAACTCCCATTCATTTTCCTGTTCTTTTCTAACTTTCTTTCGGTCAGAGCATTTCTCCACCGAGTCGGATAGATTCGTCCTTGAAATTGTATATCACTTTATACGAACGAGGAAGATCTCCGGTCGATTAGATCCTCATCGTCGTATTTCGAATAATGGCGAATCATGTCCGCATCGAAATAATTTCAATTCATCTTACTTCTCGCTTTTTATGAGCAATTTGAAATTTTTCATATGTTTCTTAATACCCTGTCTCATAGTTCCGGGTCGTTTTCTCGACGCATACGATATTAACATTTACGTATGACGTCCGCGTTACTTGTTATTTCTTTAGTATACTTCTCTTGTATTATTTTTGTTTCCATCTACCATTTGGTATCGAGCGACGTGGATGCCGTTGTCGATGCGGTTACCTTTCGTTCCGCGCCTGGTGCCGCGCTACCATTAAACGGATTACTTCGTTTTTTCATTTCTGAAAAGAGAATTGATATTTTATATCTTACGAATATTTCTTCATTGTGGTTAACCTTCCATAAAGCCACGCGACCACAATGCAATCAGATTTCAATTTATCGACACAAATTTGTCTTACTTGCAATATAATTTATGATACAATATTATTGTTTCTCGTAAATATGAAAAATATAATAAAGCGTTTACAGTGGGGTTAAACGTTTCGTTCGAAATATAAACTTGATAGAAATGAATGAATTGTGGTACCATGTGTTGCGCTGATGATGCTTACGTACCAGAAATCAATAGCATTATTTTACGTCTCGCACCCCAAGCAGTTATTCCGATCTCGTTGAGATCCTTCTCAGTCAACGATGAGAACGTAGCCATGTCCACTTCGTGCGACGTGAACAGGCCTAATCGAAAAATAAAATCGTTGCAAGATCGTTCATCAAGCCCAAAAGCATACATGATTTATTTTTAGCTATTAGATGATGCGAGGCATGCGCGCGACCGAAGAGCGTGCGTTTGCATTCCGTTATGTATAACAAGCAATTTAAAGCCACAATAATAAAAATAAGTACTTACGATTATATTTTTCAAGGCCAACGCTGGTTAACATACTAGCAATATCGGTAAATCTTTGAGATGTGATATTTTTCAAATGGGACGATGGCGTGTGTTCCATGTAATTCGAAGACGAACCGATTGGACCAATCGTATCTTTACTACTCGAGCAAATACCAAAGTCCATTCCTGTGTTTAGCACAGGTGTCATCGGTTCTTCCCATAAGTAGAATGGATCGGACGAAGACAAATCCTGATTTCAAATGGAATTTCAAATAAATGACATCATAGAAGAAATAAACAATATCCTAGATAGTAATTTGTCGAAATAAATTACCTTATTCAAATCACTCGAAGAAATACTTTGACTAAGGCCATAACCCGACCAAGTCGACGTTGGTACACGATATTCCGAAGAGGTGTTAGATTTATTTTGTACGGCTAAGACGGCCATGATTTTTTTCTGTTCGTAATCGGCGGGTATAAAATTTTGTTGGGCAGCCATTTCCAAGGATTTCTTCTCGCAACCTGGTGCTCGCCGATCGGTCACCGAAAGATCCGATAGCACACTCGACAAGTCTAAATTAGGATTAGTTCCTGTTGGGTTCACCGGTGATAAGTTTCGAGGGCTGATAGCTGGACTAGACAAAGAACTTGAAACGCTGCTTAACGAGGAATAAGCTGCAAATGACAAATAATTATACGATCAATCGTTTCGTTTATGAACGAATGCAGCAACAAAAAATAAGGAAAGGATAAAAATTGAACCAACCACTGCCTTCCTTGCTATCCGAAAGGCTGTTGGTCATTCCATGAATACCACCGGTGTGCAAGCCTGTCGACAAAGTAGGATGAATTTGTCCTATGTCGTTCAAGATATGATTCGACAGTCCATGAGTATGAGCCATCAGGTTGCTGTGCATCATGTGTTGCGTCGTTAGCAGATGATTTAAATGTCCATAAGAATATGGATGATGAATTGGTAACGACGAAAACATGGACGGAATCGGTGGTAAATTCCAATGTGACGAAAGACCCATTGGATTCGGCGAATGTGACATCGAAGACACGCAGCATGGTAAATTTTGTGTGTTTACGGTCAACATGCTTGACAGACTCTCCGGTATACCACAAGTAATGGTATTTGTACCTGTTAATTACAAATAATTACAATAACAAAAAAAAACTAATGTTTGTCGATGCATACATCTGTAAAAATATTATTACTTCACTATTGCAAAACATGTTTTGAACAATGTTGCAATTACGCTTACCGTTACCATTCGTGGCGTTTCCTTGAAAAATATTGGCAGCATTTGGAATGTGATAAGTGGTCGGTATTTCAGCGTTTACTCTTGGCTCCTCCAACCCAAGTAGCTGCTTTCTGGCTTCGTAAATGTTGCTGGCATTTCTTTCGATTCCCTTGATAATCACGGAAAATGTACTTTGCTTTGGCTTGTGCCTCACGTTTATGAACACGTCGAGGGATTGCATCAATTGCGAAATAGTCTCTGTATCGATTGAAGACATATAATCCTTCGGGACGTCGAACATTAGAACTAACGGAAGAGATCCCTGAAAAGAATACGCAATTGGACGATGATATTTGTCGAAACTCTGATTTATAAAACTAACGTGTCATGTAACAAATCGAATCCAACTTACGACTAATTGTTGTCTGGCTAAATAAACGTTGTGAATACCACCGATGATCGTAACGTTGCTCTTTTTCAAACTAGGAATATTCGGGTCGCTAGCATCGGGAAACATAATTTGCGTCGACGTACGATGCATTATCATTTTAAGATTGTTACTTGATTTTCCAAGAACAATGCTATGGTGATGTGGCGATATCTCCATTGACATTTGTACTTGAATTTGACTCTGAATAATTACGATTAAAATAACAAACGATTAGAATAAAGACGAAAATGAAATGGATAGGGATAACGATCGATGTGGAAATAAAATAATGTGGAAATAAAAATTACTCACAGCTAAGTTTTCGCACATATAGTGAATCAGGAGTACGGTCGCCTCCTTTACTTGCGTAACTTCCCACTCGCAACCCTTGACGAGAACCAACGTGGCGTGCAATTTCGGTCTGGTACGTAGCATCACCTGAACGTTATATTTCTCTTGAATCTTGACTACGTAAGGCGACGTGGCATCCGGTGTACGCTGAGATGATCCCATTATTGGCAATTCGAAGGAAAATATCAACGGCGTAAGATTCTGCAATCACGAACACAACTATGTGACAACAACCATTTGTCCAATTTAAGTCTCAAGGTTCTTTTAACCATCAAATTACTATTATCTTCTTACTCTTTTCGCGATTACAAGTTACTGGAATCTTGTTGTAAAAAAAAAAGAAAAAAAGATAAAACAAGAACTCGTCTTTACGAAATACACCGAGTTCAAAAACGAAAGGAGTTTTTTCTTTTTACGATTTTATCTTTTACTCTCTGCAATTTTGTTCTCAAGCGAAAAAGAAAAATTGTCCTTACGAAATACACTTGGATAGTTTGTTTTAATTTAGGTGTAAAATATTAAAACTCAGGCTTACCCTAACTCGTGCACGGGCTCGTTCAATGCCATCGATTTCTCCAGCAATAGAAACTTGATTGCTCTTCTCCTGATGATTACTGCGGTTACTATCTGGGAAATGAATGTGGCACCCAGTTTCCTCCATCACTCGTTTAATCGTCAGTCCACCCTTTCCGATAATGTGTGAATGGTCGGTATAACTGACATCCATTTTCATGGTCACTATATTGTTTTGCTGGAAATAAAACACATTTTCTTCTCGTTCATTTGACTTCATTCTACATCTCTTTTTCTTCGAAAGAAAGAAAGAAATAAAGGCGTGGCAGAAAAAGGTAAGGGAGGAGAATGAAAGAAGAAAGTGAAAAAGTAAAAGTCGATATCACACGCGTTAAAAGAATAATGGAAAAAATATGTACGCTGATTCCTCAAAGATAGAAAAATAGACGTACGTTATGCTCTTTTGAAGAAACGAGTAACTAGGAAATGGTACACCTCTCTATACGGCACATTGACTTTTATGCACTAAGACTCACGCATACGTAAACGTATATGTCACGTGTATGTACACAGAGACATTTCAAAATAAAGGAAAGCGAGCTTAACGACTTTAACGTCGTAGATGATCGTAGATCGTCGTAGATCGTCGTAGATCATCGAGTCACGCGATCACGCGAGGATCCTGTCAGTAATTGCATTTGAACTTGAATTATCTTTCTGTTTTTCCTAACTGATCATATTAATTAATTGATTAAGAAAAAGAAAGAAGGAAAGAATGAGAGAAAAAGAATAGTAAGAGAATGATTGAAAATACGTAAATCGCGATTAAATTCGCATAAGCATTCTTTACTCGTTTGTTTGTGTGTTTGTTGATAAAAAGAAATTGACGGAACATTGTTATTTATAGCATTAACGTGTCAATGAAAAAGTATTTCACATGAATCACAGCTTCAAAGATATGCGTATGCGAAATCATGATCATTATTATATACCTCCTGAATCGGCCTTTATTATACGTATAACGGAATATAATGATCGATACTCCTTTCGATGAAATAACTGTGTCAACGAATATCCAATATTAAGGAGTTATCAAGTACACGTAACTCTAAATGATTTTTTTTTAATCGATTAATATTAATCGATTATACATATTTATTTATTCTTTTTTTTTTCTTTTTTTTTCAAGAAAATACGCGAGAACAACACGTTCTTCTTACTGGCAATAATTTTCAACGATAAGAAAATATAATTAGAAGAAATGACTAGCTTTTATATAATCTATCGCTATATCCAATAAGTTTAATGCATGAAAACGTTTTGCGTTAATATTCTTACTGGTGTAGACATACATGTGTATACGTGTGTAACGGAACGATGTTAATGTAAAAGTAAATTTTCATCTTTTGGTCAAATCGCTAATTGTAAGATGACGATACGCTTTCTGGATTGAAAGAATTGCATTGTAGAAATTGCAACATCGGCTCTCGCATATACTCAGCAACTTTTATCTCAGTTTGTGCATAAAAATACATATAACAGAATGTGTCTTCTTCTTCTTCTTCTTGTTCCTTCCTTCCGTTGAAATGCAATTCTCTTCTCATCCTTTCATCGAATTATTCATGAACTTGATAGTAATTAAAAAATTAAATCTAACCATGGAAGCGTGATAGAAAACGAGTGCGATCTTGTAAAAATTCGAAGACGAAAAACAATTTATTTGACTTGGCCAGTTATCTTTCTTTCTTCGAATTAACAACACATTAAGGAAAACGTTAAGTAGCAATAAAGCGTATTTAAATGCTCATTAAGTGTCCGTATAATATCAATTAGAACGAGGTGTTTTTAACGAGTACCTATTGATAATATGCGCCAACTAAACGAAAAAATGTGGCAGGGAACTTTTGTTAATTCGAATGAAACTAATTGGGTGCATCGAATTGAGCTTAGGGGGTTCAATTAATTACGAATAATTTAGAATGAAAAAAACAAATGAAAGAAAAAACGTACGTGTGTGCGCGCTCGAACGCTTGCAAAAGGTATACTTAACGAGAACGATAATAAAAATGAAAGATAATTGATCGTATTCTTATAAAAAGATAAGAAGAATTTGTATAAAACTTTGATCGATCGAAGGAAACCTAAGCTCAATGAGTTGATGATCGTTGTACATATATACTTTTTCAATATTATTCAAAGAAAAGTCAAAGCTCGAGAGTCATTTGAAATTGATCGATTGATCGATCGATCTTCCTAATCTTCCACGTGTTCGATCTTTCTTTAGATAAAGCATTAAAAAACTTTTCCATTGTTATTATACATTTTAATTTTCCTTTTTTCTTATTTGTCTAAAAGTTTGAAAGTAAATTACACTCACCCTCGTGTCTAGAATCTCCATTATCTTTTCCTTAGCTGTTCGTACGTCATCTGCACGACCTGCGACCTTTATGTGCGGATCTGCGAGACAAAAAAAATATACATTCGAGAATGAGAGATAGGTTACATAAAACGATTTGAGCAAATATTTTGGTAATATCTGATTTATCCAAAATATTGCTCGATAATAGATATATTAACAATAACAATAAAGAAAATAAGAAAGATTGATGAATCGCGTGGCATTTAAAGATATAAAAATCAAGGTAAAACAGTTTGGAAATAATGCGGATGTTCGGATCGAAGAAAAGAAAAAAAAAGAAAAGAAGATAAAATGGAGAAGGAAGCTGCTACTTTGGCATTAGTATTCCCTTCTCGGCACTTTATATGGGCGTTCGATCGCGAAACGCGTTCTAAAACATGCTGACGTGTCATTGGAGAAGCACAATGACTGCGACTCGCTTACCATCACTGATTTCATCGTAAAATATACATACATATTCATTGATATTCGGGAGACATCCAATAGCACAAACTTATCTTCCGTGATCCTTCTTTGAAAATATTATCAGTAGAACACCTACGAATCCTTCGGTTCTTTATTTGGAAAACTTATTTTTATTCGAGACACGTGAGATAGAATCTTTTTTTTGTTTTTTTATCGAGGAAGGAAATAGTCATTGCATTCAATAGAATAATTTGATTAATTTATCATTTAAATATATTCTGTAATTTAAAACACGATAGAGCAGTACTAATAATAAGATTGAAAATTTAACTAGAAATGATAATCAAAATATATTGGCAAATAACATGTACCTTAAAAGTACAATAATATTATCGTATTGCATGATAATATTATCAAATGAAATAAAATGTTGTAATCGTAGATTATAATTAGCAAACGAGAGAGAAACCTCCTGACGATTAATCTAAACGAACCGATCCACCAATTCCAACTAGAAAGATTCTTATTACAAAAAAATAAAGATCGTATCGATTTACGATCGACGACCGCCCGCGGAGACAATAAAATGCAAAGTTGTGTTCGTTCGTACGATGCTTATGCATCGATTATGATACCCACTTGGCTTAATGTCCTTTTCATTCTGTCGGCCGAGTTTCTCTTTATACGTAACACCTTGTTGATATCTCTCCGATTAGACATTATCATAAAAATGAAATGATAATAATAATAATGATGAAAAATGATGAATCATCGGAACAAAAATGATGACATTAAAAAAACGCAAGAAAAGAAATTTAACTTGGAGACAATAATTGTAAGAATAAACGATTTGAATATTCTCGTAAGGGAATTGATGGAAAAAAAAAAAATATACACGCGCACAAGCATGATGTATAAACCGGTGTCTGTCTAGCTACGGTGTACTATTTCGCGAACGTCGAGAGCATGGTAAACGGAATTTTTCGAGAAGGTCGGTGCCTCGCGATCCTCTCTAAGAATAGTTGGGTGTATACACTGACACACCGCAAGAAAGATAGAAACGAGAAAGAGACAGAGAGAGAGAGAAACGTTGCTAAGAGCAAGGAAAGTCTGCTACGTTGAAACGTTGACCTAAAAATAACTTCTGACCGAATATGCAAACGACCTTCGGTTATCGTGATCACACTATAAAACGATCTTGATCTCCCCGCTGGATCACATTTCTCTCAGCAATGACACCAAAAATACTAAACGAATTGTAACACACTTGATTCGATTCTCGATTATATGAATACGGTCAAAGGTCAAAGCCCTTTTAACTTCGATTTTATTTATATTTATTCGATTTATTATTTCGCGTTGATGCAAAAAGAAAAAAAAATATATATATAAAACCATATAAAAGATCGATAAGAGATTGACCACGTTTTATTTTTGATAATTAACGCGATATTTTTTTGTCGAGTATTATCGGAAAGACTGTTTCTTTTTATCTTGCATGTTTTTTTCTTTTTTAATCCTTTACGTACAAGTCGTTGCAAAAGCATAGCAACACACGCGTCGATCCGATTGTATATCTTTGGCACGAAAAGTGTGATACGGTGTCAACGTGATGCTGCTCTCGTTAATGTATGAATTTTGTCTATCTTTGAAAAAAAAAAAAAATAAAATAAAATATTTCAAAGAGTTACGCAGAAAACAAACAAAGATTTTCTAATCGCATCGCCGTTTCCTGTAGATCCCTGAACCGAGCGAATGAACTTATCCGCTAATTAAACAAAGTTCTAATTAAGTTCTAATCGTCATATCCCACTCCTTTCTCCTTTCTCCATTGGAACTTTCGAGAATCAGATAAGACCAGATTTTAATCGATTCGACGTGCCCTATCGAGATTATCGATCTGGAAACTTAACGATTAGTTTTATTCCCCCTGGAAAGGAGAAAACGAAGAATCGGCTACTTGAATATAAATACATACATACACCGAATTATCGAATGTATTATTGATGCCATTTCATCGAACGAACGAGATAAGCCGAACCCCATGACATTTTCAAACGAGGAGCCTGTTCATTTTTCGTATGACTTATCTATCTTTCGTAACACGCATTCGTTGTATGTTAAGAAGAAAAGGAAAAAAATAATTATGCGCGAGCCTAATTAAGAACAAAACTGCAAAAGAAAAAGAAAATACGAACGAATAGAGAAAGAAGAAAAATAGAATGTAATTTTTTGTAATGTCTCAAAAATTCGACAGGTATGGTAAACGAATCGATTAATATGTGTAAAACTTATGTACACACAAGTTTCAAGGAAAAAAAAACTTCGATCGAACTATACCTCGTTTCATAATTAATGCCGTACGATATACAACGAGATAATTACAGCTAAATTATCACGAGAAACGCACGTACGTATTATTATACATTTGCATTTCTTTTTTTTTTATATATATAACGGAAAGAAAAAATATAAGAAGATAAGAAAAAAAAAAAGAAAGAAATCTAGAATGATCTCGAAGATAATTGTAAAGTATAATTTATTTATTTCCGTCCTGGTATCGAGTATCGTACGTTTCCGATTTCAATTTATTTTATCGATCTTCCTCGAAACTTTCTTCTTATCTTTTTAATTAAAAAAAAAAAAAAAAAAAAAAAAAAAAAATTGATTTGGAAATTCTTATCTTTTTAATTAAAAAAAAAAAAAAAAAAAAAGAAAAAATTCTCTTCTTTTTTAATTATTAGATAAAAGGAAATAATTATTGTCTGATATTGGAACGATCAAACAAAATAACCTAATCAGATATCCCATTTGTGTTTCTTATCCTTGCAGAAATTTCATAACGGTTTAATTATACATAAATTGGGCAATTGGAATGAGAATATTTAAAAAGAAAAAGAAAAAGAAATAAAGATATGGAGATGATAGAGATGCACTAGTGCAGAGACGTATAAAATGGTGTGAGACTAACGGTTACTACAAGATACACACAAAAGGAACGCGAACAGTCGTTCTATTTTACGACTTGAAATCAGCTCGCTCGGCTTACGTGACCCGGAGAGTAAAAGAAGCGTACTTTAGAAGAGATCGCGAACGGAATTTTACAAGGCACTATTTACTAATTAACGTCGTAATTTAATCGTCACAATTATTGCTACGTCAACACTAACTCGAACAACCCAGGCCCCGCTCGTGTCCCACTTTACCAAATACGCTTCTGACGAATCTTCTTCTTCTTCTCTTTCTATCTGTCCATCATCTATCTATGCATGATTAGATAAAGATTCGAGAAAGGAAAACAACAACAAAAAAGAGGGAAAATAATAATTCCTATCATGAATGTGAACTTTGATTATTATTTCAATATGGTTTTGTCACAGAGGATTGAAAAACGAAACATTACGAGATAAATCTCCTCCGTTTGTCGTGTTCATCATCATCATCTTGACACCGATTACGCGAACTCTCTCGTGTTTCATACCTCGCGTCATTTCATATTATGATATCCAACGTTATGGGATTCGATGCATACGTGCGTGCACGCACACGTGGAGATAATCTATGTTTAACGTTTAGCAATATGATTTATTTACCGATTTCGAAAAAAGAAAAACACTTTATCGCGTGTCTCGTTTATTAAGAAATTAAATTTGTTTAAATATTTCAACGGTGAGCTATTAAAGATTATAGAAAGAGAAGATGATGATATTTCGGTACTTCGCGGTGGCTCGTGGTGTCTCATTGCCAGTGGAGGTCGGCTACGCTAGAGAGAGCCCACTCCTACCTAAGTGTATGCGTGTCTATGTATAATCGAGTATACGTAAGGGAGAAAGAGAGAAAGGATGAGAAACGAGAAGAAGGAAAGAGAGAGAGAGAGAGAGAGAGGAAAGATGCAACAGCTGTTTAGGTCACGAGGAAGAAGGGATGATTCACCGAAAAGTTTCCACCAGAGTAGAGTGCGATGAACACCGTACGTTTTGTACCCCCTCTCCCATTGCCGAGGAAGAAACGGAAGGACAAAGAAATATATATATATATATATATATATATATATATATATATATATATATATATATATATGTGTGTGTAGGAGAGAAAAAGAGGTAAGCTACCATATACTTTTATTGAACGTTCGAGCAAGAAGAAGATAAGCAAACGTAAAAGATTTATCTCCATGGAAAGGAAGAAGAAGAAGAAGACAGCTAGTATGTTACCCGAGTAAACGAGCATATAACAAGAAAAACATTCTAAATTAACAAAATATAATTATAGCGAATCTTCTTTGAACAATTTAATATAGGAATAGGAAAAATAAGAGCAAAATAAACGAGATAAAATGGATGATAAGAAATATGAAAAAGAGAGAGAAAAAAAAAATAGAAAAGTGAATTATGTTTCATCTAAACACTCTTCCTAATTGATTTCTAAGTGATAAACAAGTGTAGAACGAACCACTGAAAGGAATAATTGCGTACTCGGAAATCAGACGAGAGAGTATATTTGGACTGCTTGAATTTTCGCTACGATGCCTTTAAAATCTCGCCTCGGCATGGCTGACACGCGCCGTTGCACGAACGACTCGTTTCGTAATCACTTTCGATTAATAGGTGCGCTCTAATTAATCCCTGGTCTTCGAGAACGTGCGGTTACAAACGCCGCGCGTTCAAACAGACTGTACTTATGAGCATGCATGCATGCATGCATACATTCGTGTACGTGCTATGTATTATTACGTACCTATCTATGTATGCGCATATGTATATATATATGCATATATGTATGTATGCGGAAGAAGAAAATAAAAAAAATGTATTCGACAGTTTTGCCCGTTCCGTACGATCGATCACGTTCATGCGCACATATTACGTGCGTAAAGAGAAATTTCGTTTCGTTTCGTTTCGATGAGACGATTCTTTTTATCTGTTTATCAAATGTTTATTTCATCCGCGCATCATCACCACATATGTATAATATATATTAATTTACGTGTATACGTTTCTGTTTTATTTTTATTTTTTTTCACGAAATTCGTGCAACTCGTCGTGACGTCGATAACGAAAAAGAAGAAAAAAAAAACAAAAAAATAACAGTAAGCAAACAATATATGTGTAACTATTTCGATAACAATGAAAATAATTGGCGCAAACACTCGATTAAATTCTTAAATCCCGTTAGCGTCAATCATAGTCTATTTTTAACAATTAATCCAATATATGGAAGTCGCGTGATGAAATCCTAGGATGAAAAATAATCTATTTCAATTCCGTTTCTCTCTCTCTCTCTCTCTTTTTATAGTTTCTTATCTCTCTTCATATGACGATAGAGTAACGTTATCATAGAAGAGAGAGAGAGAGAGAGAGAGAAAGAGAGGATTAACTCCAATACAATGAAATTATATAAAATTCGTTCTATAAAGATCGATTCTACACGTAAGGAAGTAACTAATTGAATGAATGATATCGTGCTTATCTTCCTTTGGTCTAGGCGATAGGTAGACGAATCATCATCGTGCTTGTAGGATACCGTAAACGGCGGTACTTTAAATAGATACATCGTAAGAAAATACGCGTGTGGATATATCAGCTGACGAGCAAGCAACTCTCTTGACGTAATCGCATGCGATATGTGTGTGTGTGTGTGTGTATGCCTGTGTGTATATATATATATATATAGGGAAATATCTATGCTGTTTGTAGGTGTACATTCACTACCGTATGTGCGGTCGATAAACGATAAACAACTTTCATGGAATATTAAAAATTGCTTTCTTCGATTTATGTGCGAGAACAAACAGCCATAAAACTATACTTTTATTCTTTTTTTAATTGTATTTCTATGAAATAAACGAAACATTATTCTATATAGTGTAATTAAAATAAAAAGATAAAAAGGAAAAATAATATTTTTTCGTATATTTGTGATAGGAAACACGTGCGCGGTGCATACGCGCGTATACGAAAAAAGAAATAATAAATATTTATAAAAAATCTGTCGAAAGAGTAGTTAATAAATATAGTTAAGTTAACGTAATTGAATTCGCTAAAATTTACACATTGATCGAGCACAATACAAATCCATTTGATACGACACTTGCATATTCACGCTGCTCGAGCATAATTTGACCAACTTCCTTCCGGTTTGATTACGTAAAGTTAGTAGAGAGAACTGAAGCATAAGGTGGCGATCAAAATCACCTCCGTTTCTCTTAACGGTCGTACGAATTTTTCAACGAATTATTCTATATACAGTTTTTATTTTCTACTTTGCGGTAGTGATCGGAATATCTCTTAAGGCTTGTACAATATATTAGTGTAAAAGAAACGGTTACTAGGTCGACGAGGAAGGAAGGAAGGAAGGAAGGAAGGAAGGAAGGAAGGAAGGAGAAAAGAAAAAATGTTACCTTTTTTCGATTTTGCACCGATTTTCAAACGCGAAGGCCACATCACGAAGGTATTCGTTTCCTCCATAACCTGAAACAGAAAGAAATAATCGATGAATGAATCGAATCTACGAGATCGAAATTGCGATACGCGCGATTAATTGGAAAAAAAGAAAAAACATAAATGTACGATGATACGACGAGTAAGAAGAAAAATAGGTATCCCGTTAAACGTAGAATTGTTCTTAATCGCGAAAGAGATAATGATACGATGAGTATATGAAACGTGTTATATCGATCGAAGTTTGCGATCATGATGATGCAATATGATATATACCAAGAATTACCACAGTCATTTTTGGAATATACGGCCTTGGTGTCCTCCGATCTTGCCGGCGTGTTGAAAATTCAGGAAAACGTGGGTGAAGAAAAGAAAGGAAAGAAACGTGCACTCGAATGAGTAAGAAGGAGAAAGAAGAAGAAGAAGAAGAAAAAAAAATGGGAAAAAAAGAAAAAAGAAAAAAAGAAAAAGATATTGGAAGGAAAGGAAAGCAACAAAATGGCTTATCCTCGAAGACTAATAAGATCCTTTCTCGTCCTGTCGCTTTGGTGATAGTAGTCTTGGCAAAGTAGAGGGGGAAGAGAGGTAGTAGAACGACACGTTGCAACCTCGTCGCAACTTTCACGATAACGATAACGAGACACCTCTCGGCAAAGAGCAGGGCTGGCTTTAACTAAGACTAAAACGAACAACACCGCAGAGAGCAACGCGCCGGCGGCTTTTACTTTCACCGCAGCGGATCCCCGCAGGACATCGCCAACTTAAAAACGTGCCTTGACGACTCGAAAAACTCGAATCTTTCGAGCACCGTTAGGTTCGTTGGATCTTGGACGAACGAATTATATCACTAAATACATACAAATCAATCTTGCTTGACTTAATTATACGAGTTTGTTCTTATTTTTTATCTTCCAATCCTTACAAGTTTAAAACAACTAATACACTACATTATATATATATTCCACTTTCTTCGGTTTCGATGGACGAACGTTCACTCGGTTAGATATAACTTGGAAAATATATTTGAAATATGAATAAAAAAGGAGAATCAGCTGATGATAATTTGATTAGTCTTACAATACTTAATTCTGCCTTGCACAATGTTGCACGATAATTTCTTGGATACCACTTTAACGCGACCGGCTCGCTGGCACGACTGACTGACTAACACAGGACAACATAACAGCTTGGCAAACTCACCGTCTCCCACTCGACCGATTCAAACCCCTACTCTACCTTTCCTATCCCTCTCTCTCTTTTACACACACACATCTACTTCATCGAAGCATCCAATACGAACCTCTTTCAAACGATCTTCGAGAACACGAACAATGAAAAGTTTAGCTTTTCTTCGGCATTGTGTAGAAATTTTCTTTCAACGATCAATGGAATGGAATGTTCCTTTTTTAAGAACTTACCTTACCTTATTGTTAGTCATCAAATTTTCTATTATGAATAGAAACTTAACGTTGACATAGTAGAAATGCAGACTATTCTATAAAAAATCTTTGTCTATAGATCCCAAATCCCAAGAAAACTTCAGCTATTCTATCTTATATGTAGTAGAAACTTTGTAGAAGAATTTTTTTCAAAAGGATGGCCAGACAATATTTCTTTCTATAATCTTAAACATTGAATTTCCATAGGCAAAAAGGTTCCACCTTTTTGTTTAAGTAGATAAATAATGAATAAAGAAAGTATTCGTACACGTTCTTTTTTCTTTTTTCTTTTTACCCATCAACTATGAAATATAAGTCCATCGTAAATTTGAATTTCAGAATGTATTATAAAAATTCGAAGAAACTGTAAAGAAAATTTCAAATGAAAGTATATTATATCTCCGAGTATTTTCTTAATCGTTTAATACTTTATGCTAATTAGACTATCTCGAAGGTGTTGCGACGGATTAAGATCTTGTTATATTCTTCACTCAACGTTGATTAATTTTGCAAAATTCGATGTGAGAGAATAATCGAATGGATATTTATTATTATTCTTTTCGCATGTGGTTTATAATGAGATTCTCTCTCTCTCTCTCGACGGAGAGAGGTTTCCGAAAAAGAAATTCATTCGATAAATTGGAAACTTTCATAAACAATAGAAACCACTCACCGAACGCGATTAGAAGAAGAAGAAAAAAATAAAAAAAATGTGATCTCCTGTCATCTCGATGATCCCGCGAGCAAAGGCAAGCTTATAATTTGACAAAAGGTAACTCTCGTTGGTTGTTTGTAATTATTTATCTTCCGATAGTCGAGCAAAACCGCCTTCTTATTTGTCCAGAGCGTTAGAAACTGCACCGGTTGATGGCGACGGTTAAAACGCGAAAGGCGTAATCAAAAGGACGAAAGGAATAAAATGTATCAGGCCGTGTGTTTTCACCGCGAGGAAAGTACTCGCGGATACGATTACATCAAGGTTATTAACGTCGACTTCCGCGTGTATCAAGCAATCGGGTTGTCGACCCGATGCACACCAACAATTTAAGGGAGTTCTTGGATTTCCAGAAGTCCAACCGAGTTACGACTCTTTAGAAAATCTAACTTTGATTTAGTAATTCTCAGATATCCCGGAATTCTCAAATCAAACTTTACGACCGAGACAATTTTACTAACTATAAAAACGATTGTTCGCTCGTTATTGTTCCGATAAACTACGACTGGAATAATATTGACCTCTTTTTTTCTTATTCTTTTTTCATTTCCAAGTAATTATCTAAATTTCTAATGCATCTAAGAAGAAAAATATTTTTCGGGAAGAATGCACTAACAATCCTGCGACGTTACGAAACGTCAAAGTTTCTCCCACCCTCCGTGCACAAAGCGCGGCGACGTGTCCCGAAAGCTTACGTAATTTCACATAAGTTATATAATTTCGGAGATATTTCTCAAATTTGTCCACGAGCCGAGGCAATCAGTCTAGAATCATAGCACGAAGGAAGCCTGCGCGCACGCAAAGGAAAAGTTCGAAGAACGCACCTTGTGAAACGTCCATGAGAAAGGGGACCGTCCAATAATACTTCGATGCTCAACGGTGTGATCCACTTTACCCTACTTCACCAAAATAACTTCCACCATGGCTCGGTTTTATCCAATCTCGAGGTTCGAAAAACAAACGGCGAAAAAACAACTAACATCAATTTATTTCATGCGTTCTATTTTCACGCATTCATCTCGAATACGAATAATTTCATAACGATTTCGGATCATGTAATTATCTCTTCTTATTTTTTCAATTTTTACATAACACTAATCCTTTTCCAATATCCTAACTTCGTGTTCCTATAATTTCTTATTTCTATAGTTAAACTCGTTAGACAGCTTTTATTTAGTTCGTTTTAATTACTTTCCCGAACACACATTTTCTGTTTTCCTTTTTATTCCCCTTTCTTTTCAGAGTTCTGACCACGGAAGTAAATTTTACTCTCTTTCTTTCTCTTCGTTTGCTTTTCTCCATTTCTCGCTTATTACCTCCACTAACCTCGTTTTAACCAGCATTGCCGTACTATCGCAAATCCCGTTTTTCAAGAACAAACGTGAAAGTTTATTGAAACGTTATTCGTAGCCAGGAAGGAAGGAGATTGTTACAACCAAGAAAACAGAGAGAGAGAGAGAGAGAGAGAGATAGAAAGAACAGGAGACACTTATAGTTCAAATTACTTTCGAATCTTTTATTTTTCTACCCTTCTTCCCCCTCCTTTTTTCAAACGTTATAAAAGATTGTTCTTTTGTATTATTTTCCTTCCAATTCTGTCCATTGCTATAACTAATTTCTCTTTTTCTTTTTCCCTTTTTTCTTTGTCCAGCTATTTACAGTCCGAAAATGAAAATGCCACGTCGAGGTAGACGAAACAAGCAAAGCTCAAATAAAGCTTAAAGACCAACGTTTCTCTTAAGCTAAAATTACAATAGTTGTACTAGGACAAGCAGTTGGTATTTCGGTGAAATAACATCGTCGAGTTTAAAGTCTTAGAAGCTCGGCAAATTTGTCTTTTGGTGAAGCCAAACAAAATTGTTGATCAAAGAGAGAACGTGTTATCGATGTTGTCTCGATAAAATAATATCTTGGTAACACAAATTATGTCATTTTATCCTTTTTCTTCTTCTTCTTCTTCTTCTTGAAGAGTCCAATGTTCTTATAATCCTCCATTCAATGTTCATAATATGTCTCGATAAGTGTTGCATAACATACTTATTATAATTAATAAAATATTTCATGATAAGTATTCAAATACTTTTGTGAATCACTGTATATGTTTTTCAACAAAACGAGCCATGTGCAAATGAAAACGACTCGACTGATTTATATTTGATAACTTATTCTCGATAGACATTTTTCTACATAAATTTAATACGTGCATGAGAAAATAAGCAAAATTGTTTTGTTAGATGACGTTTCCTTACCGGTTTCGTAGCGCGGAAATTTTTGTTGGAAATATACAGAAAATCGAACGATGGAACGTTACGTCAATGGAACAAGCTAATCGTATCGATATAACTTCTTTTTTTTTATTCCTTTTTCTTTCTTTATATCATTATTATTATTTTTTCTTCTTTCTTTCTTTCTTTCTTTTTGTAAACTCACGTCAAGTCGCACTTGAATTCTCTCGTAATTTATCGCGCGATAAATTCGGTGACGGAATGGACAAACGAAGTCGTTATATGCTTTTGCGAGAACGACGAACGAAGGAGGGAGGAGGAAGGGAAGAAGGGAGGAAGAGAGAGAGAGAGAGAGAGAGAGAGAGGAGTTAGACTCTTGATAAACTCGACAAGAAGATATCGACGGTGTTGTGCAATTTAAAATGTATCGTCAAACTTCTACTTGCTTGTCAAATACGTTTCGAAAAGAAAATCCTTAAGAAAGGAAAAATGAAAATATAATACGATCGAATAAGAAAAGCGAAAATAACATTTTTCGACGAGTTTTATCCTCGATAAGGAATAAAATATATATATACTTATTACTATTATCGATTTGACAATCAATGTATTTATCAGAATACATGTGTAAGTTAATAATCATAAAAATAATTTACAAATGTAAGTCATTAGAGATATTAAAAGACGTATTTATTAGCATACTTGAAATTTTTGGAATAATTTAAATCCAAATGTCAAAATATCTCAAAAGGAAAAAAAATATGACTTAAGATTAAACCATTTTCATAATCGTCGACTGATACGAATGTATAAGAATATATGCCTAAATATAAAAGTAGCATTCTATCAACTCTTTGGAAGTATCAGTAAAAAAAGGAAAAAAAAAAAAAAGAAAATAATATCTATCATGTGATAAATAAATTTACGATTACATCAGTATTTTCGAGTAATCGCACGTGACACGTATGTAAGTATATTCGCGAATCGATGCATGCGAATATTTTCTACTGAGAATTGATACATACGATCATGACTTTTATACTTTGTATCAGCGCATACATCTCTGTCGTTGCTTTTGCCGTCTAGACTGAAAGCGAGCATACCTAATTAATATTGGATTATGTTAAGCAGTCGAGATCTAACCTTTGTATTCGACGAAGAAGTTACGATCGATACGATCGTCGAAGAACGTCTTTTGAAGATTCCCTTTTACTAAATCACTCGAGACATTCTTTCAATGCTACATTTCTTTCGCAACTCCATAACATTGCATTTCGTTTTAATCTATATTAGCTAGAATAAATTATCGTTGATATATGTGATCGAACTATCGAATTAAAAGGCACACATTTTGTATTTATCATATATATTAATATTTCCAAGTATTATTTTCTGATATCATTTGAACGCGTTTCAAGCGGCAAAGTTTGAACCCATTATTTTGAGTTGCCGCATGAAATCATGCCAAGCGGTGACCGAGAGTAACCTCCTACAGTTGCAAAGGGTTAATATTTCGATTAGGGTCGTCCGTGTGTCTACCTTGAAATATGAATTTATTTAGTTTCTTTATTCATTAGAAAAATTTGAATAATTCAAAGTTCGATGTTACCCGCGACGCCGTTCGATATTTCAATTCTTACCCCTCCTTTTTGTTTTTTAATATAAAACTTTTTCTATCGTCGACATAAAAATGCATAACTTCGCGAAAGCTTTTTTTTAGCCATCCGGTTCGTTAAACAAAATAGAATAATATTGACGTTAGATCTAGAGCGTTTAGACTTTTTGGCCGTCGAAAGTAGGCGCCTGTCTGACACATCTTCCTCTCCAATGGAAATCACATTAGCTCGTTTAAAGCGGTACGCTTTTGAACTTACACTTCGTTTCCTTCGTTAAACGCGTACCTAGCACCGAGTTTTCTTCCTTTCGCGTAACTTCATTTTCGTCTTGGAAAACTACCTACAAAACTTACTTAGTATTTACATCTTACAATTAGATACTACGAGAGGAAGTATCCATCGAATACGCGAATTACCAAGGAAATCAGATTATTTTCACTCGTCGCAATAATATTCTAATTTCAATTTAAACAAAAAAAGAAAAAAAAAGAAGAAAAGTATTATCAAATAATCGACAAACTTTCGAAATGTGTAATGAAATACAATTGTGATCTTTCTTTCGATAAAGTTCTATGAGATAATGATGAATTTAAACGCGATTACAAGAACGAGATAAAAAGGGAAGTTTCATCTTTTGAAAATATTATAAAAAGATAATACTTATGTATAAAGATTAGAGAGAAACTACGTGCACAAGTGCCTCGTGCACGATTATAACTGTGGGTATCAGTAATTAGTTTTGAAAATAAGATCTAAAAGTAATCGTTCCTATCTTGCAACATACATATTACAATATATACATGTGTATATGATTGTTCTTAGCGCATATTTATTAATTTAGAAGTTATATGCTCGATGTCATAGATATATTAAAAATGACATTGACCTATTTGCTTATTATTACATTAAAAAAATATAAAATATATATATTTAGATTTTAGAACCCTTTCTCTCTCTCTCTCTCTCTCTCTTTAAACGGATTCAAATGAATACCATTTCGACAAGGGGGTCCGAATCTCTCCAGGTCTTTTTCGATATCGTCCTGGCCATGTGCCAGAGTCGAGTTATGCAGTGGAAAAATACTGCAAAAAACATATCAAGATGACACAAACCGTGGTTGAGTAGCCTTGAGAGGTACATGTAAATTATTTCAACGCAAAGACACGTGTGTTTGCGTGTCAATATCTTTATAAACACGTATGTTTTTTATTCGCTGATATATACAAAAAAGTAATCAACGATATTGCTAGCAAACGAGAAATTGGTGAAAGTTAGAGATCCTGTCGTTCGATAAAATATATATATGTATTTACATATATATTATTTGAATGCGTCAGCTATATCAATGTATCTTCTTATCGGTATTGCCGTGTAATACCGAATGATTACATAATGGAAATAAGTTTGAAATTAAAAACGAAATCAAACGAAGATAATAAGAGCTTACGGAACAAAGTCTTTAATTTTGGCATTAAGAGAGAGAAATTTCAAGTAGTTTTGTTAATTTGTTCAGATAATCGTATAGATAATTATTATACCTATCAGAAAGTTTATACATCGTCATTTAAAATGAACTCACACTTTTATCTTTCAAAAATACAAGCTATCGAAGATAAGATTAATATATCTTTTCTCTCTATCGTCAATTATTTATATTTATTGAAATAAAATGATGGAGACTGAGGAAATAAATCATTTGCGGAAGAATAATTCTAATTTTGTTGTGTCGTGTATATATTTGTGCGTCTATTAAATTGTACCATATATCGTAACACGATATTTAGGGCGATGTCGAATAAAAAATAAATAATTTCTCGTAAGAGAAGAGAAAGAGCAACAACAAATCAAATATTATGATTTATGATTCGTCAGATATTTACGTCCTACCACTTTCTCTCTCTCTCTCTCTCTCTCTCTCTTCCAAAAGAACGTGATTCTGCCTACATTTGGAGAATGTCATAAATTTTGACCAGTACTGAAATTTATAGGATGGAACGAACGGACACGCTCTCTTAGATAGAAAGAAAAGAGAGGAGGGGGTCGGGGGAAACACACAAGTTGTTTTTATGGAAGTGTCATCAAGTTGGCAAAGGATCTTTCAGTTCACCCACGCGACTTTAATGTTAGTGATTTTCACTCTAGAAACCTTACCTATTTAGTACTACTACTACTACAGAGTCATTTGATACGAGTTAAGATGATTGGGGGGAGTAGAGTCGGTAAAAGTTAGTTTAAAAGCGTGCAAGTGAAACCGTTGCATATGTATGTTGCAATGGAATCGGGTAAAGCCGCTCTATAAATAATCGAGCAGTGTATTTCCAGGGCCCCTTTTGCGCAACGCACCAACGATAAGGATAAGCGCGAACATTGCCTTCGAACTTGTCGAACAACGGATAACGATGCATTTGCTATGTTTTATTAGATTCCGCGTGTTAGAAAATTCATTGAAGGTAAAATGCCAAGCAACATTATTTTTCCATAAAACCGAAGAACCGATTTTTCAATTAATAGTCATCCAATTCGCGTTTCGAATCGTGTTTGAGATATATACATTTCTAATATATTTATATTTAACGAAAGATAAAAAATATTCTCTCCTTACGTAATATCTACCGATTAAATTCCTTTTGCTAGATCCGTTGTAAGAAGAGTCAGAAAGATAATGGATAAATATTTTGTCGAAACGAAGAAGAGAACGCAGCCTATAATGCCGAGAAAATATTTTTGTACGATGTACGCCGCGAGGAGGGTGGGAAGGAATATTTATGAGACGTTCCCGGTGATACGTTCCTCGTCCAAGTTTTAACGTTAAAAACATTTTGCGGTATATTTAAAACAAAGTAAAGAAACGTTTGAACGATTGAAATGATGGAAATACGAAGAGAGAGAGAGAGAGAGAGAGAGAGAGAGAGAAAGAGAAGATGATTTAATGTATCGAGATAATCTGATGAGTTAGAAACGTTAGAGGATGATAAGAGAAACGGATAAACACATTCTTATATCTAAAGTAAATAAATGAAATGAAATGAAATGTGAGCATAGGAAGCTAATAATAAAATAATATATAACGTTAGATAAGAAAGTGAAAAACAGAAATAAATTCGCGGAGGGGAATGGAAAGAAAATGGATAGAAAAGTTTGGCGAAATGATCATTTTCATAGAATTGAATTCCTCTAACACATCTTTTTCGAATCGTCTATTCGACTTATATGTATAACACGTGACTCCGTAAGCGTGTAAACGATCGAGTGCTGGCTTTTATCGACACGAGAAAGCCGAGTTTGAGAATTATTATCGGTCTCTCTTCGTAGTCGGGAGAACAAATATACAAAAATAGCCTTCTTAGTTCTCGCATAATCGCAAGGTCAGCAAAGAAGACAGCCTATATGTTTGCTGCGTGTTTGTATGTGGCTGCGTGTATGCGAGAACGCGTTACGCTCTTTCGACTTTTAAGAACTATAATAATCGCATATCTTTCCACAACTACGAATTTTCATTTAATTGTGTAAGATTTGATTCGATTAACTCATACATATATTATAAAGACAATAGAAAAAAAATCATATTTAAATATAAATTATCTATTCCGTAGATCTCTTATTTATTCATGGGATTGTTGAGGAGGTGACTATACCGTTAAACTATGTCGACACCAAACTGCAACAATCCGATCGAATCAGAGATAGTTTGAAGAGACGCGCGAAGGGGGTTCACGATCTCTTTAGTAATCGCATCTGCACGTGCGTTTCTATTGCTTCCCGGGATTTATTTATTCCGTTGTACGAGTAAAACAAAGAAGAACGATTTCGTTACGGATCGTAAAAAGGATCGATGAAAATCATACCTAGAATTTTTTCATTTTCAAACGAACTAATTCAAATCAAATTCACATTTATTTTCATTATTCGTTAATCATTAAATGAGATCTACGTTGTTTATCGCGTAATTCAATATTATGCAACGACAAAAATATATCACTCGAGATCTGATTACGTATTTAGCAATAAATTAATTGGCAACAAAAATTGTACAGTAATTTTATGTTATATACCTACGAAAAGAAAGGAAATGAATGGGGAAAAGACACGAGCCGCGTGGTGCGTTTATGTTTCTAACTTTGAGCCGGAGAAAGAGAAAGGCGTTACGTCAACAGAACGTGCTATCTCTATTCGTCATCTAAAGTTCTTGATCTATCGATCGTGAAAGATCGATAGATCAAAAGTTTCCGATCGATAGGTAAAACGATCTTTTACACGGATATAAACCTTAGACGAGATCGGAATCGAATCTACCTAACCGAACACACAATTTTAAGCCCATCAATCGCATTTCAAATGCTACTTGTATTTCAATTAAAATACTATAAGCGTGAAAATCTACTTTCGATTGATCTTTTTAACGTTCTCTCAAAAGAGACCTTAATTAACACATTTTACAACACGTCGAAGCATGAAAGATTAATCAATGTCGTTCGCGATGAACTCGAACGTAACTCGCATAAATGAGTTCTCGATTATAGTATATACTTTGGAGGTGAATATTTTGTTTTTCTTTCGAATAAAAAGATCGATCGATCGATTTACATTATACAATTTATAATTACAATTTCAAATGCGTAATTGGAACAATTTATTAACTCTCGTTATAACCGTTGATTATTCTTTAAGATTATCCATCGATCTTTGCCGATTATATCACGAGTAGAAAATAATATATTTCGCGAGTAAAGAAGAAAAAGAAATATATTTTTACTTACGCTATGAAAAAAGGTATCCGCTGCTTTCGGCATCTCGTTGTCACCTGTAAAAATAAAAAGTACGTCGTCAGATACGCATTTAAATATTTACAACAACGAGGTAACGTGTATGTCCCTGCTGCGGAGAGATATCGAGAAAATGTAATTAAAAAAGAACAAGAAAAAGAAGAAAGAAAGGAAAGAGAACAAAAAGAAAAGAAAGGCAAAATAAATGTTTGGCGTAAATGATAGAAATGAAAAGAATAAACGCGACAATTTCATCGAATACGAGTTATATGTATAAATTATTGTTCGTGTGTATTTAATTGTCAAGTTGAATATCAATGTCTATTTATTGCTGTCACAAGTTTGGGAAAAGCAAAGTAGGAAAACAATAATTGTAGGCTTTGACGGTTCCTCTAATCCGGTTTATAAACATAATATGTGTCTATTTAAATCTCGATTGCCGGATATACAAAGTTCTAATACACACACTCTTTCTATCTTTCTTTCTCTGGGTATCTCTCTGTATCCATCATATGTATCTATTCGCAAAATGCAAATACGTAGAAGAAGAAGAAGAAGATGAAGATGAAGATGAAGGAGTCCTCGATAATCGAGGCGAAACGAGGCAAACGAGGCAACGGTCACGTACCGTTTCACGCAGGATCGACTTAGAACCTTCTAATTGCTCGTTACGATGACAAAACTTTCGACATGTAACGTCCGTTCATGTGATTGTTGCACGTATCTACTTATTTATCATATTTACGTAGAAACGTAAACGTTTCCTTGTTCTCCTTGCTCATCAAAAATCTATCATTACGCGAGAGATTAATGTTAATTGAAATTTATATCACGTCTCTCTTTTTTCCTTCCTTCCTTCCTTTCTTTCTTTCTGCATCGATTTTCCGCACGAGTAAATAATTTTCAATATGATCATAAAGTTTAATTCGTTATATTAAGAACGAACGAACGAACGTACGTTCGACTTCATCAAATTTGCTTAGCTTTTTCTTTTTTTCTTTTAAATCGTTCTAGCATAATCACTTTTTACATTATAACATCGCAAAAAATTAATTTCGAAAACAATAAAAAAAAAAGATCTGCTTGCCGATGCAAAATAAAATATTTAAAGTAATACTACTACACTACCAGTTCGATCTTTTAATTAACGATCTATCGTATAAACCACGCGAAAGCGAATGTTAAATTGAAGAATTTATGTGCAGCAAAAGAAAAGGAAATAAAAAAAGAATAGAACGGGAAATTACGTAAATAAATGACTGGACGAAGATAAGGTCAAAGGTTTGAAAGTACCTTCCTTTTTATGAAGAACTAATTGAAAATCATGTGATGATATGTTTAAAAAAAGAAAAAATAATAAAAATGAAAAAAAATAGTGAAATGATACTGACCCTGCAACATTTGCTCTAATTTTCGTCTATCAACGCGGAAACGATCCTGATGTAGATCCTCTGGATTAGAAATTCCCAAGACGGCCGCGAGATCTCGAATTTCTTCGCGACTCTCGAAACCGGACTTGCCGGAAATGCTACTCGTGGGTGTACCTTCCGACGTTTCCGACATAGTCTCTGCCGCCCTTCGCTCTGTCTGTATCACCTCGTCGGGTCTCATCTCGTTCGATTGCTCCTACGGCGAGTTCGCCGTATATTTCTACAAGAACAAACCCCCCCCCCAAAAAAAGAAATTAATATATGTATATACATTTATATATATTTCAAATATAGACAAAAAAATATCTATTACTCTGATACGCTTATATGGATTATATTTGTATATAACTGTAGGAGGAAGATGTGTACATTGGAAAGGCACGTACATAAAAGTAAAGGTGAAATGTGGATATCGAAATATAGTAGATGTCGTCGTCGTTGTTTGAAGTTCCTCGTGAAAATAAAGTCGAGGACATTGTCAAAGGACAAGAGACGTATATCAATACTCTTATCGCAAAAGATCGGTTAACTATCTTATTTAGGATAGTTAGAAATGCGATTAATAATTCTATGTATACTTATTAATCTAATCGACAAAATTGAACGATAATGATGTATTAAGTGTTCCAGGGTGGACTCGTACGTTGATTTTTAATTTTAAAATACGAGAGGAAGACTGAACAACAATCGGAAAATTATTTGTCGCGTGATTTTATTTTATATTTTGAAAAATCCGATCGAGGAGCATAAGGAAATGGGCATTTAGATGATATTATACACTTGTTTTCAAATGGTTGTGATAGATACGGGGGTAAGGAAAGGTAGATCGCGGTTAGGTGACTCACCCTATACGTAGGTGTAAGAATCTCTCACGTTTCCTTGAATTCTTTTTCTTTTTCTTTCTTTCTCTCTTTACTCTCCCTTACTCTCTCTCTCTCTCTCTCTCTCTCTCTCTCTCTCTCTCTTTCTATTTCCCTTTCTCTCTCCTTCTCTCTCTCTCTCTCTCTTTCTATGTATCTCTCTGATTCTTTTTCTCTGTATCGGTTTCTTTCTTTGTTTCTTTCTCGACGTCTCAATATTGTTTATAGTTTAAACGAGGATGATCCTAGCTGCTTGCAAGCCGGAGAGGAAAAGGGTGACGTTGCTATCGGTGCCAACCGTTTCTCGGAATTCGAAGGAATTTTCGTGGTAAGACTCGATTAGTTTGACCAATCACAAACGATCTTTTCCCGTTTGCGAGACGCCTATTCAATCTCTAAGTTCGTTCGTCTCTCTCGCACTCGTTCGAGCAAACGCGCGTTCATCCTCCTTCTCTTTTCCTATTCCTATGTCATATCCAAAGACCTTTGTCAGTCTCTGACATGAACAAAAAATTGTTTTCGCGATCCATCACGCTCGAACGTACACGCTTTCTCTCTCTCATTTATTTACTTACTTATTTACTTTCTCTGCTTCTCTCCTTTTGTTTTCCTCCCCGCGGAAAGAAACAATGCAGTGCCTTCCACTTCTACCACCTACAGTGACTAATACTCTTCTAATTGCTCTCAAAAAGAAATAAGAAAGGAGGAGAAAGAGAAGAGAAGGTCGCGACGTCGCGATTCTACTTATTCTACTTATTTCGAACTCTTTGCTCGTGATTATTTACCGTCGAATCAAACCAATTCTCCGTTCGATTCCTATCGTTTCTTCGATGATAACAGAGAGAGAGAGAGAGAGAGAGAGAACATTTCAAATGACAAAATAACGACTCCCTTATTTTTGGAAATTTTATTTTACAACAATATTACCTCTAATCGTATACCAAAGTAGAAGAAAACATTGTACATACCTATTAATTAAACATAGATTTGTGCGTGGAAGATTAAGTTAACGTTCGATTATAATTGTAAGAGAAAATAATAAGATAAAATTGGGAAATATTAGAGGAGGAACGATACGAACCTCGATAAACGGTCGGTCAAATGAACCTTCGAAGGAACGAAGGATCGATCGATCGATTAGAGCGACCTTGCGAGCGTCCTCCTGCTGGAGGAAGAAACCCTTTCGGAGCCCGATATCGCGACGATAACGACGAGGTGAACGACGAGGAAGCGACGCGAGACCGGCTTATAGCTCACCACCTGTTTCCGCCGGCTGTTACCTTGACACCGTCGCGAGAGACTGCTCAAGAGGAGTGTGTTCTCCGTCTTTCTTTCCTGATGAAAGAGCAAGTGCGCGCGCGCTCGCGCGCGTTCGCAACCTCACCTATACATACGCTTACACGCCTGCCTATACGCCTGCCTACCTGCCTGCCTGCCTGCCTTCCTTCCTTCTCTCGATCTTTTCCGATTCTTACCGATAGATCCCGATTACCCTATCGGCGGGTAAAGCCAATCAAGAAGGTTACGCGTCCCATCGATCTCTCTACTCAATTTTCTTCTATTTACTTTGCCCTTTAATCTTTGCCTTTTAAACATTGAAATATATTCGACAAGTCTCCCATTTGATTTATTATTTATTTTAATACATCATCCCTTATCTTATCCAAATGATTTGTATGTCTCCTACGAATCGTCGTATAAAAATATGCCCGAGCAAATGCGATAGAGATGAACGAGATGAAATTGATTCTTAAATTATTCAACGATCGATCTTGAATATCCAAACGACCGGTTAGATTTTTTTGCAAACGAGTTTTATACCGAGTTGCAAGAACGATCTACATGTACAAGGTAACACGATGTAAAAGCACCTCCTTTCCGAAGAAGTATTTTCAATGATTCTAAGCTATCGAGTATTAGGTATTTAAACGGTACATAAGTCGATAAGATTTTTCCATCAATTTAAAGACTAATCATTTATTTACAAGACATGTATTTCCTTTAAATGGACAGGGAGAGAAAGCCGTTTGAAAATATTTGTAAAGGGCAATTGAGACTAATGGGACCCCGACAATGATTCATTTCTAAAGAATTAGAGGAAAATTAAAATAAATATCTTACTTTTTGATGAAGAAATAGAAGAGAAAAGTGTAATAAGAAGAAGAAGAAGAAGAGGAAGGCTTCCTCGTGGTTCGAGGGCGTCGATTATGCAAACGTCAGCTGGACATCGCACATAGATCGATTGTTCGCGCGTACAATTTCGCGGCGAAAGACGCGAGCGTCCGACCCCGCGTCCTTTTGAAAACCGACTGATGTCGACCGGAACCGGCACTCCACGAGGATTCACGATCGCCGTTCCGATTGGACCGCTGCCACCACCGCTTTTGCCCCCGTTCCCGCCACCGCCCCCGCCACAGACCCTGCCCCCGCTCCTAGTGGACGCTGCTAGCCTTATCACATTTTCTTCATTACGTTACTTCCAAAACTAATGTAAGTTGCCATTTTCATGAATCGCGACGTTCGCCTTTCAATCGATGTCGGATCCAATAAAATGGAAAGTAGGCAATTACAAATGCTCACTTTTTCTTAAAACTTGTTTTACGGAACAAAACGAGAAGTGAAGTCATTTATCGGGGCTTATTACTCGCGCATTAATCTTAACACTGGATTTACGAATGTTTTGTTCGAAATTTCGAGTTGCATAATACCCTTTCGTACACTTCCGATAAACTAACAATAAGATAATTAATGTTTATTCTTATCAACCGTGCATAAGAGTCATCGTAGAGAAACGTTGCGCTAGGAAAGAAAAAAGAAAAAATAAGAAATACGATAGCAAAGTAAACGACGGGAATGACGACCAACGATCGGATTACCTGACATTAGCCTTAGTCATAGTTCGTTAAGGTTTATGGACGGACCTCGACGTAATTAAAGTGCAATTTCTAACTCATTGTCAACGTTCACGTGTGGCCAATTACACATTGTCATAACACGTTATGTATATTAAGAACAAGCAAAACGTTCGAAGGTTAACTCCTGTTGATTTCATTTTCTTATTGCATCAAATTCACTTTTTTGCTTAGTTCTGTAATAATTTAATCGACTGTTCATTTATTCATGTAAACGCCGTTTGATCTTACTTCCAAAAATTTCGACTTCTATCTTTATTTTATTGTAGTTTCTGAAGAAACGATATTTCCTTTTCTGTAAAAACACATTTTCTTTATTATACGCGTCGTTTTAATTGACTTTCTTTACCTTTTGACAAAATATAAAATACTCGATTTGAAATCCCGTTCAATAACTTTGCCTCCATTAGTCTTGTACACTAACGCATTATGAAATCACTTCTGTGTAATCATACTACATAATCTGACATACCGTTTAATTATCATCATCGATGAAATTATCTTTAGGAACAGATTATGTAACATTTGTGATATAATCACTTCGTTTAAATGTTAATTATTGCAAATAAAAAAATGTAATTAGATCACTACATCGGCGCGTTAAAGAGTAGATGGCGCGTCGATCGTTTTGGCGCTTCCAGGATCGTAATTATGAAGGGTTCCGTAAGGGTGTCTATATTTTTTTATTAGATGGCGCCTCGATCGAAATTTTTTCAGTAACGTATCAAATGTAAACTCGAGTGGCACCGTATTTCTATTGTATTTAAATATGGATATTTAATTTTTACGATTAGAATAATTATCCTAATTTCTTCTAATCATATATACACGCAATTATTTGAAACGTTAGGATAATTTAATAACACGTTTGATATGCATATACATACGCACATATTATCGACTCGACATCCTGCTGCAATGATGTGGTCTTCTTATTTGTAACAACAGTTTGCTCCACAAAACTTCTATTTTAATATTATATACTATGTTTTTATTTTAATTAAATAATCAAGAATACAAACGGTGATCCAACTAATCTGTGATATCAATAGTTTGTTCTTCTTTATTAAGTGTAAATGAAATTTATTATAATATCCCTTTTTTGTAAATATATAACCTAAAACTAAATATAAACAATGAAAAATGTTGCAAACACTAAGGGAACGTTCTCAAAAAAGGAAAAAACTTCTTGCACAAACGGTAAGTTATGAAATTGTTCGATTATTTTTTAAATCCTTCCTTAAATTTTAGATTTTTTTAAATGTCTACTTTTTCTTTTTTTAGCTTGGAGTTTCCAGTGTAGATGAATTGAGACAGATTTTGGGTACTGACATCGATAACGTTCAGAAAAAAAAGATAAAACTATTGTCGGATAAATCTGAAAGTACTGTAAAAGATGCAAAAGATGATGCAGTACCCACGGATGAAATCGTGTACAAGGATTCATCTACTTTTCTAAAAGTAAGTTCTTCAATTAATTCCATGTGTTTTTTACATTTGACTACTTTTATAGAAATGGTTTTTTAATATTTCAGGGTACACAATCTTCCAATCCACATAATGATTATTGTCAACATTTTATCGATACTGGTCAAAGACCGCAAAATTTTATAAGAGACGTAGGATTAGCCGATAGGTTCGAAGAATATCCTAAACTCAGAGAACTAATTAAATTGAAGGACGATTTAATAGCAGACACTGCTACTCCTCCGATGTATCTCAAAACTGATCTCCTTAGTTACAATTTAAAAGAACTCAATTGTAAATTTGATGTAATTCTTATAGAACCGCCGTTAGAAGAGTATCAAAGAACGTGCGGTGCAACGAACGTTCAGTTGTGGAACTGGGATCAAGTTAATACGAATTCTATTCTATTGTAAATCAATTGTACAAGTTAATCTCGATCTCTATTCAATTAATTATATGTTTTCTCTCACAGATAATGGAATTAGATATTGGCGAAGTAGCTGCTAATCGAAGTTTTGTATTTTTATGGTGTGGAAGTAGCGATGGTCTGGATATGGGACGTTTCTGCCTCCGAAAATGGGGTTTCAGACGTTGCGAAGACATATGTTGGATTCGTACAAATATTAATAATCCTGGACACAGTAAGAACTTAGATAGTAAGGCTGTGCTTCAACGAACTAAAGAGCATTGTTTGATGGGTATTAAGGGAACTGTGAGAAGATCTACGGACGGAGATTTCATTCATGCAAACGTTGATATTGACTTGATTATATCGGAAGAGCCTGAATATGGATCCATTGAAAAGCCTGTCGAAATATTTCATATAATCGAACATTTTTGCCTTGGTAGACGAAGGTATAGTTTTAATATATCGATCATCCTGATATTAGCAATATTCTATTTTACATATGGTTTTTAGATTACATTTATTTGGACGCGACAGTACGATTAGACCAGGTTGGCTAACCGTTGGTCCAGAATTAACAAATACTAATTTTAATGCCGATCTCTATACCGGTTATTTTTCCACCGGCCAAATAACCACAGGATGCACAGAACGAATAGAAGCACTTAGACCAAAATCTCCGCCACCTAAAGGCAAGGTTTCCGGTAGAGGTAGAGGTGGTTTTAATCGCGGTAGAGGAAGGGGTAGATGAATGAATGTGTAAATATTTTTTAACCAACTACAATAATTCAATTTGTAGTTTCTTATATAAGAGAATTGTACCTATGAGTTGCATGTGATTCATCAATTGTATATGAACTACTCGATTATAATACTTGTACGTGCATTTTAAACTAATATTATCTTATTAATGATCGTACCTCTTGTCGTAAACTAATTTTGACAAGACTAACTTATAAAATATCCTTTTTCCATTTTTTTTAATTATACAATCGATAAGCTAAAAAAAAAGAAGAAAAATAATCTTCTTCTGAATCATCTTATAAATTTAATTAACATTATATTTAAGAAAACTAGAAAGATCATGTTTCAATATTACAAACTCTCGTTGTTACAATATATTTAGATGGCATGTTTTACGTATTGATAACGAATGAAAATATTATTTTATAAATAATAGTAATAGTAACGTAATCGTATAAAAATGACGATATAATATTCTATTTCAATTTGATGATGAATTTATTTAATGATCATGAATAAAATCTTTACACGAAGATATATATTTAATCTGGGATCATTCCACTGTGAAGTCTGATTATTCAAGCAGAAAAAAAATATATGAGACTTCTCTTTTTTATATAAACGTAATTTTTACGCAATAGTAGAAGTGTGATTTTTTGTACTGTATGATATAATATATTAACGAACATAATAAATAACATATAGATTCGTTCTAAACAGTAAGGTTTTTTAAAGATATAAATAAAATGAATCTCACAATAATAAAATTTCAAAGATAAATCTTTATGTTATAAAAAATAAAGGATCGTCTTGTGAAGTATTATTGCTTCCTTTCTTGCACAGATAATAATTCATTGTTGGTACGTACATCGATGAAACGCTAGTAACATCGTAATTAATAATCACAAGAATTATAGAAAAATCGCAATATTCCTTTATACATATATATAATTCATTAAAATATATTTAAACCTCATTAAAAGTTATATTTAAATACTGAAAATCATCTTATTAACATTTCTATACTGCTGAAAAATAAATGTCAGGACTTATCTTTAAATTTCAATCGTTTGACGATACGTTAGTATAAATTTAATATAAATATATATAATTCGTATGTATTTGAGAATATTCAAGGAAAACCAAAAAGAAGAAAAAATAATAATTAGGGAAGAAAAGAAAAGAAACATAATCTTACAAGTATGTTTATGTGGACGCAGTGTGTTGTAAGTAATCGAAGAAATTGCTTACATCATAAAGAAGAGAAAAATAAATGATTTACGATCGTGTTGTCTCGTATTATTGATAATAAAAATAATGAAATTAGGCTTAATTAATTAGTTGAATCGAAGCCAATGTAACGATAATATAATTTTGATGAAATAAAAGATATATGGATATATATATACGAGATATTAGTAATCTAATTATTTAAAAATTCCCCATTATTTTTTTTTACAAAGAATCCTTGTATATTAACGAGAAGGGTCGTATCTCCACGCATGCATAAGATATAGCTAAGGTATATATACGTACTCTAAAACAATTTGTTAATTAATCATTCTCACACATGTTTGAGATCAAGTCATCTAATTTGTACTCTGTAGGCTAAGTAGAACATAAGATCAATGTTATATAAATATTATTTCTTAAAGTAGTTTCGTTTTTTAAAGTATGCAGGCTTATACGTAATCGTATTGGTCCCAGTAAAGCTTCGGGTAACGAAAATTGTAATTGAAAGATACAAAAAAAAAATAGAAAAAAAAACAAAAAATAATAAAAAAGCAAATAAACGCATTTTAATTATGGCTTCGGTGTTGTCCTAAGCTTATATTATCTGTTTGCAAATGTTAACGACACAGATTTCATTAGACAAATCGTTCATAGACTTAATCCTATACAGGCAACAATGAAAATGTTTCATTTTTTGACAAAATTAAATTGCGGAGTTAAATGCGAGAAAAAAAAATATCATCACCGTCATTATCGTCGAGATTGTGCAGAATAAATTAAAATAATCATTTATTGTACAGTATATTAGAATAAAAATCAATTAATTTATTAACGATTGTGATCGTGTTAAAAAAAGCTTCTTAAAGTTTGTACGGTAAAAGGATAAACGTGCGTGCTCGCTTGTGTGTATTCCTTTTCGCGATACTCTTTTCTTTAATAATTATAACAATTCTAAAACGTACACAACGCATGTTGATGTCTATATAACAATAATGTCATTAAGATTCCACATAAGTAGTGACGTATTATAACAAGAAAAAATATCTATCGAGTATTAAACATCGGGGAGATTAATTTTCGATGTAACATTACGCTTGTAACGCTTTATGATGTTGCTGGACGTGTTTACCATTTTAAATTTCTATGAAGAAATAATTCTAAATATGCAATACGAGAAAGCGTATTTCTTATTTTCTTCCACGTTAAATATTGATATTATTTTATAATGCATAAATTTTCATCGAAATAATCTTTTTTTTATTCGCCCCCCCCCCTTCAAAAAAAAAAACAATTTTAAATAATTGCTAAAGTCGTCAATTATCATTATATTATTATTATTATTTTCATTTAAATATACCTATATGTTTGTATTTATTACAAATAACGATGTATCTTAGTACTCGATATACCACACAACTATGACCGCAAATATTTGTTTAACAATTTAGAGGCACAAATTTCTATCGAGCTAAGATGTAAGTCGATATACGATAAAATACTTGGAACGGATTTTACTCTCTTTCCCTTTTCTTTCTATTTTTTTTTTTTCTAATAATAATTTATATATGTATAAATAATTTAAATTGCCAAAAATTATATATTAAATAAAGAATAAGTCTCGCAATTGCATAAAACAACTAATATGCGTTCATGAAAATACCGATCCTCGCGCGGTTATATAACTTTGCCCGTTCTAACTCACTATGGCAAGAGAGAATTTGTATTTCTTTTTTATTATTTTTTTATTATTTATTTTTGTACCTGCAAAAAGATGCTAGAAAAATGTTTACGCCGAAAACAAATAAAAAGAAAAACAAAAAAAGCAAAAGACCTAAACGAACAAGAAACAAGAAGCAAAGGCGGCGTCGAAAAATGATTCATACGAAAGAAAAGGACATAACATTAGATTAGATGTTCAACAAGTTAAAATATTGATATTTGGCAACTATTCTCTCATTTTCATGTACTATAATATATAATACATATCATGTATTTAAAAAATTGACTAAAAAATGTTCCATCATTTTTTTTACTTTCCCTAAGAAGATTCAAAAAAAAAAAAAAAAAAAAACTAAATATGAGTTAAATATAATACTTTGAAAAATTCAATAATCTTTTCCTAAAATCGAATAAAAAGAAAAGCCGAGCATAGTCTAATCGAAAATGCGACACACACACGACATATATATTATTATATTATTGATTTAATAATAAAATGTTTCACGAAAAATATAAATTTGTTGTTTTTCTATTTAATTAAATATATTAATTCCATTGTAAATCAATTGAAGGAGTCTTCTAAACGATACGTTTCGACTTACCACTGATTTTTCATCGCGCGTACTCGCTATCAATAATATTATTATTAATATTATATTAATGTTACTATTATTATTATTTTAATAATATTATTATTATTGTTATTATTATTAATATTACTATTAATATTATTATTATTATTACTACTCTCTCTCTCTCCCTCTCTCTTTTTCAAATATATATTTTTATCAGTTATACACGACACTGTATACCTGAACGTTAATCAAAAAAACCGACGAAATATCATTGAGTCTAATTAATGTAAATTAAATATTTATTACCTAAGAAGTTAATTAAAAAGAAAGGAAGAAAAAAATAGAAAAAAAAAAAAAAAAAAAAAAAAATAAAAAAAGAATAAAACGACAAAGAGAAAAAAAAACTTGATAAAGCTTGAGCTTGTACCAACAATTACAGGGGATGCGGGTATGCATGCGTAGCGGATGGCAGGCAGGATACGATGGTCGATCGATCGAGATCTATCGATCGAATTCATAATCAAGCGATGCGTTGGCAGTCAGAGGATGATCGTCTGAGAAGAAGTTTAGCTCTGAATGGCCCGCCATCAGTCAAGTCGCATAATTTTCACACATACGTCGACTCCCCTGTAAGCAGATCAAGCGTCAGTCGCGAGCAAACAACAAAATTATTATTTTTATTATTATTATTATTATTATTATTATTATTATTATTTCTATTACTATTATTACCCCCTCGTTACTATTTTTACTATTACTAATATTATTATTTGTCGTCTTGCTTTAAAAACGAGTACAATGGCGGTGAGGTTTTAATTCGTTTTAGGATAAGACCGCATTCGAAAATTCCTGTGTGTTGTGTGTATATGTGAATGAATTATAATCGTGTGATGTAGCGATAAAAAAGATTAGAAAATAAATATGTTTGGCAAGTAAAAGAAACTTTGAACAAATGGCGACTTATTTTTTTTTTTACATTTTGATCGACGATTCAAAAAATAGTTATATGTTACTATACAAAAGAATTAGCATTGCGAATGCATCGAAATGTTATTTACATGGTACGGATTTACACATGTCGTGTAAAGGATTATTACTCTGTCTGAAAAAAAATAAAATATAAATTATTTAATTAATGTTAATATTACATTATACATATATATACACATGTAGTGTGTATGTACACGTAATGAAATCTATTTTCAAAAGATATGTATTACGAGGAAGAAAATTAGATGAATGAAGTAGTTTGTATATGTGAAACGTGCAAAGGTGTTAATCCAAGTATCTTGAAAAGTAGTCGTCATACCTCTTGATAGAAGTTTATCTTTTTTTGTTTGTTTTTCAGATGTACAGGAGAATAGTAGTAGTAGTAGTAGTAGTGTAGTACAGATAGTGGTAGTGGTAGTGGTAGTTGCAGTAGTCGATAGTCGTATGTAAAGAGAATGTTATCGATTAGAAATGGAAGAAAAAATTATTACGTGTTTCTCGTTTATATTTTAAAACAGATTTTGCATGAATTATATAAAAGTGGGCCGTCGTAAAGAACGTAACTTATAAAACGGTACTTATATGATCTCTATATAGCGAAGGAAAAAATGTTTCTTTTTTTTTTTTTGTTTCATGAATGTATATATGTATACAAGTTATACAAAGAGCAATATTTCATTCGTAATTTTTTCCTTCTATTTTTGTTTCTCTTCGTCTCTCTGTTTTTCTTTTTTTGTTTGCGTTTGCATTTGCATTTGCATTTTCATTTCGTTTTTCTTTTTCTATCTCGTGGGAATAACCCCTTTATCTTTCTGTTTTCTTTCCCTTCTTTTTACATATTTATATTCTTCTCTTCTCCCGTTTCGAATAATTTCCCTCATAAGTTTGTGATCTCTTCTCATCACCCTTTTCGAAACTGATCGTAGGACAGACGACGATATAAAACGAGGTATCGCAAAGAGTGACAATTCAGCATTATTTTTCCTTGAGAAACGGACGACTCGAAAATCAGGACCAAAGTGATTAAACGATCATTCCACTTGCATTCTATTTCCCGTCAACGAACGATATGAGACGACTTAATAATAAACAATACGCGATACGCGTGTATGTACAAGAGAGATCGACTTATGACAACACATGGCATCGTTCATCCTTGTCATACCTCATTTTTTGACACTTCATTTCTCTCTCCCTGTCTCCCTCTTTTTGTCTCTAACAATAAGTAATTTGCGCACAACACACACACACACACGCACTCTCTCTCTCTCTCGCTATTTTTTTTTCATTTTTCACACTTTATACAGAATGTAGGGAAAGTACCATCTTTTTCTTTTTCTCCCTCTATCTTGCACTCTATTTGTTTTTTTTGTATTCCATAAAACAGCAGCATACATTCCTTACACAAATTTCATAGGTAACATTGAATTCTTTTTTTAGCGTTGATCGAAACGTACGTCGTGTTTTTTTCGCGAGAATTTTTATTTTAATCTATATCAACACTGAGGTACTTAATCTTTTTTTTCCTTTTATTTTGTTCATTTTATTATTATTATTATTATTATTATTTAATGCAAAAAGAAAATGAAATTCTCTCTCTCTCTCTCATTCTCTCGCACGCGGCACGCAATTTTCCCTTTTTTCTTTTTTGTTCTTTTCGATTTGTATGCATAAATCGTTTTTATGCACCATCTTGACGTTCGTGTTTGAATTAATAAAAAATATGTTGCTCTGCAGTTTTTAATACAAATGTCATTTAGGTGTTATCCACGAAAGTACAAGCTGCTTATATATTTTTGACAAGTATATGTGTGTGTGTGTGACGTATTTATAATAAAAAAAATAAAATATATGAAAAGAAGAAGAGAACATTTTGTGGCGACTTGTACATCGTTCGTGGGACGCACCGTACATGCAAAACAATTTTATTCCAGTCGATTTCGATGAGATCGATATCTCCCCAGCACATTTTTTATTAATAAGATCGTTCATTATTCGAATAAAAATCATTTGTTAAACCAAAGAATTATGCGCAGAAGATAACGATCGATTGATCAATTTGACATCGAATTCGTACACAATCTTATCTTTTCTCTCTTTATTTTTCTCTTTGTCAAGAATAATTAAAACACGTCGTTGGCATGTGATTGAACAGTATTTTTTGTTATTTTTCTCATTCTCTATATCATTTCTCTTTCACTCTTTCTTTCTTTCTCTCAATATTCCTTTGACTACCAAAAATAAGCACTTTGTACTACTCGTTCTTAGTCGAACTTACTGTTATCTATTGTTATCCCTATTATTATATAAAGGAAGGTATAAAATATTTCCATTAACATCCTGGGCAATGAAATTTATCTAATCAGATATATCACAACGGTAATCATTAATTATGTAAGCATTGCTAAGCAAAAATGATAAAGTGTCCGTTTTACACAATCGTTTCTTTCTCTCCTTCGCTCACTCATTCACTCTCTCTCTCTCTCTCTTTTTCTTGCACCCCATCATTTTTTCCTTTGCCTCTTTCTCTCTCTTTCTATTATGGCATAAACAAAGTGTCCCATTTGTTATCTATTTGTATCATTATGAAACAATGAAGAAGCATCTTTATTTTTTATCAGTCCGTGTCGTTTTTCGATTAATAAACAATACATTGTGGCCCTCTTTTTTCTTTTCTTTGTTTTTTTTTTTTTTTTTTTAAAACGAATCATCATCGTAAATGATTCCTAGCAGATATCTTTTTGTTCAGTGGTGTTTTTTCTTTCTTCTTTCCATTCGATTTGTTATTATTTCTATTATAGATTTTATTTAACATTATTATTACACGACTAATAATATGAACGGCGACTGTACACGCGATACAATGAAATTTAGATAATTGCTACATTTTGTTGTTGTCTTCTTCTTCCGTATGCATGTGTGTGTGTTCTTCTCTAGAGACTAATTATTCACTCACTGTCGCGGGGTACGACGACTAGGAACATCAGACGATATTTTTTGCTATTTCTCGCGAACCGAAATGACAGTACAAGTGTTTAGAGAAATTCTGCATTTTATCGAATGTGGGAAAGAAAATGAGTGAAAAACATTAAAAAGAAAAACTTGTGGAAGGCAAGAATAAATATCTCGTAGTTTTTCGATTGGATTACATGTTGAAAAGTGTAAACCAATAAATTATATTAGTATAGGTATATGTATTTTATGTGTGTGTTCGTGTTATACGTGTGTCCGTGAATCACGTAGGACGGCGTCGAGACTCTTGTGTTCTGCACATTTAATAAATTATTATTTTTTTCTCGCTCTCTTTCTTTCTCTCTCTCTCTCTCTCATTCTCACGTTAATATAGTTCGCGAATTAACAACCAAATACTATAACATCGCAATTATACAGTACGTTTCGCTCTTTTCAAGATTCTCTTTCCACGAGGATGAAAATTATATTCCATTTTCTTCTTCTTCTTCTTCTTCTTTCATCTTCTCATTTTCTCGTTCTCTCTCTCTCTCTCTCTCTCTCACTCCCTTTCTCTTTCTTTCTGTATTATTTTTATTTTTCATTTGTACGTTTTATTAATCGAAAAATCAACAACTATGTACCTCATCGAACGTGTTCGCCTGCGAACAGTACAATTGCATTGAAGATCGTTTCTTACAACATTCCTCCTCTTTCTCTCTCTCTCTCTCTCTTTTATTTCTTACATATATACTATATATACATATATATATGTATGTATGTATATATGTATGTATATAAACTAGATAGATTTAAATGAGGCACGATGTAAATACCTTACAATGTTAATATGTTGTCGTATTAAAAGGCTCACAGTGCAATGAATATTCGACTTCGTCGAAGACGAAAAGGAAGATTTCTTTTTTACGAGATAATAAATGAAAAAAAAAGAAATGGAAGAAGAAGAAGAAGAAGAAGAAGAAAGAAAATAAAAGAAAATGAAATGAAAAATGTTAAGAGATCGTGATATCGAAAAAAAAAAAAAAAAAAAAAAAAAAAAAAAAGAAACAGATTATTAATCCTAAATGCATAACGAAATAACGATGCAACAATAGTGCGAATGAAAAAGAAATTCACGAATATCGAGGATAAATGTATATATATATAAGCTCTATATATAATTTATTTTCTATATATTATTTACACTCTAACAAGCTGTGTTAGAATCTTCATAAATTTTTTGTCGAAAACGAAGATCCTACGTGTGTTTTCCTATTTTGTTAATATTTTTTTTTTCTTCTTTCTTTCTTTCTTTCATGCATATCCTTCATACACTCTCTGCATGCCGAAATATCATTAAATATATTAAGCAATTAAATCTTCATCAAAGTGTTCGATCGTAGATCAATTTCTTCGATGAAAGAGAAAATATGTAAAATATATTATACAAAATGATTTTTTTTCTTTCTGGTTTCTTTTTTGTAAATCCGACAAAACGTAAATACGCGTTACGAAATATTTTACGACAAGTTTTAAATCGCCATCGGCTCTTGGATATTTGTGACTTTGTACAAAAATATACGTATATTTTAGCCGATCGTTAAAATTGAATGTATGCGATTGATAAAGAAAAAGAAAAAGAAAAAAGAAAAGAACAAAAAGAAGAAGAAGAAAAATCTATATCTCGTTAACGAAAGAAATAAATCTTATATCAAAGTAAGGGGTGGGGGGGGGCGGAGGTAGAATGATGAAAATTTGACGAAAACAGGGTATGGAGGGATGGTAGGTATGTATGGGGGTGGTAGAGATCAAAAGGATCACGTGTAAAAATTGTTTGAAAGTCGAAATATTTTATCGGTACATCCCATTCATTTTTTTTTCTTTCGACGCGCATTATTGACTTACGATATTTATCCCTTATTTAAGAAAATAGTCTTGATCTATACAACATTATTTTCTTCTCGTAATCAGTCCATTTAGTTTACACCATGATACGTGTTTTTTCTTTTTTCTCATTACGACGGTGCAGCAGACCCACGTATTATTTTTCTTTCTTTCTTTCTCTCTCTCTTTTTTTTTTGTTCGTTCTTCTTCAGCAATTAGCGATCGATGTCTCTCTCTATCTTGCCATTGACAAATCTTACAAGAACGGTTTTCTAACACGCTGACATCATTTGAAAAATTGTCGATTTATATAATATTGATATGCGACAAATAAATAGAATTCAAATTTACGCACAATTTGATCCACGATTAGTTTTCAAAAATATTACAACACAATTCTAATAGAGACTGCTCTGCCTAATAAAAAAAAAAAAAAAAATAGAATAAAAGAAATGTAAATAAATAAATTTATTTGTTAACTCTCAGTTTCCGTCTACGCAATATATATATTATAATATATATCTCGTTAATACTTCATTTGTCTCTTTACTAATATTATTTTGAACGGGCAGATTATTAACAACGGATGTCCATAAATGAGAATGTTCTCCTTGCTTTGCTATTCTTTCTTGTTCTTTTTTTTTTTCTTTCTAAACTAACGCAACGTAGTTTGGGGCTTTGTACGTAAAAATATATTAATGAATTTTCATTTATAACTAACAACTTTAAAACGTTCTCTGGGTTACCTCCTGCGTCGATTGACACAACACTCGCGGTGTTTGCTTAAAAATAAATTCGAAACTTTTCGAGAAAATTAATTCCTATTATTATTATTATTATTATTATTATTATAATAATATAAAATCAAATAATCTAATTTCTCTTGTTGCTACAAAATAATAATTCGTGATAAAATAAATAATTAAAATAAAAAAAAAATAAAAAAGAAGAAATATTTTCTGAACAAGTTTCGCATTGTTAAAACCTTAAACGTAAAAAACAAATATGGCAGAGACCTATCAGTTCATTTACTTTGTACATTTGATGATGTTTTGTCTGATAACTAAAGATAAACAATGACACGGTAGTTGAAAGATGAATAAGGGTGATGAACGATGTGCTCACAAAAGATCTATCATCCCTCCATCAGACAGTAGACGATACCGGCCAACGCGTTGATCCATGTCCACTATGGGCGAACAGACATATAGATACAATCAGTCAGTCACTATTTACGGTTATTCTGACATCGTATTATTATTATTATTATTACTTATATTATTATTATTACTATTACTATTATTATTATCACTATTATTATTAAGTGGTATTAATGTTAACGATGAAGAGAGAACATAATGCTATTTTCTCTTTAGTTGCAAATATCTCTTTAACTCAATATAATAATGAAGCATCAACTTGGAACATGAAATGAAATTTGTTAATAATGTCAAAGAATTTCATATTCAATTTGATTTCGGGGGTGAACGATTGAATTATTTTATATGATCTCGAGTTAAAGAAATATGTGGCATCTTTTCATTTGTACATTCACAATGATGAACATGCAGTAAAGAATACGAAAGGATTTGTTTGTATAAAAGGAAAAAATAGATAACTATGATCACTCGCATTTGTCACTCCTACCCTTACCACGTAATACTGCATTTACATAAACATATGACACATACATATATATAAATACAAATGTTACAAGGAAAGGATGATATAACTTGCAATAATGTACTTACACGCAGCATGCAAGGAATAGAGTGCAAGGAAAGCTGATGCATCGATCTGAGAAAATATTTCGCTACGTATTATCAAAATTTCGGTGAAAATAAAAGCAGTTGACAAATAATGAAAAGACATTTATCATAATACATACACACTCGTGTCTCGTACAATGACTTTTCTAATCATGGCAATACAATATTACATATATGAAACTTTACCGCTACTCTTCGAATGCATATCCATTACACCGCACATACGCTAAAAGTTATAATATTAAAGAAATAAAGAAATAATATATAGAATTTTCATTTTTTGTACCTTCGGAAAAGCAGTCACAAACGGGAAAATATTTCAAATATTATTATATAATAGTAGATATAAATACTGGAATTATAATAGTAAAAAATATTGTAATAGCGTAGATGGCTAAAAAATAGAAATTGAATATTTATACGTTATTATAACTAATCATTGATACTCAAATCACTGGGGGGGATCGACGAGATAATAATAATGTATTATACATTCTGTAAAAAAGTAGGAGACATGAATACATTGTAGACACATTCTCATGTATATATGTATGTGCGTGCAAGTTCTTATTTGTAAAATATGAAATACAAAAGTACGCTTGTAACACAACATTGTATTTAAAAACCATTAACAGTTTAATTGTGATAATAATAGCAGGTATGTATGTCTCTGATGGTGATATCGAGAATAATAGTATTGTAGTAACAGCAGTAGCATTTGTAATAAGAATGGTGGACATAATAATAATTATAATATAACAACGGTATAGAGATAATAATAATAATTATATAATAATAATTATAATAATAACTATAATAATAATAATAATCATACATATATATAGTATCACAAAAATAATTATTACATAATTGTTAATAAATGTGTCTCACAGATCTTATGTTTGACATTATACAATTATACAACAATCTCTTTAAACTTCTGAATTTTTATTATAAATTACCAACATGCAATATATATATAATACAATAATTAGAAAAAAAAAAAAAAAGATAAATTTTATAGGGCTCTGATATTTCAACATAACAGGCATATTTTAAAACTTTTCCTAAAAAGCATTAAGGAAAAATAGAGATTTTTTTATGTGTATTGACATAATAAGAACAATAGAATATATAATCGTGCAGTTTACTTTGAAATATATCAAAATTATACCTTTGACTGTACATTTGTACAATGTAAAAAGCAAAGTTAAGTTTAAAGAACTAATTACTAATATTAATAAGAAATAGTATTTAAAAAAAAATAGAAAACAAATATATAAATGTATGTGAAAATCTAAGCCCCATATCTTGACAATTGTGAATGTATTATTATCAAAAATCAATTGTTACTAATAATATACATTCATAGTAATTAACAATATATATTTACAAGATTGTTGTGATTAGGTAAACAAAAACCTAACAATGCTGGCTTCAGGGATACCCTTTTAAAAATTACACTTATTTTTTGTATATGCTCTTACGCTATATTGAAATATGTTGCGTGTCATATTTTTCATTTTTCTTTTTTTTTTTCTTTAACAATAAAAACGTATTAATGTAATACACCTTTGTACTTTATCCGTTTGATTTATACAAAAGTTTGATTCATTTCGATATATATCTCATATAAATACAAAATTTTTTTTATGTAATATAACTTTAAAAATATGAAATATATGTATATGTATATATTGTACATACATATTGTATGACATATAGAAACATAATATGTCTTGTGTTTTTTCTTTTTTATAAATTATACGTAATATAAATAAGTTCATAAGAAAAATTAATTTTCTGCAAAAAAATATTTTAAATAGGACGTTTATAAAAAAAACAAAAATAAAATAAAAATAAATATAAATTTCAAAGAATAACTATACTTTTATCCAAATCGAAAAATCAACATTACAATAAATTCATGCATACAACATTTTAGAAACATGCTCCTGAATGAAATTCCAATTATTTCCAACCAATAAAGACCCTAAAGCCAGACTGTATTTGATTTATTATCAATCTGTAGTACTTAAACATCATTATTCGCTTTTTAACAATAAACTAAGCTAAAATTGTGTTTGTGTGTGATCTTTGTATATATTAAAAAGAGAAATATATATTTATATATATATATATAATAGAGACATTACGAAAGACGACTTTAATTAATTCATATATTTTTAGTATTTCTCGTAGATAAACTAAATTCTAATTGTTTTTTTGTTAAGTCTGAGTTCTGTAGGTCCCTTATAAACTGATTTTTCAACTTTTTGCTTAAAATAAGTAAGCACCAGCCTAACCGAAAATTATTAATATTCAATATAATATAATATAATTTAAATTTATACAATTCAAAATAAGAATTAAATTTGTATCCTGTTCTCACTTTGCAGACAGGCATAGAGTTCTAATATTAAATGATCACAAATTTGAACATGTATAAAATATCAATTTTAAGACCGCTTTTTAAAATTGTATATTTTATAGTATTTATATAAATACTCACGTATTTTAGAATTATACGCGCTGTTCAATATTTGTAACCAGAGATTATCTTTTGATAACACCAATTATATCTCTCTATATAACTTAATAATGAAATGTGCAATGAAGATACTTATTATTTTTATATTAGCATATTTGTTATCAGGTATCTCTTAGATATTTCCAAATATAACACTTTATAGTGCTCCCTTCGACTCAATTATCAAGATGTGTAGTGTATACGAAATACAGGATTTCTTTTATTTAAATAAAACGTGTTTTCATAGTAAAGTAATGTTTGGTTCTGTAGAAGATATTAAGGAATAAAAGTTGAAACATTGCACAGCCTGATGGTTTCGACAAATTTTGTTTAAAAGATAAAAAATAGAAAAAAAAAAAAAACAAGTAGAAATCTTTTGATATATATATCATTGTCAATGTTATTTTATACAAACTCTTATTATTATTCAATTATTTGTAACAGTCTATATACACAAATAGACTTTGGTATATCCAAAGTACGATCATCCCTATAATATAATTTTTCTTTTAAATATATTATCAACTCTCTATTTTTAATAGAAATAGAAACCTAAATTTGACAAGTATTTCTATGCCTGAATAGATATAGACATCTTGTATTATAAACTAATAAAATCGATAATGTTTGTAATTTCACTATATGCGCGTATAGCAAGAAATTCAACAAACATCGTATTTCATATAATTGAAATGTACTATATCATATATTAATATGTCACATGGAAATTACAAACTTGCTGATGGGCAAGAACTACCACATCGAAGATTGACTATTCACAATAACCCTATTTCATAATTTCAGAAGCAGTTTAATAAAATTTTTCAAAACAAGTTGGATTAAACACTTAATACTGTAGAAACAGATAGAATAGTCAATGAGACAATCAATTAAAAATAGATTCTTAATTACTTATCAATAGTTGTTAATAATCCAATACCCAAAAAGAAGGCAAGGAGTTACTGTAAGACATGCAAATAATATAATAGTGCAATAAAAACTTTTAACTTTGTGCTCTGGTAAGATTTGTATATTTTTAAATATCGTACCATCATATTTTTTGCTTTGCACGAAAGGATAGATTAAATTAATTCAAAGACGAGATGGATATATTGCCTTTGTCGTTTTAACTTTCCTACAAAAATATGTATCAGCACAAATTCATCGTTTCCGTTCTCTTATTTTTAATTACAACTATCCAAGAAATTTCTCATTATTATTTACAAAATTAATAGAAAAAAAAAAGAAATTAATAAAACTAATCATTCAATGAAAGATCGATAAAAAGCGTGTGTCATAAAAAACGGGATTGCAAGAATTTCCAACCATGATCAAAATAAAAAAGAATCATAATACATTTTGAATAGATGCTTAACCACATTTCATGCTGAAAATAGTGCGGAAAAGTCAAATAATAAATGTCTTTAGATTGTACTCTTTTATCGAGCAATTGCGTGTATATATAAATATATATATATATACATATATATATACACTACAAAACCTTTCGAAAATCCCAAAAACTGGAATTATATAAATCTGCAAAGTTTAATGCCAGTTGAAAGAACTCAGTTTTTAAGTACCAAAAGCAGCGAATCGACTATGTATCTAACGTGGATGAACGTACAAACGTTGAAGAACGTTTTACACTAGCAGTGCTTTGCCTAGGACTACCCCTACTTTTATCTCCACGCGAGAGTAGACCTTTAGCTGTTTCTCTGAGACTAATTCTTTGGTGGGTATTAACATGTGTATGGCTACTGCTGTGTGTAAGATTGTGGTGATTCACCACCAGAGATGCAGAAGACTCACCAGATTCCCAACCATCTTCGTCTCCCGTTGTATCGCACTCACTGCTATCTGCTTCACTGGATTCACTGGGCGTTTCTTGACCACCCATTCCTATTTGTACACCCTCTCCCAATCTATTCGTTGTCGCTGGCACAGCCGGCGAATTACTTCCACCAACTCGGTGCATAAATAAACTAACCTGAGATAATTGAATAGTATTACAAGGTATTCATTGAAAAAGTATATTGTTTCGCGATCAACGATTAACTTACTTTAAAATCTGCACTGTAGATTTTGTCATGTTTGTCTTTATGTGCGTCGTCTAAGCCCCACTTGTCTATGTTCAAAACAAGAGTAGGTGGCATGGGTCCAAGGCTAGCTAGAGATCCTGTTCGAGGCTTAACGTGTGACATGACCATCGGTAATTCCATGGCTGTACCGTCGCAGCTCAATGCCCTCGTAGATCGTTCAACCGGTAATTCGCCGTTATCGTATTCGGATGACACGTGTTCGCGTACGAAAAATGTATTAAACCAAAAGTGAAACAGCTTTTCCTAAGAACAAATCAAATCATTTTCAATTTGATTAACACTCGTGAAAGGAATATTTGTTAGATGACATTATAGCTATATACCTTTCTCTTCATTTTTGGCCTATTATAGAAGTCCACTCGAATATCACCTGTTAGAGGCACATTATGTTGTAATGGAATACAAATAGAATGCATTCCTTTTCGTACCTCATGAACTTCTGAACTAAATACCTTCTTATTTGATTCTGATATTACAAAATGCAGATCTATGAAAATATAGATTTTATTTTTTTGAAAAATTATAGATTAGGATATATTATTTTATTTTCAAGTTAAAACGAATAATATGAATGATTACTATTCTTACAGCCTTGGCCCCCGTTAAAAATGGGAACTGGATCCAATTGAATTTTCCGTAGAATTAATGTAATTGGCTGGTAATTTAGACCCTCTTGAACGAGAGTAGCATAATAACTCACGTACCTCCTTTGAGAAGGTATTGTTACTCCTTTCCTAATTACAAAATTTGATATTATGTATCACCATTATTAAAGAATAATAATATCATCAGCGCAGAGTGAAACGGTAGATCAAGAACCCTACCTATCGTGTGTTCTTTTGGTACCATAATAGTTAAGAGCATCCGTGGCAGTGGAAAACTGTTTGCTGTGAAGAAGGTAGCAGCATACCATAACGCCAGTTCGTCCTTTACCTGCTTTACAGTGTACTACTGCTACATTTTCTTTATGCAAAGAAAGCCACTTGTGTACGTCTTCGCAAAATGGCTTGATTTGTTCCAACCTTGGTGGATTGTGATCCTCGAAAGCGTATGTAGCAACTCTTTGCTTAAACTTGTTAAAATCATAGGACCTCTCGGAACATCTAGAATTGAAAACAATTCTTATGTTTTAATAAATACAAGAGAATGAAATCAAATGAAAATATAATGCTTACAAGTTATAAATTTTATAATGATCTTTATGTTTAGATTCCAGCAGTTTGACGACGTCATCAATATGATTTCTGTATACTCCTTCCAACTTTTCAGCAGGAAACCCCATAGCTATTAAATTATCTCGTATATCTATTCGTTTACAATAATGTTAAGGAAATATAATAATGCATTTCATACCTATATACAATGAATATTTATCAATAAATCGTTTAAATGATATATTGAAAAGGTTACATGTGAGATCAAGATCAAAGCCATCTTCTTTGAAACGTTTACGACGTTTGCTGACAAGCCCCTTTATGGGGTTAGTCATTTTCATATTACTAATAGTATTGGCCATGCTAGGTGGGTTTAGCTCCACCTCCTCGATATCAATTACAACTAGTCCAATCTCCAATTTTTCCTCTGCAGCCTCTTCTTGTGCTTTGTAATTTTCAGAAACCTTTTTGACCTGTTTAAAGCACAATAAATCTAATAAAAATCATTGATAATGAATACTATAACTTCAAAATGTAATATATATCAAGTATAAAAAATGTACCTGTGGCTTGTGAGCTGAGGCGTCACATAAGCCCAGTTCTGGTCCTCTTTGTTCCTCCAGACAAACATGGAGCGGAGTTACAGAAGCCGAAATGTGCTCAGAGATCTTACTGTTCAACCTGCTACTAGTAGGTCTCCTGCAGGAAAAGCATAAACCCATCAATTCTCAGAGCATGTGTCCCTTTTATTAATCATTTGATGGAGACTGTCTATCTTTCTTCCATAACATTCGGTAACTCTATCACAATTTGCTTTGTAACATCACTATATGACCACCACCACCATCAACAGTTCGACACAAGTATCGAAAGATCAGCTTACACAAAAATTAGAGCTTTGTTTAACGGAACGATGTTGCACAGCACAAACCATGAAGATACACTACCCGTTCTACTCCAAAATCATTTTTACTCCAAAATCAAAGATTTTATAATGACAAAAACCTAGCGTTCCAAATCTCTCCCTTATATTCCCATTTAGAGCTTTCACCAAACACTGATACAAATGACTACTACAAATACTGTCAAAGGACAAACACAATGATACAATAACTTTCTTTTAGAATGATCAATTGAGTAGATAAAAAAGAAACATTATGTTGCTATGACACAGATGCAAATCTTTTTCTCTTGAAAGTTTATCATATACCGAAAATCAGTTTTTAATTTAAATATCAATGCACATGCTGCTCCAAATTAAAGACAGCTTTTATCTGTATAGATGTGAGATCGTCAACAAACAATTGGAGATAAAAATTCTATCTTTTTCACGATAGAAAGTTTAATAACTATGAAGACAAAATTATGGAGTAAGAGAGGAAACCAAAAAAAAGGAAACTAGAATCGTAATCGCACGATCGACTTTATATATCGAGGAGCTGACAAAAAATCGATGTTCTTCGATAAATAAGAAAAATTACCGTACAATAAAGAATGCAAAACAGAAGTCCGATTTCGGTCTAGCAGATTCTCTTTCCAATTTCAAGTTCCTGAAGGATGATCTCAAAAGAATACGTTCCGAACTGAGAAAAACTATGACGACGAGCGGAGAACGAACGATAGGTTAGGTTAAGCACCATTTGCAATGCCGGAGAGCCTCTTCGACGGACGATACGTTTTTAAACGCCAGTTTCACTGGCACATCATTCGAGCTTTCTCGTCTCTTAGACGAAGGGATCTTTTATCACATATTCCTCTCATCAAATTTAACGAACTTTACACGAAAGAGACACGACTCTCGTATCGAAAGATCCGCGATCTTTCGTGCTCGTTGAAAAACCGGCCAGAAACGTTCGAACCATGTTCATCGATATCCACTTCTCTCTCTCTCTTTCTCGCATGCTATCAATCTCTCACTTACTCTTTCTTTCTCTCCCTCTCTTTTTCAACTCTCTCACTCTTTCTTTTTCTTTTTCTCTCGCACGCACACACGCGCGCTCTATCTCTTTCTCTCTTTCTTTCTTTCTTTCTTTATTTCTCTCTCTCTCTATCTCTCTTGATTCATTCTCCAACACGAGAGATCACGGCGTGTCTTGCAAGGAGGAAACGCAACAGACTTTTAATTCGAAATCCGTGTGTTACGGATAAGAGTTGGCCCTTTAGATCGTAGAAGGAGAAAGAACGGTAAAGTATAGAAGAAGATAAGAGAATCTTAGGATAGAGCGTGTCTCTCTGTGTAAGCACTCGCGGAGGGCGCACGTATTCACTATCGTCCCACGTTTTCTCAGCACGATCATGTCATCGTGTCAGAATCGGAACACTTGCTCACCGTACTGCACGTACGATACAGGACGCTTACTCGCGTCCAAGGCACACATATTCATTTCACATATACATATGTAACTATACTTATTGGCACTCGCGCGCGTGCATGCGTGTTGGTCGCGCGCAGCGGTTGCGCACACTACATACACAGTAGGATCACAGTGATGGTGGTGGTTACTACTGTGAGTGACACACGTATACATACGTTTATCTCTCGTAGAGGATGCAACAACAATATATAAACACGTTTGTTCGCTTCGCTATGTTACGAAGATGCTGACACCAATGTACTCATGTCAACGTACGTGAGCTCTCCTCACGCGTGCACCTATACACACCGAATATAGCGGGATTTGCGATGAGAGGGGACACGCACGCGTACGCAGCAGCCAACCGCGCACACACGCGCCTGCCGTGGAAGGGAGACAGACAGATAGATGGTATATAGTAGATAGATAGGTAGATAGATAGATAGATAGATAAAGATATAGATAGAATAAGAGAAAGAGAAAGACAGTAGACGCACACACTCACCAACAACGCATCGGAGCGTGCACACCGTGCAGGTGTGTTGCAGCGCACGGCTGTCTCTGTCCACTTTATAACTGAGCGAGTCTCGTCGATATTCGTCGTCCGCTTTTATGGACACTCATACTGGAATCTTAGCCGTTCTCCACGTTCATCTCTCTACTTCGGAGCGCATTTCTTTTTCTTTTCTTTTCTTTTCTTTTCTTTTCTTTTCTTTTCTTTTCTTTTCTTTTTTCTTTTCTTTTTTCTTTCCCTCTTTCTCTCTCTTCCTCTGTTTCTTCTTTTGCTTCCCTCCGCGTTCCTTTAGCCTCTCGATCGTGCACTCCTAATCACGAGCGTGAAATATGTATATGTAGTATCGAGATGCTTCGTATGTGTAGTAACCGCTAACTAAGGAGAAGAGAGGGGAGGAAACGGAAAAACCAAAAGAAAGAGAACCAAAAGAGAAAAAAAAGAAATAAAAAAAGAACGGGGAAAAAGAAAAAAGGGAGCGAAAAGGCAGAGTTAATTAGCGAACGGAAGTGGTGTTACTCCTCGTAAGCGTCCATCTCAAATACTGCTTCTTCCATAGGCGACTGTTAAACGTAATTACGATTGATAAAACTCGCACAGCGAAACTTTTCACCACCGGCGCCATTCACGATGACGCGTCCATGTCGTGTGCATGCACCACAGTCGTTTCTCGTACGGAGGAGAATGAATGATGTCGATAGACCGCTTACACCGCGGCATTACAAGGGAGGGTAGAGGCTTTGTCCTGGCTTGCTTTCTCTCTCTCTATCTTTCTTTCTCGGCGAGTTTCGTTCCTGGAAATTCTCACCGAACGATGATAGGGCGCTCGACCGTCTCACTTTGCGCGCATGCGTTTCATTTTCTACTCGCTGGCCAATCAGCCCAACTCTTTTTGATATCATTCGCGAATCTTCATACGCTCGCAACCCAATCCTTTCTCTTTCGATCATTGGCCGGTTATAATCGATATGCGTTGCACTGACCAATAAACATCAAGCCGCCAATTTCAAATTCGAATACTATTGCGCATTTGATTATTCGCACAAATTTTCCACTTATAATTTATAATTGTTTTAGGAGCTAACATTTTTTTACAATTATGGATTTATAATTGAACACCGGAATGTAAAAAACTTTCTTCTTTTTTATTTACGTACATTTAATTTTCGCAGTGATTCGAAAACAAAGCCCTGTCTATTATATTATAGTTATATTAAAGATAATATTAATTTGTTTCGCATTATGTTTCGACACGAGAACACTGGAATTTGTGCCATATTTGAAACTTCTTTTTCTTAAGATATCTTTAGATTTAAATAGGTAAACCTTTTCACTGACGTATTAGATAATGAAACTTAACGATTAATGTACCTAAATTGAGCAAAAACTTTTTCTTAGATGACGTATATATTCTATTAAGATATATATTAATATACGATCGATCAATCTCAAATAGAATATCGTAGATAAAATCTTTTCCTTTTTAACTACGTAAGCATGAACTTTGCGTAAAATAGAATTCCAATATTTTACATTGTACTATGATTTTATTTTACCTAAATGTCATTTTTATTTTAAATATAACGATATTGTAATCTGAAAAATAATAGATTATAGAAAAGAAAAAAACTTGAATCTGCATTTGTCCAAGATGCAACAACATTTAAATTAAAAGGAAAAGTAGTTATCTTAAGTTTAATTTATGTATTCTTAGTGTGATTATAATAATAGATAATATATTACTGTCTTAAAAACACAATTGATTCTATACAATGGATACATACATGTTTTTTCTTTTTTTTCTTTAGTTACATATTTAGTTATATATTAATAGGACTCAGAACAGTTTTATGTTGCCATTTATAATACAAGATGTCTGATTTTATGAATTATATAATTCAAAATTCACGAAAAGTACACCTTCCTCTCTCTCAACGACCAATAAATATTTTTATACTTCTAATGATCAAATTTCCATATGTGAATATTTTTTTTCATCCCTATTACGTAAACTCTGAAAACAATAATAGGATAGTTGGAAGATGCCATGTAAATGCAATTTGGTAATTTAAATATAGATATGGAAGATGATTTAGTATTTTGAACACACTCAATTTTTCGAGAAAGTTTAATGATTCTTTCTGTGCTTTCATAAAAAAAAGAAAAAAAAAAAAGAAACAAATTCTCATAAGGTTCCACATATCTCAACAATTGCAATTTGATGTTAATTGTATATCATAAAATTTGCAGGTATTTAATTAACCGTGAAAAGATAGAGCGCAATTATAAAAGTGTTCAAACAAGATCTTTGTTTGATTAAACATAATTTGACTTATTAAATAAAAATTAGTTAATGTTATACGTGCCAACAATCTCGATCCTCTTGTATTTAATCTAAATCTAACTTAACAGGATTTAAGGTTCCTGTATGCATCTTAGATGCCTTTAATTTTTTCTGGGACGCGAGAAGATCTTCCATCATTATAGGACGTACGGTATCATGGAATTCTTCTTCATCTGTGCTACCATTATTACATGTTTCGTTTAGATCACTACAATATGAAAAGATTGAAATATTTCCAAGTTCTTCAAAAAAGATATTTTTTTTAAGCTATTACACGAGCCAATACTTACAACGTATGTGTTCGTAGATAATCTCTGACACGATATATAGATGCATTTCTACATAGTTCTTGCAAATCCGAGCCAGAAAAACCTTCCGACATTTTAGCTATCTTTTTAATATCTACGTTTTCTGCAATCGGTTCATGCTGTAAAATTAACTTTAGCACTTCTACTCTCTGTTCTTCGTTCTATAGCAATGAAACATATTGATGTTAGTATCAAATAAACATATCAAAAAATAATAATATACAATTCATGTATTACAGGTAATCCTATATAAAATGTGGCAGGCATACGCCTAAGAATAGCTCGATCTAAATCTTGAGGTCTATTTGTTGCTCCCATTATAATGACGGTACAAGATGGATCTGTTATTAGACCATCCCACATTGACATAAACTGCGCTTTCATCATAGCTGTAGCTTCGTGATCTTGCGAATTGCGTGCTCTCAAAAAGGAATCTGATGAAGTCGAAGATAACGAGACATACATAATACATCAGAGTAAGATATCATTGTGTAATCACACAAAATTCTAATGTTTATTCAATTAACCTATTTCGTCGATAAAGATGATGCATGGTTGAAGTTTTACAGCTAAAGAAAATACAGCAGAAGTCAATTTTTGGCTCTCTCCATACCATTTATCGGTAAGAATGCTAACGTCCAAATTAATGAAACGAGTTCTAGTTTCTTTGGCAGTAGCTTTTGCGATCATAGTTTTGCCACAACCTGGTGGCCCATGTAGCAAGACACCCTGAATGAAAGAGACATTTATCAGACATGATGCGTTGTTAATATCGCTAAGATGATGCATTACTTTTACAAACCTTTGGAGCTTGTGTCAATTGAGAATCTAAAAAGAGCTCTTTCTTCTGTATAGGGAGTATAACCGTCTCTTTAAGTTCTTGAATAACATGCTCCAATCCAGCTATATTCTCCCATGATACTTTGATGTCTTGAGGATCGACTAAATGACTAGCAATTATGATTTCATAATCTGATAATTGATCCATATCAACGGATAATATAACACCATCTGACTTTGCAAGCTTACGCAATTGTTCTCGAGTCTGAGTAATAAACGAAAGCAATCATATTTTTTATTATATATCTGTATCTTAGACGATATAGGTTAGATTTATCTAACAGTACAGAAAACTGACAATAATAAGATAGGAAATACTTTTATCGAGTAAGTGTATGGAAAAAGAAGGACTCACCTTTTTTTTAGCTCTTTTCTTAGCTGCATTCGTAGGATCAAGTTGATGGACGAACCATTTCATTGTGAAAAACCCCACCGCAGTTACGAAGGAAAGTCTTGCGGCTAACAACAAAATCTCATAACGAGAAAATCCGGGTCCATCTGCTACATTCATTTTCCTCACGCTTTAATATCAAAAGAATTCACTTTACAATTCTTAAAAGCAATACGAAACACATTTAACCGCGTGCATGAATCCTAACCTCTACGATTATTCGTGAAAACAGAATTTTTTTAGTACTTTTCGACTAGGTCAAATGGAAGGAACGGACGGAATATGAAGTAATGAGGAAGAGAGAGAAGGAGCAAGTAAGAGAAGGAAGGAAAATGGATGAACGAGAGGAACGGGAGGAACGAGAATTACGCGGTAAATTGTGCGCCATTCAAACGCTCTAATGTGTATTAAACTTCAAAGAATTTTAATACGGCGCCCAAACTTGCCAATTTAATGCAAAAATAATAAAACGAATTCTATTGGTTCATTTGTTTAAATAATATCCCAGGTGATGAATAGAAAACAATAATTATATTCTTCTTTTATTTAATAATATTTTTATTTTGGAAAGTTTATAAGAGTGATGATCGTTAAATATTACAAATTTATTTATACGAAATGCTGGAATCAATTTTACTCTTTTCCCATTTTCCTCTTTTTTTGAATATAATTGTTGGAGAAAACGATTACAGGTAAAATCGAAGCATTAAAATTCTACAGATTTTTCCATTAGATCCATGGAAAATGATTTTCAATTATTCGAACTTGTTCGTTTGAATTTTTAGCTTAATGATGATTCACCACAAAATCTGATGTAATCTTTTGATGAATCTATGAAATTTATAATAAGTCTACAAACAGGAAAAGTAATTTTAATTTTCCTTAACATTGTATCCACTGATAAGCACTGCGATTGTTATTAGTAACGTTCTACTCTTTTCGCAGATTAAAGGAGGTTCTTAAAGAAATGATTTAAGAGGAACACACCCGGTGTGGTATTTAAACGACGAAAGATTCCCCCTTTTCGTATATAGGTGTTCACTTGTGCGGCAGCCACGTTGAAAAGTGTTTTCCGCATTATGAAGATACGAGGTTATATTATTACGGAGTTGCGAGCAGACGCCCAAGCGCGCAACACTTTCCCCCTTGCGAGAGCTAATTAAGCGCGCCTTGATGTAATAACGACCTAAATGCAGAGAGATGGAGAGACTCTTATTCCGAAAATTAAGTGCACTAAGGTCGACCCAATGAAAATCACCGATGGACTATCCTTTACCCCTTCGTCTTTCTTCGCTTGGAACTTTGCTAATGACTTCAGACGATTATTGTAAGTATTTGATCTTTCAAATGAAAGGATTATAAGGAATGTTCGTCCTAGTCATTTTAATTAATCGTTTCATTCGCAAAATGACGTCTCGTTCTCGGTAATTTCTAATGGACAGATAGGAGCGCTTGTAGGAACAAAGTCAAATACCAAAGTTGCAAATCGCTACGTCCGAGATGGTCGAAGCGGACGGTCTTAATTATAACGTCTCAAGTAACGAGGGTTGGCATGGGTCGCGACGTTAATATATGGGTAAGAGAACCTAAACACAGCCGTGCCATTGTATGTACCGCGGTGTTGGATCTGCCAAGGCATTAATAGTCTCACGTGACGTAATTAACTCGCGACCACCGAATTTCCGGCGTTATAACGTGATGTATACTGTGGCAAAGAGGGTGTGTATTCTATCTTTCTCTTTCTCTCTAAACCCCCCTTTATCTAACTTTGTTGTTTTGTTTCAGAAAATCGAAAATTCCTCTAGCGATTATGAATCAAGTAGGATTCGTACGGCCACCTGTCGCTCGAAATACTGATCGATGTTATCCAAGTTGATCCTAACGATATAACCATGGAAGACTTAAACCTTATGGACTACACGTGAACGTTTTACAAAAGATACGAAAATACGAAACATGCGGTAAATGGTATAAATATTTTTTATTTATTAGTTCCAACAAAATGACGATTTAATATCTGACATAAATTTACTCTATGAACAAAGATCATTTTTATGATATACGTATATTTATTTATGTATGCGTAAACGCATATTGTATGCAGGCAGTATATTGTATGTACAGGCACGAGACAAGTCTTTCGAGAGATATTGACTAATATTTATTTCTCTCGATTGCTACTTTTTACGGAAAATTAATTGCAACAGCTGCCACGGATGACATAAATATTGTTGATATTTTGGCGTAACTACGTGTTTACTAGCGCGATCAGCGAATCGAATTTTCGTCCATCGATCTTAGGCCGATCGTAGCTACTAATCCGTTTTGTACTAATTACGTGCTTTTGTCTCTTGATACTAATTATCAAGGACAATCATCTAGCTGGATCGTTTGTCGATTGAATCAATTCCCTAAATAGAATATGATCTTCGATTGTCTATTATTAGTATTATTAAACTTAAATGACATTAATATAAGGACACGAAAGAATTTATTTTAAGAAAAATTAATTGCGAAACGCTTTATATATATATATATATATATCTCTACGAAATTGTCATTAACGAAATTTAATCTTATGTACAAACTAACGAAGAAGACGTAGATTTCAAATCTATTTTATTTCCATCTTCTTCCTTTTTTTTCTAAATTCTTTATATAAAAATATAAAAATGAAAGATATATATATATAAAAATAATATATGTATGTATATATCAATGAGTTTTCGTTTTAACAAATTTGCCTCGTTCAGGACTAAAATTCTCTAACGAGTAACCTTATCAATCTAAAATATTTCAATACTTTGTAAATAGTATTACAATTGTGGACGGATTTTCGTTGCTAACGAGATTAAATATTTATCTTTCAGTAGACGCGTGGTGCTCTAATTTATCTTGTAAATAGGATCGAAAGAAGAACGCTTAAGGTAACAAAGATTATCGTAGAAAGCGAAGAAATTGAAGATGCCCCGTTACAAGAATCTTCGGAGCAAGAACATTCTTGCCAATAGACTCCATTCTCGTAGACCCCCCAATTACAGACACCTGTAACTCCGGTACTGGAAACAGATGCACACCTTCGTATCACTTGCCGCCATCTACCGTTCCCTTTAAGAATGATAAATAGGTAAACACAGGTGTAAAACGTCGTGAACCAGTGAAAATAGTGCAGCAAAAATTCAAATGTGAATTTGGTATGTTAATTTAATTTCCTCGAACGTAAATTTATTTGATTAAAAAGTCAAATAAAGCGTGTTTAATATCAATTTTTTATATATTTTAAGGGCAAATTGTGATACGCTTCGATAACTGTGATTTCAAACAATTTCAAGGAATATCAATGAAATATTAATACTCACATATGAAGCCACGAGGACTTTGCTGCGTCAACTTGACGCAAAATGTACCAATCGTGTGAGATTCGTCGGTACTGCATTCTACAGGAATGTTCCTCTCTTTATCAAATTTTCCATAAGCCCCACAAAGATCTTCGCCTTCCGGATCAGTATCACTGCTGCATTGGTAACACCGAATAGCTTCGCATCCTAATCGCAAAAAATATTTTTCAATACTGGTAGAACACTCCCATTATTTTTATTTCATTAAGAGATTTTACGATTCAACAGGTCAAAACGTTTAAAGTGCAAGTACTTCAGATATATATATTTTTTCCAATTGTATAAAGAATCTTAATTAGTTAATGAATTATTAAGTAGAAAAATTAGAATGCGTGTATATATATATGAGTTTGTTTGAAATGTTTATACATTAATTAAATAATTAATTTGATAATGAAAAAAATGATGAAAGTATATTTTTTGTAAATGAAAAAATTGTAAAGAAAAACAACGGGGCGCTGTTGTTTTCCAACATGGAGATGGCTCGACATTCACGAACGGCCATTATTCGTGAATAGCATCACGATTCACTCACAATATTAGACATTTGCGACGACTTTATTCTTACCTATCGTCGCGAATAGTAACACTGTACAAATTAAGCTTACGATTTTTTTATCGATCGACATTTTAACGCGTCACGAACGAGGACTTGTCGATTTCCTCAAAGGACGCGGTATACACGCTACGACGATCGTATGCACACTATATGTACCTGACGTCATTCATAGGGCGTTGGTTAGTGTGAGAAACGGCGATGACTATAAACTCCCCACCTTAGCTTTTACTGTGTCTCGTAGTGGCGAGTACAAGCGTTCAGGAGCGGACCTTGCAACATCGTGGTCCCATGTTAAATAATTAACAATATAAATATCCACATTTCTGTGCATTTTTTAAAAAGCAATCTATGTATTTATATTTCTGTAACATTATACGAAAGCTTTCAACAATATTAACCGTGTACTTTATAATATAATAGGAATGAAAAATCATGTATATTTGTATAGAGTAATAGGTGTAAGAAATAAGGCCCATAAACAATATTATCGAAATCATCGACAAGAGGAGATTGTGCACGAGTAACGAGTAACGATGAAATATCAAATGGGAATAAGATAGATTATTCTTGATTTTCTGGTTGAAGGGACTGCTTTGGAAACGGGAATATATTCGGCAAAGGGAAACTTTCTGAATTAAGATAAGAGAGACGAGGGAGAATCGCGGGAACGTGTCTGAAAACGAAGAGTTCGTGTTACCTTAATAATCATCACGAGAGATTTGGAGAACGGAAGTGAGGTGGTAATAAGAGAGGACAAAAGGCACGACGTTATTACCGGCGGCAGTGAATCGTGACTGGTCCCAAAGGATGTCTCCTTACAAGGCTAGACGAAAATGTAATTGTGTCTTATCTGTCTTGTCTTAGCTTTGCCGCATTAGCTTTCATCAAACGTCTCGACAAAGAAAAAGAAACAATGTTATCTCTCGTAAATCGTTAAAAATAATAGCAATTTATAATATTTGTCTTCTTTTTAGTTGAAGATGAAATAACTAAGAATTCAAAGGCTCAATTTGTTAGCCGTGGTTGCAAAATCAAGGTCAAGTCGAATTTTATCGAAATATGTGTGTATATAGTTGATGTTCATTGATTGAGATCATGGTGGTTTCGACTGTGAAAAGACAGGTACGTTGGCATGATCGATAAATTATTCAAAACGACTTCCTATGATCTATGGAGGCGCTCTCAAGGCTGGCACCAGCGATCTATCCTCTCTGCTTCCTCTCGTCCATTCGTTCCTCAACACATCCGCTCTTCTCTCCACCCCTCTGCCATTTTCTCATCCCTTCGGCAGCAACATTACCTCGAGGGAATTCCTACTTTTCTGACAGCCTCCGCCGCCGCATTTATCCCATCCAGCATTTTCAGACAAGCTTCCAAAGGATGCCCAGAATCCAATAATTCCGATAACAGGAGACTCTCTTTCGTCTATACAGGGTGTCCGAATAATTACGTTATCGTCCACGTGCCATTCCTAAGTTTCGATCCAGGAGACGATCGATTAAATCTAACTTTTATTCTTCTCCCGTGTTTAGTTTCTTTTTCGAAAAATAGTATATACACAATTTTAAAGTAATATTATATTTTAACATTATATCGATCAAATGTACGTACTCTGATATTAATGAGAACATATCAAATGCGAAGAGATATCGCATTGTAGATGTGGGTAGCCTTGATGAAGATAATTACTCGTTCTTGGCCACCCAGTATCGGACAAAAGTAAGCAGCGACCCTTCGGAAAGGGCAGGAAGAAACGTGGCTCTATGCCAAATGGATCTGAAGGGCAACTGTCGTGAGATAAAAGATAACTCGTCGAGACGTCGGTGTCCGACGAGTCGATTTAAAACGATTTTATCGATGGACCAACCGCCGCACCTTTAACGTTAAATGAGTTATACGATCCTGGTCTAACGATGCAAAGGGTACCTACCCTTCTTCTCCCTTTTCCGACCTTCGAGAGTACCTATATAGAAAAGATCTCCTTTGTCAAAGCTGTTATCGGAGATCCTTTCTTGTTGACTCGGGGAAAAAAGTAAAAGTCGAAATCGTAAAATCGTCCGAAAATCAAATACGGCTTATTACGCGGATTTTGTTGTTTGCAAAAAAACGAATTATTTCGAGCAAGCTTACTATTATTATCACGTTTAATTAAATCTGATATCAATCGGGACTTTGTAAGAATGAAAATGATTGGAATATCATGCACGATTTTCCGTATAATGTGGGTATCAGAGAACAATTTGGATTTAGATCGAATGACGCACGTGGTCGTATATGAATTTGCATTATTTCGAAATGGAGAATCTGTTAAATGTTGCGACGCGTATTGCCACGGATAAGTCCACTTATTATTTTACGTATAAGAATTTCAATTATCTTTGAGAAAACGAAGTCAATGATACGAATTTACGATTGGAAGATACTTAAAAGTAAAGACAACAAGAGGAAAATTCGAAGACATTACGTCGGGGAAGAAGAAGATCGATAGAACGTTTTGCACGCGAGAGAAGGAAGGGGTTTAATTTATTGGGAGTACTTGGCTCCGGTCGTTGGTCCTCGAAAATCCTTGAGGTGTCCTTGCCACTCGACGCGATTCTTATTTTAATTCGACTTTTTGTCATTAGTCTTTTACTTATTTGGCTGGAGGCCCGAGCTTGTCTGCTTGCTGCATAATGCTTTCTATTTCCCTTACCCCAACGTTCCTTTCTTCTTCCGACTTTCCTCCTTCCTCCTCCTGACGACTTCTACTCCAAAGGACTATCTCATTAAAATGATTTCAGGTTGAAAAAGGTCTTTACGTAGCTTCTTTCTCTCCTTGAAGTATCTACAAGATACAAGCCTCCCAATATTCGAGCATCAATAATTTCCAATCGCTTTTCTTCGAACTTTTATTAGACAAATTGGACGACGTTCAATAGCAATCGGTTTTAATAATATACTTCGTGCAAGCAAGCAATTTACAACGATAAATTTTTCCCCACTTGTTTCATTTTGTCTTTATCTCTTTCTTTCTATCTGGAAAGAAAAAAGAAATAAAGATAAAGGAGGAAAAAAAGATTTGCTATCGCGGAAGTTAGGAAGGGACATCGTTTTTCAATATATCGGGCTAGTGCGTTAGGGTTAGCGCGTTAGGGCTAGCGCGTCAGGGGGATGTTGACCGTAGGAGGGGCGAGAAAGGAAGAAAAATAATGCATCCGTCTGGTTGGGAACGAAGCCTCGTCGCCGTCGTTGGCTTTCCGTTCCTACAAAAGCTATGACGACGTAGCCCGCGGCCGTGTTGAATATTTCATAGAATAGCCACCATGGAAAACCACAGTGTTGAAGCACCCTCTCTCTATCTCTAACCACCCCCAGCCGACCACCACCACTTTGGTTCTTTGCACGTTCGCATAACGCACGGACGTTCGCGACTGCGTGAACGTTTGCGTGAACGTTTGCGCGTGAACTAATGCAAGCTAGCGTGTACGCCAGACGGGGAGAGGGAAAGAGGGAGGATGAGGAAATGAGAATGAGAAGAGAGATGAACGTCGAGCAACGCCCACTCGTAACGGAACCGAAGTAGCTGTCCGGGAATTTACAATTCCCTCAGGGAATCGGCCGTGTGAATTTTCCAAAATTCGTCTACTGACCGTTGCAGAAACGTCTCTCGATGAAGCTACAACGCCGAACAGAAATAACCTATGATAGTTTAGGGTTTCTCGATTAATCCTCCTCTTTCCATAAGTTTACATTAGTATATCATAATGTTGATGCTTTGCCTTTAATTAAATGCGAGCTTCTATCTTCTCTAAACGAAGTTTGTCATTTTCATTTCTTTTTCTTTTTCTTTTTCTTTTATTTGACGGAAACCTTCGGCAATTACATTCTTACTTTTGTGTCGTGTTTTTTTTTGCGCAATGCTTTTCATTAGGCAAACACCTGGCGCTTCCAAGCAGCGATTGGATTTTTTATATCTGCACTAACACAGCTAACTTGAACTCTCACAAACAATCGCACCGCTACCAATCAGATTTTTCATGAAATTCAACGAACTTGGCTCGTTCCTGTTGATTAAAGGATCCATTTGCAGGATACGGAAATAGCTACATTTGCTATTCCAACGAGTTAGCTTAGCGTGAATTTTACAAAAATTCCATTCGCCATCGTTATGCTTTTCGTATTTACTGATTGTGCATTTTTATGCAGAAATGAGCGAGATCAAATTTGTTCTACCGGTGTGTGCATATGTTTAAATTGGATTTTTACAATTAGATTAAAAGAAAAGGATACGATCGATAACAATTATTAGTAGTAATGATCGAACAAAGAAATTATGCAAATAATATTTAACACCTGTTTGCGATTAAATGATAGAATTGTTAGAGTCCTGTTATACAATTTCCAGTTCACCAAATCTCTTTCTTCTTACGCCATTAGGAGAATTCTGCTGTTCACCATTTCCTACCCACTCAGAAACATTTCCGTGATACACGTCCTTCGTCAAGTATTCTTGTTAATCCAGGAGGGAATCCCTTTGTCTCGAAATCTTACATTTTCGAGTCAACTGCTGCTTTCTGCATTATCCGACAGACTAATCCATGCGACGCACTAGAAACGAGTACTCCTAGGTTTTAAGCTCTTTCGTAGGAATGTTTTTCTACTCGAAAAGTAAAGGTCAGAGGTGGAGGATTGTATGGGTGGTAGAAGAGTAGAAAAGAAAGGGTAGATATAACTAGCGGTCGGTGGTGGCTTAAAACTTATACCATATTTTACAGAGGAAGAGCTTTATAGGGAGTAGTTATACAGACGAGGTGGCGAGAGAAGAGCAAAAGACTTCAAGACCTCGCATTCTTCAACTTTGTATTGAGAACTTCTTTCTTTAGTCTTGTTTACTTAACTTCACGAAGAAAGAGAGAGAGAAGAAATAAGAAAGTAGTTCATTACATTTGATGCACTTATGTATTGATTTTTTAATAATGCACATACTTACGCTTTAGGTAACTTGAAAGGCTAACAAAGAAAGGTCATAAACCGTGGAAGAGTAAGCAATAATTGATGTGTCGTCGTCTATATCTATCGTTTATATCGATCGTCTATATCGGTCGTCTATCCTATCGAGTTCTCATATTTCTCACAGCAGATTAAATCGTGCGGGGACGTTCGTTCATTTCGACACATGTTTTTTATCATCCCCTACCCTTAATACACACGGAGAAAGATTAAGTGCCTTCGAGTTGAAACCGTAGGTAACTTTTTTTCTTTCTCTCCCATGCGTAGAATACATATCATCGAGACGCGCATTTATCATTGCTTGTTAGGTTTCAATCAAGGCTTACAAAAATCTTGTTCCTCTCGATTACCAGTAAATTTAATTTCTGTGTGGATTTTAATTAAATGAACGAACATGTTGCAACGATTTGTTATGGGCATTTAGATTGCATGGAAAATAAAATATAATATCGAAGTATCATTAATCGTCGTGTTAAGCGGGTAGATAAATTTCAAAATATTACCAAATTTATTTGATAGTAACGTAGTGAAGATTTAAACATTTAGATTTTCGATTAGCAAAGTTTAACCTTATTGAATATTTTAGTAGAACGACGTGACGATGATCGCATAAGTTTCTCTCTCTCTCTCTCTGTTTGTATCTAAAAGGCCTTATCGTTGTTAGAGAGTGGCGCGTGGTTTATATTCCACATTGGTGGTGGCTTCGAATATATCAACGACAGGGATTCTCTTTTACCCCTTTCAACCCCGAGTCTCCCCTTGTACGTTCTGGGTGACAGATGAATACGAATCGTAGCTATCCGCGAGCTGTCAATGCCGAAACTATTAATGGCTATCTATCGGTCATTGTGACAGTAGGAGGTGCTCGTGTGACGAACAACGAAATTAAAATCGTTCGACGGAATCGGAGAAATGAATCGATCTCGTTGAGTTTTGAACGTTTTGACACCCTTATTTGCCTCGTAAGATTTTTCCAATTAGATATTTCCTTTTCTCTCTCTCTCTCTCTCTCTCTCTCTGGTTTTCTTTTCACGGCAACGTTCATTTCTTAGTTCTTCTTCCGTAATCGGCGAATTTATCTGATTGTCAGTCGCGTTGATCACTCTCGCGAAACGTGGTTCGTATCTTTTTCTATGTTTCTCCGTTTCTCTTTCGTCTTCTTTTTTTTTCCTTTTCCCGTTTCTTTTTTTAGTCGAAGAGAAGGGTTACGATCCACGAAAGGGATTTACGTTCCGTCGATCGTCGGTGAATCTTCGGTCGGCCGGTGTAGCTCACAATTTCACGCGCTATTGAATTTCCCGCGCGATTTCGGAACACACAGAGAGTATCGGTATTGGGTAGGAAGCTGGAAAAGCAGATTTTCGAGAGCTGCCAAAGGAAAAATAGCGCTCTGTTAAATCTCGTTTTAAAACAAGACTCGAATTCATTGTAGCGTATTTTTTCGAAAAGAATCGTTTATCTCGCCCCGCGTGCTCCTTATTTTTTATTTTATTTTCTTTCCGCCAAACGTGAAATCGTATAAACGTAAAAACAAAACAAAAAAAGAAAGAAAAGGTAGCTTCATTACTCGCGATTGTTCTTGTTTATTACTATTAGTAACTCGTTATAGAGGAAAGAAATTATAAGCGAGAAAAACGATTACGGTCAACTGTGTTGTCTCTCATTCGAGTCACAGCTTTTCGTATAAGCTTTGTATCCCTCTGGCACAGGGGTGATGCTCTGTATATAGGGGGTTGTTTAAAGTAAAATGAACTTCCGTGCTGGCCGCTAAGGGAGCTGGTCATAAATATTCCTAGGAGAGATCGGCCCGATAAATTCGCAAAGTTTCTCGCTTGGTAGCGTTTTAATGGAGATCCTCCTCATAGGAGAGATGGAACGGAGGAGGGTGAATTTTTCGGAGGTGCTGCTTCCAAGGGGTAAGTTTTCAAGAGTCGCTCTTCCGCTGGTAGTCGGCGGCCTTTATTTGAAAAGAATGACACGGGGGTGTCTCTCCGAGTCTTGGGACACGAGAACGCACTTCCTGGAACACGCAGAACAGAAAGGAAAGGGAAAGAAATAACCCTGTCGAATAAAAGTGTCTTCGAGCGTCGGTACATCGGAAACGAGAATGCTAGATAAAAATAATGAAAAAAAAAAAAGGACGACGAATATATTGTCAACATAGATGACTTCGAAGTGGGTGTCCTCTTTGGCCTGGTCGTCGGGCTGCTCGTCGGGCAGCACGTCGACTCGTACTACTTTTTATCGATGGCTCTGGCCTCGTCGATGTCCGATACGTGTTTGAAGAGCGACCAGGGAAGGTAGACAAGGGGACGATATGCTTTAAAAAACGATGTATCTTGCTCGCGACGTGCATTTTCACAAAAAACACGTTCGGTCGCCTTGCTTTTCTTCAAATTGAAATTGATCGAACGAGAATTGAAGAGCTTATTTCGAAAGCTTGTTAAATCTATATTTTATCAAAATAGAACTTTGTTTCATATATATATATCGATCTTTTTATCTTTTTTCCCCTTTTCTTTTTTTTTTTTTTACCATATTTCCTCAATATCTAATATCGAATTGAATCTCCCTTTATTCTCTAATAAAAGAATAATATTCGTATTCTCTGTCGAAAATAACAAGCACTTCAATTATTGTTTCTTTCAGGTCGTTGAAAATTTGTTTCTCTTTGACATTATATGTAGCTACATGTAACGTGCGCACTCGTTAGGATTCGGTGTAACGATAAGACGTCGAAAACTCGAGTGAAATCGACGAGGACGAGGACGAGGACGAGGAGGACGCGCGTAGTCGTTCGTGGGATCGGAGCCAGGGATTCTCTCTGCGGAGAAACTTTGATGATAATGCGAATAAGGGTAGTTCCAAGCGATAGAAGCGGCAGACGACGTTGTAAGAGAATCAGCAAAGTCTCTTTCTCGAGAGGGAAGGGCAACGATAAGCGTGTTGCCCAATTAAGTGGCGCATCCTGCCCATTCGTTAACTAATTTCATCCGGATTAACCTCGATGGTGAATAATTTGAAAGCCGTTAATGCGCCAATTTTACCGTATACGTATCATTCCTATTCGTTTTATTAGAAAAAAGAAAATTACTTTTGCAAAGAATGTTACTCATGAAGGAGTATCTCAAGCGAGTAATAAATTCTAGATGAGCTTCAAAGTGCAATTAATTAGCGCACGGTAAATGTGGAGCACGCGTTCGTATCGTTTCTACGAAGTTTCAATAGTTTCTGTAGTTTACGACTGCGTAATGGACTACCGGTACGAGAGAACTCGCGGTGCTAATTCAAACGGTTACACCCCCGCTGTCCCAACGATGCACCTTTTACACTTTATAAAAATGTTCTTCTTTCTTCGAGAGACTCGTTTAAAAACGTAAGGAAAATGAGGTAATAATAATAATAGAGAGACACGTTTCACGTGCTTACGTTCGAAGACATTTCTTTTCGAGCATATTTCAGAACGTGACTTTAACGCGTTTTAATTATGCACTTTTTGTGAAAGTAATAGTGCTACATAGAAAAAAAAAATAAAAAAAAATTAAGATAAAATAACCAAGGGGAGAAAGAGAGAGAATAAAAGAAGAAGGGTGAACAAAAATTGGCAGTTTTTGTAAAGTTTGGTTAAGAAGAAGCGCACGCGTTATTTTCGCAGACCGATCGAGTCCTCTTTTTCTCCTCCATTTTCTTTTTGTTTCCTCCACTTTCTCTTTCTCTTTTTGATTCACGAGTTCCGCTTAAGAAGAAGTTAATATTTATCGAGCATCCCGTATTCTTTGAAGGATTACACTAAGATAAAAAGTTGAAAATCTTTAAAGTTGGTAAGAGCCCTGCCAAAGAACTCCTTTCCTGATATTCTTTTTTTTTCCACTTCTATCCTTCTTTAACCTTTGCTCTTTCGTCCGTTGTTGAACACGGTCTACGGTGAAGATTTGCAACGTGAAAACAGAGTGGAATATTTAAGACGCCACGATGGGGAGAGGAATGGGGAGAGGTGGAATTTGTTCTACAGGCTTGGGGAAGGAGCAGAGCTTGAGGTCATCGAGTAGTACTAAAGTTTCCTCGATAGTAATAGTTGCTGGTAATAGTAGTAGTTTTAGTAGTAGTTTTAGTAGTAGTAGCAAGAGAACGAAAAATACGTAAAAAAGAAAAGGGAAGAGGCAGGGCAGTCTCAAGAGGGAGAGATCTCGTCTCCTATTCCAAAGGCAACCAGCTCCTCGTTCTTCTTTCCTTTCGGTAGGAAGAAGGACAAGCACGTACCTCGTTAGCGAATCATTAGCAACTCTTCTTCAAGTGCAGCTGCGACTGCAGCCAGCAGTCCGGCAGTCTTCAACGCGAGATTCGCTGCCCACTTTCTTCTCTCTTCACGTACATATGTACCTTCCTACCCATGGTCTTTACAGTCTTTGACGCACCACCTGGAAAGGTGTCTAATGTTCTACGTTTTCGGAGTGCCATGCTGCAGATCGTTCCTTTGCATTTTTATGAGAACCTGTTTGGGTGCTAATAACTTCATCATTGTTGGACGAGAATGGACTTTTTAAAAAGAATTCTGCGGTTAAAGGCGTTACTCATTCGAAGCTATTTCTCTCTTAGAAAATTGTTAATATTATTTAATGTTATTTAGCGTATATAGTTTTCTTTTTCGACAATAAATAATTAACTCGGCATCATTTGCTTTTGTCCTCGTTTACATTTCTCAAGAAGGAAACTTCATAAAACCGAAACGATGGTACACGTCGACGTGCAAGTAATCTTAGAATATCCACAAAACAGGAAAGAAAGAACTTCCTGTTTCAAACTCGACTCTCCACGAAGCAATACTTTGTTGTGTGCATATACGTATATACGTGTTTGAGCGTACGCGTGTGTTCTCAACGTAATGGAAAGCTCACGCCAGTCGGTTTATTTCCACAAACTTCCGAAGATGTACTCGCAAGAATACTCTTCTCCTTTCTGTATTACTCGCATATTGTGTTCTCGAACATGTACATGTACACGTATTTACCAACTGGCACGAGAAAGATGCACTAGAGAGATACACGAGAAAGAGAAAGGTCCGGTGACGTTACAAAACGTACTGAGTCGTTCAGAGTACACCAGACTGAAATAGAGGGAAAACTTTTTGATAAGAACGGCTTCGAGACTCGCCGAGTTCTCCAAACTTTTTGCGATCTGAGCTGAATTTGTGTCAAGAATTCCGACACTTCATAAATAAATGTTAAACGTAGCTAGAATTTAGATCTGCCGAATGTACCAGGTGACGCAACGATTCTATGCACTTTTTTATTCTGACGTTTTTTGTTCATGAAGAGATAGCACCGTGAAAATCATTCATTTACCGTGCTTTACGTGAACCCCTTTACCAACTCTGACGCAATTTCACCGAGAGTTAATTATTATCGTCAACTTTTCATATTCCAATATTATTTTCGTTTAGAGTATAAATTTTTCTCGAGAAATTTTTTCCATACAAATTAAATGTCTGCGGTCTATTTACTTAATACTCGTATTCGTTGAAACGATCGAAGCATGAATTTTAGGAAGATCGTAAAGCACAGGAAACTCTGACTTTGCGTTTGACTATATCTTTCTCTTTCTCCATTCGTTTGAACCATTCTGATACAGAGTACCTGCAACATTCCACGATAGCGATATTACTTAGACGAGGTTCCCCAACATTAACTTCGAACATGACGTATGTCGTTCCTAATTGCGAGTCAGGAATAAAGGAAGAGAGGTGGGATGATGCATGCTACTAGCTGTTTTACGTTCTATACGTTCTACCAACCATCCTGTTCGTTGAAAGGACTGCAGCTGCATCTTCGAGAAGGACGTGCAAGAGAAATAGAGAGAGAGGGAAAGGGATGAGGGTTAGGGGCGCAAGTTATGTGCTTCCGTGTCACGTAATACCAAGAGAGCTTGTGGAGCTTATTGCCCGGGGCACGCGAGACACGGCCCAAATAATACCCTGGCATAAGCTGGCTCTCCTACGACACCATGGTGTTTGCCTTTTACTCTTTCTCTTCGGTTGACATTACGTATGCATACGCACACGAACGTACGTAGCTTACATGCACGAATACTTGCGATTTTTACGAGGTCATTTACGCATACGTAGTTTAAATAACTCTCTAAAGACTCAATTTTATTGTTTCATAGAAATAATCAATAAGAATCTTTTATATTTTGTTCTTCTGCGCAACAATGTTCGATCCTGCTATTGATTTTTCTTCTTTTCTTCCTTCTTCGCTTTTTTCATCTTTCGTTAAACATAGTGCGATGGTGAAAAAGCAGCCAGTGACCTTAGCTTTGAAGGATAAAATGTTCTTTTTCCGTAGTGTGGGAGTAGTAGGTTGGGTACAATGGCGAAGGTCAACGAAGAAACGACCGATTTTAGGTATGGGAAAGTCTCAAAGTCTTATCTGAGAAAACGAGCTGCATCGGACGTAGCCACAATGCCTTCTGGATCAGCTTCTTCGATCGTCTTGGCCAAGTTCGAAAGCTTTCCGAGTTTCAGCTCGACGCATTGTGTGCTGCTTCTCTTCTTCGTCGAGGATAAAATTACTTACTCTCTCTCTCTCTCTCTTTGCTTTTACCTTTTTTGTAGATACTCCTCATCTTTCTCCTCGCTCTCTTCCTATCAGCTGTAGGTCTGTACTTTCACATTTTGTCGAATAACTTTGGGTTGAAAGCACCTCTTACTCCTCGATTTTATAGAGAAAGCTAGAAGAAGGGGATTATTCAATACCGATATTGGTATTGACACCTGGATTTTTTATCATTTCTATTATGCTACGCCTTAGGTAGTTTCCATTGTCAATCTCAATGATGTACAGCCTTTTATCCTTTATTCGAGGCGTGTTATTCTTTCACGCGAAAAAATAAGAATAAAATGAGTTTTAACTTTCGAGACTTTTATATCTCCGAGAAATGTTCGGCAAATTTTTATGTTAAATCCTAATCGCGATACTTTTGAGGTGTAAACACAAAGTTAGGAACGTATTTCTCTCTCTTACTCTCTCTTGTTCAGTTCACATTCTTCTGACAGGAAATTCGTGAAGTAACGCCGGTGTGATGCACGAGAAAACGAGTTGCGAGAAGTTGTAGAAGCAGCTACCGTCGAGGTAGTTCTCGTTCGAAAGTTGCTAATAGAAGTTCGACGAGTTTAACGGTATTTCAAAATACTTTGGAAAAATATTCCAGATGGTTTTTCAACCCAAAACGAATATAAAAAGAAGCGTACAATGACTGATAATCATAAACGTATCCGTAATAAAAATGAAAAAAAAAGAAAAAGAAAAAATTCACTACAAACTCGAACAGAGAATGTTCTTCATTCATTTATAAAATACAAACGCGTCGGTCTGGTTTACAACGGTCATATAAATTTTATATCCGGTTTATTCGTAATGTTCTACCGGTAGATGGAATTTTTTTTTTCGAAAAAAGAATGAAAGAATAAAATGAATAACGCGATAAAAAGAAAACAAAAAATTGTTGAATGTAGGTATTAGATTAAAAATTTAATCGTACCGTTACGTAATAATATATCAGTCCAATAATATAAAATAGAACGAATGTAATTTTCTTTTGAGAGAGAAACAAAGAACACGTAGGTTCCATCCACTGTCTACGTTATTCATTGGTAGGCAATATAGAAAAGAAATTGAGAATGTATAGGAGAAGAAGAAGAAGAAGATTCAGAGGTGGGTTTCGAAGCAAATAGAATTTAGGGAACCCTCGCGCGCGTCCCGGACGGAGTGGGCCGACTTTACTCAAGGAAACGCATAATACGAGCTTGCTTCGAGTGGGCCGCGAAAGTTCGAGGACGGATCGAGTGAAATTTGAATAAAAATACAGTCTCCCCCCGGGGAGATGTTCTCAGAAGGAAATAAAACCTCTCGACCCTCTTAGAAGTTTAACGGGTACCGAACGAGCGTGCGTTCGAGAACGGTCAGATTTTCCGATAGATGCGTTTCCATCTATTCTAATTCTATTTCCTTAGATTACAGATTTGCTCTTTCACGGAAAATGATATTTATTATCTAAATTATTGGTGACGAACTCGCGCGACGCGACACACTCGCTTGGAATAAAAGTACAACGTTGAAAATAGCGTCAAAATTGAAGGATCGAAATGACGAGGGGCTTTGCAGAGGACAATAAAGTCGATTTTATTAAAAGGAAATGTAGGGGTTAACGGTCAGGCATAGGATTTTCAGCGAAAATACATTCACCTGGGAGAAAATTATGCGCGGAGGTCGATACTCGATATCATCGAGTGCGAAGGGTTCGCCGAATATTTAGAAGGGGGTTGGAGCGTTGCAGGGATTTGCCCGCGTGTCGGATTGGAATTTTATTACAACTTTATTGGAATGGAAATTCCCTGTACGACCGTCTACCGCAATCATTTGAAATGAATTGCAGCCTCGCGATGCATCGTTACGATAAGCGGTAGGACGCATCCGACGGCCCTCTCCTCGCGTCCCAACGACAGAGAGACACCGCTACCTCGTTTATTGCTCCCCGAGAGTGCCTTTCTCCAAATTTATGTAAACCTATTCCCTGCACAAGCGAGCGAGAGATCGAGCGAGAGAACGAATGTATCCTAACGATGACCCATAGTTCTAAAACTTAACGATTCTACGTTTGAAGGTGCTAAGAGACAATACGCTGAGTAGGCACGTCATAGCGCATCTGGTGTCAGGTATGGTTACCATGGAATCCCAAGGATCCCCTATTTCAAACTATGCTCTATACTCGACTCGACAACGTCAACCCACGTCTCTTGACCTTCTCAATAAACTCATCGCATAAGTGCTGAGAACTTTATTAGTAAGGTACGGGAGAGAACGAGGACGATAACGTTGACAACGCCACGACGACGACGACGACGACGACATTTGGAACGTCCAATTTTAGCTAGCATTCCAACCGACGACAACACGGTTCTCGGCTTACGTATCTTCGCGTTTCTCCTCTTCGTTCTCGTTAATTCGGCATCAGTTCTATGTCGCCTCGTAAACGCTTCCTATCTCGTACGGCTTACCTTAGGGGAATTCAATGCTTCTACTCTCCACGATCTACCATCTTAGTTAGTTTTTTTCTGCTTAGGTCTGACAGATATTATCGTATACCTACTAGGGATGTTCTCGATCCTAGTAGATCACAATCCTGACCCATATCGAAACTAATTATCGAAGATTTTTCAAAACTAGTGCATCTAGAAAATGTTTCATCGATTGCGTTTCGTGAAAAGAGTTTCACGAAGAAATATAGCGCTATATAGATATAGTACTTTACGATGCGAAGCAAGAGAGAATCTTTCATCGTCGGCACTCCATCGAAACGTTTATCGAAGTGGATCGACACAATGAACCTTCATCCGTCCGGCGCTCGCCTTTATCGTTCACCGTCGTTGAGTTTATATCCTGATCGCGTCTTAGAATCCACGAGAAAGAGAGAGAGAGAGAGGTCTTTTTCGAAGAGACGTTACGTACCGGATATATTCGGTACTTTAACGCCTTGGCGAACGCCAGGGTATAACCTTCGAAAGAGTCCATCTTCCGTTTTCGGCGCTATTTCGTAGCTCGGATCCAAGTAGAACGGCTATTTTCGACCTTATCACTCGTGAAATACTTCTTTCCCAACACCTTTTCTCCTACCGAACGAAATCGTTTTATTGCATTACCTTTCAGGAAGAAGATTTTTAGTAAATGTTTGGGCGTTTACTTAAGCGCTCTTGGGCTTGACTAATTTCTTTCTTAATAGGTCTGAAAGAATAAAAACTCTTGATGGTTACTTTTTTTTAGATAGATTTTCAGTCCTCGGGCTATAACTTTCCTTTTTTCTTTTTTTTTTTTTTTTCGCGGTTATAACTTTCGGTAGCGTAACTTTTTCATTTAATTTCTTTGGTAAAAACCGTTTATCTTACATACTCTTCATTATATTATATTTACGATACGAGCTGATCTCAAGCTCTGTTATGATTTTAGGATATTATATTATCTCCGAGCAAAGAGGTTTCACACACGCGTGCTACAATCTGTAGGAAGATATATTCGATCGTTGGAAAGAGCTTTCTCGTTAATAAAATACATACTTTCTTCTCTACGTACTAGCTGCACGAAGTTATGAATTTTACGTGTACAGATATTAAGAAGAATAGAGAGTTATCTTTAGATTTCACCGACTTGTATCGTCTGTGCTGCTTTTTCTGTCTTGAAATATATTATTTAAAAAAACAATCGCGTAAAGAGAAACGTAACTGGTGATAGGATCTTTTATTGAACATAGGATCGATAGAAAATGAAGAAGATACCCTATACTCGACTCTCCCTTCGATGTTCTCGAAAGATCCCGGAAGAAAGGATGATTTTTGTGCGGAAATAGGATTTTCGCGAAAGTGCCAATGGTCTTTGGGTTAATTTAGCAACGGCGATAGTAAGCACCACTGTCGGATCGTTCATCACGGCTCGTCCTTTGGGTATATAGTCTCTTCTTTCCCTTTCTCTCCTGCTTTATCTGCTCTCGGAGGTGGGCAACCCGTAAGACAAATTGTACGAACTCTGCCAGCTTTTCTCTCTTTCTCTCTGAAGGAAGGAAAGCCGCAAGACATTTTCGAGGAGATATGTGACTACGAGACCTTTCGAATCGGTCCCTTTGTGCTCTTTTGCTCGAAACCCTACACTTTTTCCGATATTGCTTTCGTTTGCTCTTCTGTTTGTACATCTTACGTTTTTGTTTAAACAAACAACTAAACCAAAACTATATGATGAAACAGAATATAGGAGGAAACGTAATGTTTCCAATTACCCTTTTACGTTTATTTCACCAATGTAAAATGAGATAATAAATTAAGTGTAATACTCGCGCGTCCACGTACAACCTGTAACATACGTAAAGTACTACTCTATGTATTTGTCTATGTATTTACGCGCTTTCACGTTGCTTCGCTTTTTCGAGAAGAGAAAAGTACAACGTGGGTTGGCGGCTCGTTGAAAACGTTAGGAAAATAGTGCCTAAAACAACTCTTGGATCTTGCTGTAACATTCCTACCTGTCCTACACGTTTAACAGACTCCTACGACTTTCCTACGAGTATTTTGGAGAAAAGAAAATGCGTGTTTTTACTCCTGCTTTTACATTTAACGACGTCATTTCAACTTTTGCCGTATGAGTTTACGTCGAAAAAAAAAAAAAAACACTGGAAGAACACGAGACGCTAAAAAAAAATATAATTTTATAAAATTTTCATGTAAAAAAATATTTCATCAAAACTGTTTAATATTAAAAGTATGTTATTGAAAGATAAAGATAATATAAATAAATAAATTAATTAAAATATAAAAAAAGAGAGAAAAGAAAAAAGAAAGTTTCTATTTCTGACTCGAGAAAATGAACACGAACTATTCTACCGACTGCGCTACAAAACTTTAAATTACATTGTAAAAAGTGAACGATTATTATATAAACGGATAAATTGAATTTCGTTCAAGGTTAAGACATTCGAGTTTGCCGGAGGAAAGGAAAGAAAAGTAAAGGAAGAAAGTGTGTATTGATAAAAGATAAAGAAGAAAGTTGGAATTTGTCGCGAAACAAATCGACGAAGTGTGGGAAAGAAAAAAAAAAAAGAAAAAAAACGATGATAGGGTGATTTCCATTCCATAGTTTCTGAGACGACTCTTCGTTCCTCGTCACGAGCGAACGTCATCGTTCCAAACGATCTAACGAATTTTCAGTCGCCGAGGGTAAAAAGAAAAAAAAAAAAAGTAAAAGAAAAGAAAAGCGAGAAAAAGAGAGGAAATGCAAAGGAAGTTTATCGAAGTCTCTTTCGATCGTGCCCGAGGCAACTTTTTACTGACCCAATTTGGTTAGTCGCAGCTTCGTGCAATTTTATTAGAAGATTGGAATCGGTCCCGTTGGTCAACTACTCGGATTTTTACGAATCGGTCTACATTCTCTGACGCAAGAAAATTTTCTCTTTTAGATTTTCTTTCTTTCTTTTTTTTGTTTTTTAAACCGTTCTACGATTTTTCACGTGGAGAGGGAAGAAAAAAATTAAAAAATAATTGTATCCTTAGGACCTTTGGTGCAAAGAAGAAAAGAAGGACAAGAGGAAGAAGAAGAAGGTTGGAGGGTGGTGGTGGTGGTGTATACCTCTTTAAAAGGGAATTGGTTTTGCATTACAAAGCCGCTCGACCGTGATAATGGAGCGTTTCTATAGGCGCAACTACGAGAGCTTAACAGCTATGAATTATCCAATTAGGTTATTATACGAAGCGGAATATCTTTCGTTCCCTCTCCTTCTTAGTAGAGACCTCGGAAAAACGATAAAGAAACGATCTCGTTAAGCTGCCACGAAGAAATACGTCCAACTATAAACTTCGATGAGTTCTTCCTTTCTCCCTGTCCTTTCTTTCTTTCCATCATTTTTTATTGTCGATGTTTTCCTTTCGTTTTCTTCTTTCTTTTTATTTCTTTTTTGTTTTCTCTCTCTCTCTCTCTCTCTCTCTCTGTTGTTGATATCCCCTTGTCGTTGAGATTCTCACGAGCAACGGTGAGAAACTAATCGAGGCCGTTCCTGGTGGAATGGTTTAAGTCGACTTAAGGCGATCTTCTCGAAGCTCGATTATCTCGGCTAATCGTGACGTAAACCTATAGCGAGTGAAAGAGTGAGAGAGAGAGAGAGAGAGAGGAAGATAATTGTAGAAAATTTATTCGGAAAATAAAATAGGTTGAAAAAGATAAAAGTAAAGGAAAAAGAACAAAAAAATATATATATATGTAATATATAAAGGAACAAAAGAATATCGCTATACAATTTATAGGATATAATTTTGATAACGACCTTTGGAATCGCGTACACTTCTACGTGCACAGCATACTATTATTTTTGGTCTAGAACGAATGTTAAGGAAGCAATTACTCGTGCAATTTTCACGTAATTTTCTCACACGATACGAGCTCGTTTAATTCCATTCACGTACGCGATAAATTCGCGAATACGATTTTTTTCTTTTTTTTTTAGATCTTTTTCCATGAATTCGTTCGAAACGTTTAAAGATTATTTCAAGGATCACGTTCGTTATTTTTTGATATCGCTCGTACGAATGAAATTAAGCAAATGGAAGTTCCGAGTTAATCGTAATATTTAGATCAAGAATACTTTTTCTATCGAATATATCGTAAATGGGGTTTATATCGAGTGAAACATCCTGTATATGTTTTCCCCTCTGAAAGATATATAGAACCCTTATATTCTAGGGTGTAGACCAATAGAGAAATTCTGATCTTTATTCTCATATGGAATGGAGTGACCACACGTCGTCGATCGTTTCAACTCCGATCGAGTACGAACGCCGAAATTGCCTCGTTGGGCTGGAAGCACGCATGTACTAACTCCACCCCGTAATCCTTTATGTCCCCTCGAATAATCTATTCCATCTGTCTGCTCGCCGCGGGGGTGACGAAACAACCCGTTCGTTTTCCCTCTTCCCGCGAACAAGAGGACAAAAAAAAATCAAGATAGATAAAGAGCGAACGGGAAGAAGACATGGAATAGAGGGGGTATCAAATTTCGCGACGAAAGTGGAAGCGAAATGATGACAAGGGGGTGAAAGGGTGAGAGGAGGGTTGGGGGTGGTGACCGTGGATGCGATTCGCGTTTTATGAAATATCGACGAGCTTTTCCTCCTATTTTAAAGAGCCTGAAAAGGGGAAAAGAAAGAAATTCGAAGGGTGGATCGTGGAGGGAAGCTAAAACAAAACAAGAAAAAAAAAAAAAGAAAAGAAAAGAAAAAAGAGGAAGAAAACGATCGAGACTTTTCAATATCGGACCAAGACGCGCTCGTTCGACCGTGACAGGCATTGCTAGAGACATAATAGACTCTGGATAAACGATGAGGAACAACCCCTCGCTATGGAAAAGTTCAAAAGTTTCGTATTTTCTCTTCTCTATCCCTCGTGGTTACACGGAGGGATGCTAATGAGGAATCTAGATGGAGAACTAACTCTTTTTTTCCCTTTATTTCTTTTCTCGTCCTTTCGTTTTACTTCTTCGCCTCAGTAACGTTATTTCGTCTTTAATTTTTCTTTAATATTGAGATCGTTGCGAAGTTATTTTATGGAACATTGGGAAAGCAGATTTGTAGATTAACAAATCGTAATAGATAAATTCCAAATTTGAAAATGAATGTAATGAAATATTGTTAATTGGTTCTTGCTTTTAATGAAACATGCAATAGGTAAACGTTAAATATTCGCGGACGACAAAATTTGATATTCATAGAAATAAATCTATGTATTATACAGACAATTAGATAACAGTCAGACTTGGTATAGGTAGAAAGAATAATAGTAAAATGGAATACTCGAAGTTGTCGTTTCTTCTACGTGATCGATTACGTGCCACTTGAAGTGGGAAAAGTAGGATTCGTTTAAAAGAGGGCTGTCTTTTCGCATGATTTTCTTTCTTTCTTTCTCTTGAACGAGAGATGGTAGAGGAGACAACAGTTAAGAATAAAATAAAAGAGGACTTTAAGCGAGAGCAAGAAAGAAAAGAAGAAATGGAAAGGGTCGAGTGAAAGGGAGAGTAGGGAAGTAAAAAAAGGAGGATTCTTTTGGCCGGTCCTTTGAAAAATCAGACTACTCGTGTGCACCTCCACCTCCTCCTCCTCCTCACTCTCTCTCCCTTCGTTCGCCTTTTCGCGGAAAATATTTGCCGCTTCGTTGCCTTCGTTTGATGAACGAATTCCCCTGCGGCCGCGAGAGAGAACGGGGAATGTTTGTGAGCGAAATAAGAAAAATAGTGAACGAGCTTTCGAGAGTAGGCAAGTGGAAGCTTTCGGCAACAAAAAAAGAAAAGAAAAGAAAAGAAAAAGAAAGAAAGAAAGAAAAAAAAAGCAATGAGTAACTCTGGTCGATACGTTCCTCTATCTATCGAGGAAACTACTTTCTTTCCTTGCAACCTCCTTGTATTTTTTAGTTCTATCTTTGTTTAGTTTCTTTATCGATCGCTTTTCTTCCTCCCTCTCTCATTTATTTGAATAAATGAATGATTGTTTTTGCCGAAAGCATCTAGTTTTCTGTTGTCCCCGGCTGTTCCAAATGGTTTCTGCGACTTCATATTAAATGGACCGTCCGTATTTACTAATCGTGCGAACCAAAGTGCGTGCAGATACATTATTCCAAGCTGCCGCGATGGATAGTCTCTGGAAATCCGTGGAAGTGCCCACTGAGTGTCAACCCGTGTTCAGAGAAAATTGCTTTCTATCGTACTAATGCCTTCGCCATTTTAGCATAAATATCCTACCCCGAAACTTTACCGCTAGTATGACAAGAGAGAGAAAGATAGACGCACCACACAGGTATTACACACGCGCGCACAGATTATCTCTACAACTAGTGTGGTGGATGTTATGTGGGTTCGTTCGACTAGGAAACTCGCGGTTCTGATTTTCACATTCAAGTGAAAACGTTTTAGTCCGGTCGTCCCTAAAACTACAGAAACTTTGTTATATTCGTAATTATTACAATCAGAAATCCTATCCTATGCTCGTAAATTAATAATATCGTGGAAATCTAATTAGTCGTATTAACGTTTTCTACGAGCTCGGATTATTCATCCTCATCTGTCATTTTCCTCGAGACAATTTTTTTCTCTCATTCTTTCTCTCTCTCGAAAATTTGAACAACGACAACGTACATATAAAGTTTTATACCTTGTTTATCCTCGAGTAAAGCTCTTCTTGATAGGAATTTTAAAATGCACTGATGTAAAATATCGATTAGCAAGATTCATTTTGGTCGCTTCGATCAAAAAAAAAAAAAAAGAAGAGAGAGAGAGAAAGAAAGTAAGCCGAATCTCTCGATTATTCATCGTGCGAGAATAGGAAGAAAATCCTAGAGCTTTTATTACATCGGTTCCAAGTTCGAATTACAGCAGCTAGTAAAAAAGAAATAGATTTATATGTGTAGGTATATATATCTATATATCTATCGTCGACTTGGCGAGGGCGGTGGAAAAAAAAGGAGAGAAAAGGAAACCACAAGCACGGGAAAGAATTGTGGCTTGATAAAACGCAGAAAGAGAGAGAGAGAGAGAGAGAGAGAGAGAGAGAGAGAGAGAGAGAGAAAGGGAGAGAGTTCGGGCCGATGGCAATAAATAAATTAGCGGTGCTAATTGACAAATCGGTAATCTTGCGGTCCGTTACGTTGCGGAATGGTAACGGATGTGAGCAATAATGCCGGCGAGAACGTAGATACGAAACGCCCAGCTAAATTTTCTTCTCGCTTTCACGACCGTACAAATTTCAAGCACACGTAGATATGTACGTATACATATGCAAGAACCGATACATTGAAAGAAAAGAGCGACACTATGGATTTTCTCGGGATGTTCGTATTCGGATTTAGGCAATTCGCCAAACTGCCTATGATTTTCTGCATTTTTACGCTTTTCATTCATTTTTATTTTATATCTTTTTTCTTCTATGTTCTCACGTTATCATTCTGTTTCTTTTTTTTTTCCCCTCTTCTCTCGCATAATTATATTTGCCCTACACGTAGAATACTTTTTTCAGCTAAAAGTCTCGCGTTTAAATTCCTAAAATCACATAGTATGCAATGCTGAAAAGTGCAAATCTTTCACACATAGCTGTCATATCTTTGGAACGTTTTCGTCAATTTTTATATAATAATAGTAAACAAAAAAAAAAACACAAAAAAATTTGCAATTCTGCACGGTTGTGTAAGAACAAATTCGCAATTTTGCACGGTTGTGCGAGAAAACGTTGTAACCACTGATTTTTTGTAGACCCCTTTTCACGAGATAACGTAACCAGTTAATCCCTCTACGAAAATTTCCCCTAATAAAAATGATCGGAGCCCTTTCTCCCTATCTATCCTCGCCATATTTACCAACTTCCTTCATCTGTATCGTTTCGTTATAGCCCAATACCACCCACCACAACGCTTGACTTCAATTCGTAAATTGACTACTACGAACAACTAAGCCGATCGATTTATTAGTAGGAAAAAGTGGAACACAGTATTATTGAGCCGCGTTATGAAATATATTTCTCAAACTTTCTTATATATTTATTTGCCATCCGACCAGAGAGAGGGAGAGAGAGAGAGAGAAATCTCTTATCAAAGATATGATCGTTGATAATACTTCGAAAAAAAAAAATTGGTAAGAATTTCGTTATAACAGTAATATTGGTAGATTTATTGTTTCGAAATATATCCCATATCTATTCGAGAATAAGATGTATCACGTTTGCAAATAACAGAAACTAGATACGACAATCTTGTTCGTCTACGACTGTCAGCCAATCTCATTCCGCTGACGTTGCTGACACGATAAGTTACAGAACTTGGATGTAACGTAAACCATCTACGCACATAGTAACGTAAAGGTGCTGTGCGTGCGAGGAGAGAATCCAAACGGTGAAAACGGGAGGGATGAGGGTTGAACGAAATGGGAAAAGGGAGAGAAAAGTGGATGCTATCTGTAGGGTTGTTGCGTCGTTCGCGGAACGAGTATTGTGATTCGATCTACCAAGCTGACTTTTTCCACTTCGGGATGCGATTTTCGGAACGATAAGTTGAGTGTCAACGACACGCGTGTAAAAACCTTAGCCGAAGTGCCACTCTTTCTGTGGCAAAATGTTCAATTTAGAGAGAGGGTAAAACGCGTTCTTACGATGCCTCCCAGCTACGATCTTTCGATTTGTAGATTTCAATTCGACATTATTCTTAAACGTGTCAAATTTCTGGTTGCATCGTCGAAGATAATCATTTTAATAATCTTTTCCAAAATCATGATTTTCAATTTATTTAATACATTGATAGATAGTATAGGATATGTAACAGTTCGTTTGTTATCGTTTCAAAGGAAAACGAATCAGCGTAAAACCATGCAAACTCAAACTTTGAAATATATGCACACAAATTTACGCGGTATTCTATGAGATTGGCAAACTACTCAGAAAATTACGAATATCTAAACGATCCCCTTTTTCTTTCTCCTTTATTCTCCCTATCTTTTCTATTCAATATATTTAAGGAAGAGAATTCGGGGAACGGGGAACGGGGAACGTTAGTCGTGTACAGACATTTACGTAGGGAGACATATGTAAATGTTAAAAAGAAGTATCTACTAGTTCGATTGGTAAAGAAGAAAAGAAAAGAACGATGAAGGGCAAGGGTAGGGCAGTACTTTATCTCCCTTTATTTCTTTTTTTTCCCTCGAAGAATTCGTCGACTATTTCTAGCCCAAGAAAAAGAGAAAGAGACAGCGAGAGGAGGAAGCATTGTGATTCAATCTACTCTATGCGAAGTTGCAATTTTTTCGATGTCGGTTGGCGAATGCGTTCCTCTGCTACCGGCAGCGGATGCAGACGAAATGGAAATGTCTGTTTACTATGTAAAGCACCGTAGTACTCGATGACGAGGACGCTTCAACTCGCCTTTTTTCTCTCCGACTTTACCACCGAACTTCCGCCAGTTATTTTTCGAGTCTACGATTATTGCTCTTTTGTGTTAGACTCCTATAATAATACGGGTTATATAGGAATATTGACGAAAGGAAAAATTTCAACGGAAACAAAACTTCTGTTTATTCGAAATTATCTTATAAAGGAAGCAAAGAAATAGAAACTTGGTAGAAGAGTCGAAAAATATGCAACGATTCTACACGACAGATTGTACACGCATTTACTATTCTGTATTTTTAGCTTGCTTATATGTATACATATGTATACGCATATGTATTTAGGAAGGAGAGAGAGAGAGAGAGAAAAAGAGAGAGATATACTTGTTTTCTGACTATGAAAAGCAGGAGAAAGAAATGCGTCAGCCGAAGCTCGTTCATCTCTTTCCCCTTGCTTTATCCGATGTGCATGAGAAATTTATGTATGAAAAAGAGTCCGAGGATCAAGGGAGATACGATTTTCTTTTTTTTGTAGTTTTGTTATACGGGCGGACTGTTTAAAAAATATTGGAATGTATAATATCTTGCTGGAAAAAAAAATATCCGATGTTTAGCTGGATGACGTAAATTCAAAGATTGATCCAATCGAAATGATAAACGATTTCTTCTTTTCTCCATACCGTGCATCATGAGATGGAGAAAATAATTTTCTATTCCTTCTATGACAAATTAAAATAGATTCGCGTGTGACACGTTAGACGAAAAAAAAAATAGAAAAAAAAAAAAACAAGAAATCGAGTCCACCCTTCGCGATAACTATTAGAATTTTCTTTTCTAATTCCTTTTCGATGTCGAAATAAGAAAAGTTTGCCGATCGATTATGAGAGTTAGTAGACTATTTCTATCAGATCCTAAGGATTTAGTCTCTAGTCGTCAAACTCATCGAAAGCACGAACATCCAGCTTGCAAAGTTTGCTTGACAAGAACTTTTCGATCCTGTGAAATATACAAGGAGTGTCAACGCCATACCTTCGATGATCCTTTGGGATTTCCTCTCTCCCCTTCACCCCTCTTTCTTTCTCTCTCCTCTCCTTTTTTCTTTCTCTCTCTCTTGAGATATTCGAAGCTTTAGGAGATTACGAAACTAGGAAAGGATTATCTACTGGCTATCTGGAAACGGCCGATGTGACTTAAAGTAACTCCAGCGTGCTGCCCTTTCCTTGTTTTCGCAAGCTCGACTAATTTTAATCTCATCGCGTACATCCTCTCTATCCCTCTCTTTTTATATATTTATTCTTTCAAATTTCCACGCAAGGTATATCTCGTCTACGATTAACAACTTTGTTTTATTAAGCTCCAGGTTAGTTGTGTCTTATTTTTTCATTCTTTACGTATCTTTTGAGCTATCTTAAAAGAAACAAGATATATATTTATAGAAATTTATATATATATATATACCTATTAGGAAAGAAAGTATCTATATAATAAATAACATAAACTTTGATCACGTATTTTCCAGCTGGGTTATTTTTCGTATCGCCACCATTTCGGCTTTTATATCATTGATAGTTCTTGTCCTAGCTGTCTGTTTTATTCTTCTTTCCTCGATCTCGGTGTATCGAGAAAAATTGTCATCACGTACTCGATGACATCGAGGGTGGAAGACGGTACGGTAGTAAAACCGTAGAGGTGGTGGTACGGGGGGGTGTATATAGATAAAACGATGGGATTGGAAGAGAGGAGGTGCCGATGGATCCACGTTCCTAGTCATTCGTTGAGGACGTGAGTAAATATTGATGCGGATACGTGATCCGATCTGGCTAGAAATAAATGGTATGTCAGTGTTCGTAGCCTTTTTTTTTTATTGTATCTGTGTATTCTGGTATATAGAATATATATATGTATACATAGGATGAAGGAAAAGAAGTGCGTGAACATGCTTCCGTTCGAGGATTTCCTGATTTCAACGGTGTGTTTGTATAAGCGTAAATTCTTCATATTCTTAACATTAATATCGTGGTCTTAGCGTTTTCAGGTTAAAAAAATTATTTCTAACTGACAAATAATTTTTTAGGATATCGAAACATCCATCGAAAATAATAATAAAAAACTAGAAAACTATGCTATATATATATATATTTTATGTAAATGTAAAATCACGCGTTTATATTTAATTTTATTTTAACGGAAAGTAGAGACTTGATAAAAATAAATAAAGATATCAATTGAAAAGTGCATCTGCCAATTGGACGATTTATATGTCAGGCTATTTTATCACTTGATTGTATGATTAATATATTTTTCTTTTTGTTACAGGTGATCATCGTTGGATTTATCATCTACTCGTTTTGAGTTTCTTCTATTTTTTAAAATATATATGTATAAATCATTTCTGAAGGCGCACATAAAATCTATATATGACATATACATTGTTATTTGAAATTTTACAACAAATATAGCTCTAAATATTTGTGAAATTGCACCCTTCTTTCCGCGTTTTTTCGCAAACGGTTAAATATATATGTTATGTTTAAAGGTGCCATGAATAATTTAATGGACTATTTCAAGTGTGCAAAATTTTAAATAATCGGAGGTGGGCTTATCTGACCATCCTCTGGTTAGACTTTAAGTTTCGTACGACATGCTTTTAAAGTCATCGCGATGTCTTTAATAACACGAAACTGAAACTTGCAAGATGTTTACTTTGTATCTGTGTGAGGTTTATAGGATAACGGCTGCAGGGCCTATCAAAAGGGTGAATGTTAACGCTCCAGGCAGATCTATGGCGATGCCGATGACAGCTGACTGATGGAATACGTCAACATAAGTCTTTGTTTTTCGCTCTTTCTCTCTCTCTCTCTCTCTCTCTTTCTCCGTCAAGTAGTATATTAGATATCAATAACAACTGACGAGAGAGCAGCCCTTGAGTACCTTCTCGAAATATGACGAAATACGTTTCGTCACGTAGAGACAGCTCTACCGCCCCTTGCCAATCCTTTCCACCCCTGTTCACTACTCTTGAGTATTTCATCGAAACTCCCCAGACTCTCGATTATACGATTTTCGTGCTGTTCGAGTTCATCGAATTCCGAAAAGTCAATGAAGATCTTTAGCGAACGAACGTCTTTCGAAGAAAATATTGCCGGTGTCCACGGAGCAACTTTTACGATCGTGTCGAGCGTGCTACCGCCGTTAAAGCTATGAGAAATATTTTTGTCGGATGTGAACACGGTTAAGGCGTCTTATGGTAGCTCGTAAATAGGTTTACGCGAATATCTCGCTACCGTGGAATGAAAATTCCAAAGGAAGATATTTATTACCACCGGATAGCACATTCTTTTATTTATATTTTCTTTCGCGTAGTTATATAGAACTACAATCTGATTTATTGTTTTTTTTTTTTTCATAATTTCTAAGGGATCTTTTATTATCATTAGTTATAATTCTGTCGCGAAACAAATTAGCACGAAGCGATAGTGTTCCTATTCCGATGCGTTTACAAGAACTACTGTAGGCCAATATAGTTTGTTAGTTTAGGGTGGCACTCCTTGGCCCACATGGAACGGATTAAACGGTATAGGTCGTGACTTAACTTACTGTTAGTTAAACCGAGAGAGAACTTTGATGTGCGATTCCAAATGGCTTGCTATGTTCACCGCAGCTTCGAAACCTGGGTCAGTATAAAGAGATTCAACTCATATTCCATAACCTACTTCCTCTCTCTCTCTCTCTCTCTCTCTCTCCATCACACAGCCTTTTGAGATTCCATTAACGGTATATGACCGTCGGCGAAAATCAATATTTAAATACGCAAATGGAAATGGTCGGTTTCGATGGCAAGAATGAAGGTTTGTGGAAGGTGTATTCTTTTGTTTTTTCCCCCCAAGATTCGAGAGATAGTACTTTGTTCGTTCTGGTTATTATGAGAATGGACTGAATGTAAAAAAAGAAAAGAAAAAGTAAATAACAAGAGGAAAAATTTAATTAATCATTTATTTTGCCTCGCGTTTTTCTAATTATCGAGAGAGCTTGATTACTTGGAAACAAAAAATATGTTGCCTCGACAGCTTTCGTAATTAATACTTATACGTATTTGCTTATTACAAAGTCGTTTGATGGTTTAAGATTATGGACTTTTTTCTATTTTAAAATTTTGGGAAAAAGAGTAGTTGTTAGAAAAGGTACTTTTTAGGCTTGATAATAAAGACGACGAATTAAGGATTCTTTCATGTAAATTGTCGCTGATATGATTTACGGGCAATTTGAATGGAGAATGCCCCATAATGTTGGTTAGCATAGATTTGAATAAATTGTAAGTTATGGCTTCATTAAGCTCGACGAATTTTTATAAGCTTCTTTCGCCTGGTCCAAGTTTCCTCTCTCACTCTCTGGATATTGCGAAGCTTTATGAGACGGTGAAAAAAATATAAAATGGAAAAAACTCGTTGCCACTTATTTGGTCCCACGAGTTGCCAGCGTTCACCACAGATGTTTCTTCGTCGATGTACGCTACCCTGATTGGACAATTTTAAAATCCTTATTTTGTTTTTTTCTTTGCGTCATCGTTAAAGACGAACATTTACCATAAAACCAATTTGCCAAAGTAAGTTTTACAATTTAAAGTAAACTTCATTATGTATATCGTTAATAATTCTAATTTTACTTACCGAAAATTTTCATAAATGAGTAAGAAAAGTGTAACTAGATGAAAAAGGACGGTATCGAACGAATTGGGAAACTACTTTGGCAAAGTATGGGAAACTATAATATATTTAATCGACGTTGCTATTGTAAATAACATCGAACGTGACACGTGGTGGATGCAGTTGTTGACAAAGATAACTGCTGCATATAGAGATGTTTTGCTCCTCGATTTAATAGACAAAATATAAAGGATTCGATCCCATAGAGTTTAGTGAGCATCACTGGCCCATAGTGGGTTTGAGTTAGCTGCCGTGGCGGAATTGTGCGTGGATCAATAAATCGCGCGTGGAATGGAATGGAACGGTTCGCTGGAGATGCGGAGTAGCGAATAAAGGGAGCTTACGTTGGAGGAATTGGGATGGCAGAGGGAGAGTGCCAGTGGCTTCGATGGGAATTTTGGGATAAAGTCAAGCCAGGCCAACGGGACTTTGTCTTCACCGATCGTCGATACTACTCTCAGTTTCCGAGCTTTTGAATACGCAGATTCGATCGCAGATTCGATCGCAGAATCTGATCGTCCAATGCCTAAGGGGGTTAATCCTTTTCTACGAACGAATTATCGAACTGATTAAATTCGGGGTATTACGAAACAACGAAGTAAACAGGAAGGGATAAGACAAATGTAAGTTCATCAATTGGTTCCTTCGAAATACTCGAATAATCCTTCTTGTTAACTACTTACAGCTGGATGCTTATTTCTAACGATTTTGCTTGACTATGTTGAATGTCTTTAGCGAATGAGAATTGTACTTTGTGTGCTGGTAATTATCATTAAAAGTTTCTTTTCATTAGGCAATCCCTCTCCCTTCCCCGAATCCCTGTTAATTTCTATCTAGATAGGGAAATGAGATGGAGTTTAGCAGACAGAGTTTCCGACTAAATCATCAATCCGACGTCCGACGTTCGAACAAAATATATGCGAGTTTATATTTAAACGGCGTTTCTAAATGTTCTCTACCGGTCTGTATCTTGAGATACTCGAGTACCTTGCTTGCGTTTAATCGATTTCCCCGAGAAGGACGTTGTAAAAATATAAGCTTTCCGTGCATCCAGTTATCTCGCATAAGTTCGGTCGTCTGAAAAATCGGTTTGCAAGATCTCGCGGGCACTTAGCAAAGCTTAAAAACCAATTAACCATAATCCCAAAGGTTTTCGGGGTTGGAAGGTTGGATTCCAAGACGTAGGAGTGGGGGTATCTTTGCAATGAAGGTGGCTTAATGAGCCGAGAATATGTATCCGCAACTACCCCTCGAGGATCTTTACTAAACGCGAAATTCAACGCGTAGGAAGAAGATTCAAAAGTGTACTCGTAACTATCAGAAGGAAGGAAAGGAAGACCGGAAATAATTGTAGGACCAAGCTGTATTTTCCCCTTTTACTACTTCTAAGTAGATTCGAGAAAGTTTTCGTTAGAAAGCACCGCTGCTCGCATTATTACTAGCATTTGCTTTTGCAGTCAACAGCCGGGTCGCTTCGTTAAACGTAACTCGTCAAACGAATATCCGGCCAAGCTGGACGAGGAAGACCGACCGACCCATTTCTCTCTCCTTCTATCTTTCTCTTCTAGTTGGTGGTACTGCTAAGAGTAGCAAAGCTTGCGAGATGGAAGGTCCTTGTTCTCTCTCTCGCTCTCTCTCTCGTGCTCATCAGAACCGTTAGTCGACCTCGAGTTCTCGTTCGTTGTAAGTTTTGACGAGCATCCGTGCTTCTTCAAAGCCTCTCGACTCGAAGGATCTTGGAAAAAGTGTTGCTCGTGTCAGTTTCCTTCTCTCTCTCTCTTTAGCCTAGAAATACCAAGTCAAAGTTCTCTACCTTTTTCATTTTTTCTCTTATATCATATCTTGATGCTAAATTAATTGCGCATTTCAAGAGTAACTGTTGAATAATTTTGCAAGCTCGACGCCAAGTTAATACACGTCGTACTTATGATAACTGTTCGTTCTTCGATAAACATTTATATATAATTTTTCTATATAAAGTCAAGTGAACGAGAAAAGGATAAAAGAATGAGGTCATTATTTTTAGTACTTTTGCACGGACAACGTGCAGAAGCTTCGTTTTATTTATACGTTTTATTAATAGTTAAGTTCGATCGTCGTACAAGGTTGTCATCGAGAGGTAGAAATCAGAGTTCTAGACGTTAACGTCGATGGGTGACGTTCGAAGGGGAAACTCGAGGGTGATCTTGTGATCGATCGAAACCTTAGAAGGATCCTCCTAAAGGATAGGAAAGCCCATTGTTTGCTTATTAGGTTTCGCTTGTCCTCGGATGCGAATTCACGGTCGCGTTCGGCTACATTCGCGTAATTGAATTCCGGTCGTTCGGTCGTCCAGTTGCGTATTATTGGGTCAGAGGATACGCAGGATCCTTCCCATTTCCCATGCAAATTGAGTAGACAAGAACGATCCCACCACCCATCCTCGCTCTCGAATTCAACAGCTTGTTCTTCTCCTTTTAGGGGTCTACCTTCGTCAAGGGAATGGCCAAGGATCATTATTAATACCTGCTGACTGTGTGACACCTTTCAACTTGCAAAGCTATGTTATTTTATAAGATCTCTTTTCATTAATTTATTGCCTGATAGGGTCGATATGTTTACGCAAGTACCTTAATATCTGGCCATTAGAAAATTTAACAAACGTTTAGCGCAGCTTTAAATATACACGGATTTAATATATTTCCTTATTACGAACAAAAAAGTGAAGACTTTAAAGTCATTGACCAAAAAGTACTAAAAACGGTTTGGTACATAAAAAAAGAATGAGGTTTTCGAGACAATCGTATTATGAAAGCATATTGAAACAATGCTCGAAATAGAGAGTATTACTACGCGATATTCTTTTAACTATTAACGCATCACGGTGAATTGCATAGGTGTTTTGAGGGAAACAAAAATAAAGATAAAAATAAAAATAAAAATAAAAATAAAAATAAAAATAAATATTGGTGGAAGAGAGAAAATGAATGAATGAAAGAGAGAGAGAGAGAGAGAGAGAGAGAGAGAGAGAGAGATGGATAGATCCGATTATATTCTCGACAAAATTGAGTATCGATCGCGCATTCCGTCGTAATTGTAGCAAATTGTTCCTCACTAGGGGATTTTGGGAAAATCTGGATCCCAGCCAGTGGGCACACACTAGACACACTTTTTCGCGTGTTGTTCTGGTACATATTCGCGTTCCTTTTTTCTTTCATTCGGAGCCTTCCATAAATTCGCGTACGCTCGCGAGAAACTCGACGACGAGGTTTGAAAAAGAGAAAGAGAGCGGCGTTGTTTTTCGCAAGTGTGTTTTCAGATAGTAGGTACTCGTAAAATCAACGAAACACATTTTCGTTTTCCTCTTTTCTCGCACGCGCGCGTTGTCACTTTCAGATTACACGCGGGACCCACTCGTGTCGAATTATTTCGTTGAACGTTAACGAGCATTTCGAACAATTTTCCACCAAAGTACGATCATTCCTCCGTCCCTCCCCTCCCACGGAAAGCGGGGAAAACAAAAAAAACATTTATTAAAAATAGTCGCTAACGAGTTCTGTAATTTATTTGATTGTCGTGCACCGATCGTTCGAATTCTCATCCTCCCTCTTTCTCTCTCTCTATCTCTTTTATACCTTTACCGCGTATAGTTATATGTATATATAGATATTTTGTTTTTTTTATTTTTCCCCCTGTTTTTCCTTTTTTTTTTTTTTATTCGCTAGGACGAGCATGTCGAGACCGATCAATTACAAGGGATGAACGCGTTCGTATCGAAGGCGTGGCGATTTTCAACGCTCTTTCGTACCGTGAAAACGCTCTCTCGGTCGGCGTATAAAGCTGGTTAAATTCAATTATCTCTAAAGCGTAATTTTCTGGATAGGATATCCGGTTTAAGAGTAAGGCCCGTATACCAACGTCCATCTCTCTCTCTCTCTCTCTCTCTTTATTTTGCATTACGCGCCAGACTAACGAAACTTTTCAGCAAATTCAATTTCTCTGTTCGCGGATATTGTATTGAATTTTTGTTGAAAAATGTAAGATAGAAAAAATAGGTAGGGGAGCATTGAAACGCGATTTAAAAAACCACTCATTTTCGAATTTACAAAGCGACGCGAGGGAGGATATAAAAAAATATCTATCGCATAATACGCGTAATTGATATCAATAATTGGAAGTGTCCTTTTTTTGTTATTTAGAAAGAATTGAACCTAACGAATGTCGCTTATTGTATGTACACGTGGGAGTATGTTATACAGGATATTACAGATTCTCTCGATGTTTGAATTCGTCGATGCAACCGAGGGAGGGTCGAAGGACAATGCAGCTCGTATTTCGTTCTCTCGACAAGAGGTGGAGGAGGGAGAAGGAGGAAGGGTCATGAATCATCGTTCCATGGACGCCTCGATCCCCCGTTAAAAGCGCTATAAGACAATAACAGGCTGTATAAGTTTTTTTTCTCCCTCTCTTTCTTGTTCTTCTTTTTTTTTTGTCAAGGTTGATTATTAATCAAGGTGAGGGTAAAAGAGAGAGGGAAAACTTTCCAGTTAGGGTCGTACGCGGAGGAGGATACGCGTTAAAGGCTCGTCTACACTCTCTCGTTTCATTATTGAATGCAAATAGGTTCGTTAGGAGTTCGTTTTTGAGCGCTTGGTAGAACGTAAGAGGAGTTCCTCTAAGGACGCGCGACCCTTAACCCCGTCTACAGGGATTCTGAGGAAACAATACTCCGAGCCCTTTTCGAGATACCGACTACTATTATAATACTTTCAGGTGAGACGAAGAAAATTAATTCTCGCCGAGTTTCTAACCGTTTCGAAGGACTGTCAAGTTCAGCCAGATAGGGCTAAACCCCCCTTCGGATAAGTTTTCGGTTTAATTCCAAATTGTCTTATTAAATGCTCGTTAGGATCGATTTATCTCGTTAGTACGAGTAGAATTCCATTATTAATAGATATAATCCTATTTTCCTACGAGATCGAATATTTCACGACAAAAATCTTTCATTTTTGATTAATAATAAAATTTTACACACAATTACGGATACAAAGATTATATCTCTTTTCTCTCCTTCCATTTCTTCCTTTCTTTTCTCTTCTTTTCTTTTTTTACTTAATATAATTGAATAATTATTAGAGAAAGATAAGATCTTGGAAGAGTGTGATTATTTTCGTGAAAAAAATTATAGAAGAGCTTAACGCGAATAAATGTCTTGTATAAGAACCAAGTAGTGGTACATTAAGAGGTGGTTTATGGTTTTCACCATTAACAGAGAGACTTAATTAATTCCATCGTATAATTTTTAACGATAGGAAGACTCCTCTTAACTTTATTCTTATTAATATTACTCCGAGTAGATTTTTTGTTTTTTTTTTCTTTTTCCTTTATTTGTTCCTTTTCGTTGCTTTTTTTTCCTTCTTTCATAGCCGAAATCATTTCTTTCTTGCTAATAATTATACACTTTTCTAAAGCACTTTTATCTCTACATCCCACAGCTCATTTTCTTTTCGAGATAGGTAGGAAATTAGTCGTGAAAATGGTTACGATTATTTCAACGTGTAGCGTACAAACTGGGCAGGGGAGGGAGGAAAACACATTAAGAATTACAGAGCGTTCAATGCTCGTAAAACCAGAACATGGAACGAACGTTACGAATCTGGAAAATCATCCTACCATGTGACTAGATTTACGTTTTACGATCGAACTGGGATCGAATCATTGAGTTTAGTTGAATTTTCTCTATCTCTCTTAATGTAACTTTACGTCGATACACAAATCGCGATTAGTTAATCAAATTCATTATCGAATAGCCAGACTATTTTCCATTTAAACTTTGTCTATCGTTTCCTTTTCTAAATTTATCCGCGTGACTGATTATTATACGAGTTAGTGTAGAAAAAAAAAGAAAAAACATAATTTAAATCGGAACAAGTACATTAAAAAAGAAACATTTCTAAGAGAAACAAATCGAGATGGATGGATAGGAGGTACGTAGAGGAACTTTAGGGAAATAATTGTTTGCAAAGTAAAAGTTTCGTTATCTCGGATGCAACCACTGCGGTCTCTGCTAATTATTCCATCGAAATTAAATGTAAACACTGCATCGGAACTGTAACGTTCCATTACTAATTTAGCCATACAACAATCAAGCTATTTGTCTTCGCGAGTAGATCGTTCCATTATGAGGCGAAACTAAACGGTCGGACATCGTGCTACCGTACAGAGAGAGAGATAGAGAAAGAGAAAGAGAGAACGAGTTATCTGTGTATACAGTCGGTTGCAAAAATATTTCCAACTTATTTTAACAAAGTTTAAAAAGAATTTTACATTTTACAAAAGTAACATGATATCTGTATAGTAAAACGAAGTACATTTGACACGCGATTTAATTATTGAAATAAATATATTATTAATTCTATTAAGAATTTCTCTCGTATCCATTGTAAAGGTGGCTCGATTTCCGTTCAGTATATTGTATAGCTATTTTCATACTTTGAACGCCGAAAATAATGTAAAAACAATATTAGAAAAGTATCAAATTTATTTCTCGTATACGTGTGCGTTTCATATATTCTCTATTGACGCAAGAGTGTTTGAAATAATGAAGAAGGGTATATATCCCTGACACCCTCCTTCCTGTGGCAACACGGCCGGACGACGATCGAGATGATAGCAATTTGCACTCCTCTTTCCTGAACGAGAACCCTGAATCGGTTGGAGGACTTACGGAAGAGAGCTTGCTGACGCGAGCCCGTGTCTATTTCATCGTACGTGCTTGTAGGATCTTCTCCTAGAGAGAGAGATAAAGAGAGAATCGCGTACAATTTCTTCCATGGACGATCATAAATTTCTTTGCACCAACATAGAAGAAAATCGTGCTCGGTAAGTGGCTTTATCTTGTTACGTTTTCTTGGATTTCTAGACGAATACTACTTGTCGAGTGTAAATCGTGAGTTATTTTCGGGAAATAGTTAAGATTGATTGCATTTTCTTTTGTAATTTACTTCTTTTTTTCTTTTATACATCCATCCAGTTTGCCACACAACGGGGATTGTAAGACAAAATAGATCTTATTTAAGAGAAAAACAACAGATTGTTGCTTCATTTCTCGGCAGAGATATTTTGATCGTGGGAAATAAAAAATATGAATAAAATACAAGAATGTATAAAATATATATATATATATATTATAGGATTAGAGTAAATGTTATCCTTACATAATACCAGTTAAGTTTCATCTCGACAATTTAGGGTTAAGAGATTGCTCTGACCGTAAATGTTGAATACTGTACGCCACCACAGTGTACGTACGTCTGTGGATATGTACTAACAGAACTCGCTTTCTCTCTCTTTGTCTGTCTTTCTCCAAAGAGAAAGAGAGAGAGAGAGGGACGGACAGAGTTATAGAGGAAACTGCAGACGGACAGAAACGATCGTATGCGAAGCAAGAGACAGCTTACCGCTTAGTTAATTCAACCTAAACCACCTCTTCTCTTTCAGTCTGCTTCTATATATATATATGTATATATATATTTCTCTCTCTCTCTCGTTGTATTTGTCTCCGTCTATTAAAGTCTTAGCGGTATCCTTGCACACCCTCGATCCTGAGCTGAGCCACCCTCGGTCACCCAAGGCCCAGGGCCAATCCCAGGGCAAGTTCGTCGTCGCATTGTCACGCATTGTGCGAGCCTTGGGCTTTGTCTAACTTCCAACGGTACTTGGGTAGGACAATTGCTTCGTCCTCGTCTTCGTCCTCGTTCTCGTTCTCGTCCTCGTCCTCGTCCTCGTCGTCATCGTCATCGTCGTTGTCGTTGTCGTCCTAAAACGCGTCGCACAAACGAACAAGTTTCGTTTGGTACTTTGGCACGCACTGTGAACTTTCCCGTTCGATCGAATATACCTATTTAACAGATTATTATATTCTCTTAACGAGATCTCAATTTATCTTACTTTGAACGGATATTTTGTTCAATATTTTAAAAAAAATTACAAACATATATTTTAGAAAAATAATATTTAAGGTTTTATATAAATATGTAGCAACAAAATTTGAAATCAGTCAATTTGGTTAAAGTCCTTAAATTTAGTGTTAACGTAAATTCTTAACTTAAAGATAATTTAGATTTGATTATCTTTGAAGATATTTAAAGTCTTCCCTCCCTGTTGGAAAGCGATCTCATTCTTTTCGCATAAAAATAAAGTTTCTTTCCTAAGAACAATTCGAAACTCGCGCGATCTCTTGAAAAGACGCGAAACGGTATTGTCCTTCGAAGAAGTCTTACGAACAAAAGGGTGCCACCAGGAAGGGGTCGCCGCCTTCTACGTTCTCTGTGATATGTACTTTTTATATCGAACGTTTCTCGACAAAGTTCTTCTTAAAGACGCCTGTAGCTGTAGCAGCAAGACCGTTCGAGTTTCGTATGTACTTGCTGAAGTCGTTTGTACCCTAACTTTAAAATGCTTCGAATATCGAGAAGGAAGGGTAGAAGAAGAAAAAGAAGAAGAAGAAAATACGAAGAAAAAGGAGAAGAGTTCGGTGTTCACGTTGGGTGTGCACACGGGGAGGAAAACAAGGGGAATCGAATTTCGATCGATCCAACGAAGAAGAGAAAGAACTTTCTCGGGGGGGGGGGGGGGACAACGAGTGAGAATCGTTTGAGTTCGAGTGGGAAGTCGTTAAGACGACATCGGTGATTGCTCAATGATCAATAAGCTAGCCTCTCTAATTCGAGAGACTAATTAAGCTGATTAATCTGTCAAGCATCGTCGAGTTTCAATGCTTGCTTCTTTAAATTTCTTCAAAAAGGAAATCTTCCATTGAATCTTTAAGAGAGAAGTTCTATTTTATGTTTTTCCTTTCTTTCCCTCTACCTTTCTTTCTTTTGTCGAATTTTTCGATGAAATGGTACAGATATGGCATCGTTAACAAGGAGGGGGATATTTCTGATAAAGATTGCCCGGAAGCAATGCTAGTTTTGTGGGAAGAATTCTTGTCGATCGTAATCAGTACCGACTGAATTCTACTTTCCCTGGAGAAGAAAAAAGAAGAATTTTGTTTCTATTTTTTGTTTTGTTATATTTGTTCGATTGATTGCTTTCTCGAATAAAACTCGTGGATTAATATAGGTAGATATTGGATATTAATAACGAACATATCTGGTATCTCTCTCTCTCTCTCGCTCTCTTTCAGTGGTAGGAGTTTACAAAGAGTCTCTGGGACAATTACAGGTCGCATATGCTGGTGGTTTCAACCGGATAGCAGAGAGAGAGAGAGAGAGAAAAGGTTCTTTCCGTGTCCGTGCAGCCGTGTAAGCAACGTCTTCTCAAATATCGGATACCCGAGAGCGAACATCCTGACATGGGGACCGAAACTCTAACTCGGATTCGAATCTCATTCGAGTATAAATTCCATTCGCGATCGAAGTTCCGTGCATTACCGAGGGAACAGACGTATATAGAATTGAATGTATCGTAAAACCGTTATCAAATCGTCCCATACTACTCCCATCGATAAATCTAATTCTATTAAATAATCGTTCTCAAATAGATTGTATATATATATCGGTTTTTAATCCACGACTAAAATCTAGTAGACGAGAATTAAAATGAAAATATCGCAGAACGTATCCGATTCGATATAACGAATAAAATAATTAAAAACAAAATTGTCACAAATTTGTATGCTCTTTTTATCCAGCTGCTATTTTGTTGTTGTTGTTGCTGTTGTTCTTTTTCTTCTTAAATCGTTGGCATAAAAAAAGACGAAAAAATGCGGATGTACGGGAAAGAAAAGACCGCACGAGTACTTTGTATGCCTACTCGTGATACAAGTGGTGCATTATATACGCGGTGTAACACGCCGTGTTGCATCCGGAGTGTGGAACGTGTTACTTAACGTGCCCCTTTAAACGAGACCTTCCGGCTCGCGAGTGTCAAAGACTCTCGTTTCCCGCGTGCGTGATTCGAGTGTTTGCTTCGTCAATTAGGCACGTCTTTTTTCCTTTCCAAAATTTCAAGCCTAAATTTTTATTTTTACCTATTAATAAAAGAGATTCTTTATTCAAAAGACACCTCGAAGAATAATTTTGTGAAATGGAAGTAGAAACTCTCGTTGGTATTTATACGATTCGTCTAATTCTCTCTCACTCTCTCTTTCTCTCTCACTTTCATCCTCGTGGAGTTAGAACAAATAGACCACTCAAAAAGAGGCAAATTTCCATTTTTTCAGATAAAGGTGTGAATTTTTTATATAATGGTAATTCGACGACGCTGAATGAATTAGAAAATTGTTGTTGTCTCGTAAAAATTGATATTTTTTTAACTGCAACTGCACATGCAACTGCAACTGCAACTGCACATGCAACTGCAACTGCAACTATTTTTTACCCTTTTTCTCAAAACCTTGGGATCTGATTGCAAAAAAAATTAGCACCATTCGGTTCAGCGTCGTCGAATTACCATTATATCAAAAATTTCTACCTTTATCTGAAAAAATGGAAGTTTGGCTCTTTTTGACTGGCTTTAAAGTCCCGTAGGATAGTTCGTAAAAAGTGGTAGGAAACGAACGAGGAGGAGATGCAGTTTGCTTTCGAGGACCATGAGCCTCGAGCAACTTTCCTCTAGAGGAGATAAAAGCAGTTGTCGGGAGTCGCGAACGAGCCTGGAAATGCCGTCATTCCTATGCGAGCTCGTCTTCGAGAGCTTCGAGAGAACCTTTTGCTTGCTGCTTCCCTCTCTTCAACTATTCCTTTTTTTTACTTTTTTTACTTTTGTCCAAGGAAAAAATAGGTATCCGCAACGATTATTGGATCCATTAACGAATTTTCATTAGATTCCTAGATAATAATCTAGGTCGAAGATACGAATTTTTCATCGTAACATAAATAGATGTCGCATTGACATTAAGAATATAATTAGATTGCAGTTTGCAAAGAAAGAGAAGAGTTCGTTCACCTTCACGGAATCGGAGAAAAGGGATCGTGCTAAACATGTGCCACCTAAATACGAGCACGATGTCACCGACACGGATCTAAAGATAGAAGAGAGGAGAGGCACGACGTCGAATGAAACACTCGTTTATTATTGCCCGGCAAGTAACTGAGAGTTGCTAAAAGAAGAGTTAAGAAACTGAACCAACTAACTAAAATCTTTACGTCAAAAAACTATTTTTAATTCGATAATAATTGAAAGGAATAGTTTATGACACTACGTAAAAATGGTCATTTATTTTATTTATTTTCTTTACAGGACAAACCAATTAATACAGAAAGTCTACAAAAGAGATCAGGTAAAAAAGAAAAATAATAAAGATATTTATAGAAAAATTGAAACAATATTTGACCAGATATCTGGACAATTGATAAAACCTGTAAAAATTTTGCAAATACTGTGTCAGATATCATCCTCCTCTTGATTAGGACGATTTTAAAATACTTTTTCGCGTTTCCTAAATCTATTGAAATTCGCTATTTTTTTCTCGTCAGGTCTTTTTTCTATACGCGTGGTCCTGCAACAAGGAGAGACACGTGCCAAAATCACATGTGCATCCTTTTAACTCGCAATCTCTTCGTTGGAAAAAAGAGAACGAGAGGATGGCGGAACGATATCGAGTATCGACTTTCGATGCACGCGCATCTTCTTTCATTTTTCTTTTATTGTTAGTTTCTATTTCCCCTTTCATTTTTGTTGCCGTTCGTAGTTGGTATTTCCCGCGTTACCTTCCATTTTCCTTCTCGTTGTCGTCGTCGTCGTCGTCGTCGTCGTCGTCGTCGTCGTCGTCGTCGTCGTCGACAATGACGAGAGCAATAAAAAATATATGTTCCCTTTGAAAAAATATCTCTCTCGAAGAAAAACAGAGTTCGGGAGGGCGGTGGGGTGGGGTGGGAGGTTGGAGGAGTAGATACGTCGATCGTCTCGAGATGACATAAATTCTTAAAACAAATAGTTCGATCGTTCCTTTCCTTCCTTCGCAACCCCGTTATTTCTTCCCCTCTTCGGCGGTCCTTTCCACTCTTTTTCTTTCTCTTCGATATTTCCTCGACCTTTTTCCTTTCGACCATCAGGGATGGTTTTTGTGGAAAAAAAAAAAAAAAAAAGAAAGAAAAGATACGAGATACTACTTCGTTTTTCCGCCACGCTACTACACTCTTACTTTGAAATATTCATTTTTTCGTTAGAACGAAAAAAGAATACGAGTTAGACCTTCCGTGTTTATCGCACATCTAACGTGAGAATTTCTACGTTCTTTTTTTTTTTCTTTTTATTTTCTTCTCTCTTTTGTTTTTTCTTTCCTCTTCTTTTTATCTTCTGTGTGTGTTTTTTTTCTTTTATTTTTTTCTTTTTTTCCAAAGGGATAAAACGCTAGAAACTTGTCGGGAAAAATCGATAATGGTATATAACGTGAACCTTTCCATCGAACGAACAGAGTTATCAAAGAATTTTGCTTCCTATCCGACCTCCCTAATAAAGCATTAGCAGCTTTCGTAAGGGTGAATTGGTTGGGCACGTCGATAAAATCGGGGATGCGAGTTTATAAAATATGAGATCAAGTAGGGACCTGTTTAAAGGTATTTAAGGGGATAGGTTTGAAGATTGAAAGAGATCGAAAGTCGATAGAAATATATTTGCTTCGGAGGGAAAGAAACAATCATTTCAATTTCTTCATTTCAATTGTCAAATATTTACCGGGATTTTGTTTTTTATATAATCCTATAAACTTTCAGATTAGTCGGTCGTATATTTTTAATCCTTTACTGTCGGACTCTCTCTCTCTTTCTGGATATTTTATTTCAATATTTCACATTGGAGATTTTTATATATTATTTTTCGCATATCTCTATTTTTAACTAAATTACGATACTTTTATTTCTAACTAATATTATATGCTCGAATAATTTATATAACAGATTAAATATATGTAACGTAAACGTTTCGATGACAAGTAAAAATCGCCTCATTTCTTAGCTATGAAAATCGGAGGAGTTGTTGGGGTCAGTGGCACTCGTGTATCCGTAGCGACAATATCTATTTTTGTGATGCTTGTAACTTATATGCGTAAAGAGAGAGAAAGAGAGAGAGAGATGAAGAGAGAGAAGGGAGAGAAAAAGAATGATATAAGTAATTTAGAAAATTATTTACCTCTTTAGATATATATTTCTTTTCGCCGGATAACGATTTTTTTATTTAATATAAAATATTAAAAGATTCAACGCGCGCGGTCAGATACATATACACATTCACACACACATCTAAGCGCGATTTTCACCGAAGTATAATAAAACGATATAATCGCAGAACAAAGGGGGATACGTATTTGTGCGTTAAACGAAGAAGAAAAGAAAGGAAAAGCGAAGCGGATGCTTCCTCCTGCACTTTTATAAGATTCACAGACCGGTAGTAGCGTTCAGCCACGATGAAAAGTTTTCGGATAATACGTGCAACGCGTTTTTGCGATAGACCGAGGCTTTTCAGGGAGGAGACCGAGTAAAAACGAATTTTCCTCTTTAACGTCCTCCACTTTTTTCCTTTTTCTTCAAAGAGATTACCGAATATTATCAAAAACGGTAAGATAGAGAGAGACCAACGGATGAGAAGCGGAATCGGTTATTTTTCTATATTTTCTTTTGTTCTTTCAAGAATCCTAAATAATATGTGCGGAAACGCGAGTGCCGTATAGGATAAATAAAAAATGGTAATAGGATTGAATGGGGGGATGGAAGTGTGTGTGTGTGTGTGTGGAGTGTTTGTAGACTATGATCTAATTAGAGTAGCTTTTGCATTATCCTTAAGAGGCTGATGCTTTTGATCTTGAATCTGATTAGAATAGTCGTTGTAGCTTTGGTGCATATCAGTCGAGTACAGTAACCATTCTCGGTGCAGGGAACAATCGTGCATCCTCTGACGAAGGAGAGCTCGAGGCAACGGGATAAGCCAATGAAATAAAGGACAGATCTGTATAGTACCTTGTCTGACAATCCTTGATACAAGCAGTTCACGGAAACAAGATATATTATATTGTGTTATATACTAATATCTACAATGCATAGAAAATGAGTGTCAAGACTACTTGAATAATTTTCAAAATCAAAGTAAACCTTTCTGATCGTAAAACAACTACGAGTATATCGAAAGACAAAAGTGTTATTTTCAATTTTACAAATATTTCCGGATAATGATTAGAAAAATTATAAAGAGAAATAAGGGAAAGAGAGGGATAGAGAAAGATTGATTATTTTTGTATCTCGAAGATTCTCGGTGATAACAAGCTAAAGAAGAAAAAAGATTAGACCATAATTCACTCGGTGACGCGTTGAAATAAATCTTGGGCGCGTTTAAATTAATCGTCCACGTCGTCTATAGTTAGAACTCGAGTGTAATTAAAGATCGTTATCGCTTCCGTCAGCACGAAATTCCTTGCAGTTCGATCGTGGCAAGATTGCCGAGAGTTTCATCGACTGTCACGATTAAAACCTCGGATTATTAACTATCGAAAGTTGCGTAGATATTACAGAGCATAGTATTTCGATTCAATTTATTGTTGACAAGTAGTACAAGAGGGTAAACGAAGAAATAAAATTCGATTGAGATTGAAAATGTTTCTTTTTTATTTTTGGCAAAAGTTCGTGCATTTATTATGTTATAAACTGCACAATGGATTGTTTTTTTTGCGTAAAATTTACTTTGGAAATATTAATTTAAAGAACGTGCGAATTTTGGGCTCGTGTCAATTTAGTATGACGGATTTTAATTGGCCATCGATCAAAGTAGATTCGAACGTGAAATACATTATCTAAAGAAGAATCGCATTTTGCGTGTAATATTTGCGCGTGGGTGGGTGGCGCGCATGGGTGGTTGGTGGTGGCGGGGGTAGCTAGGGGACGGGTTGTTGGAAGCACCATGGTCGTCGTGGTCGTAGTCGTCAGTCAGGGTTGCGCCGTCGAAAACGAAGGAAGCGCCGCTCGCCGCCGTCGCCGCGACGTCGAGCGACGACGAGTGTGTGCGGCCTTTTAGTTTGCGTTCGTACGGTGCCAAAGACGGTGCCAACTACGGTGCCAACTACGGTGCCAACTACTACGGTGCCAACTACGGTATTTCGCCCCATACTCTCTATCTTTCTCTTTCTCTTGCTATCCGTTTTTCCATCTCATATAATACACGTATACAAACAGAAATTTTGATCCAGCGCACGTACACGCATATACACGAGGAGGACAGAGGGAGAGAATTTCGAGACAATTTTCTTCACCTTTCCAATTCAATTCTTTTTTTTTTCCTCCCCAATTCAAACCCTGTAAAATATATTCTTTTTTCTTTTTTGTCTTCCCTCTTTATTTCTCTCTTCGTTTTTTCGTTCTTCTTCTTCTTTCTGGTGCATAATACGCGAGAATGACCGTCGGGATTTTTTCCTATCGTGTGTGTTTGACAATCGTGAAGAAGAGATAAAACCTCGTGGACAAGAACGTCAACTGTGGAACCTTCGTCTCTGCTTTTTTCGTTCGAGGCGCATAGCTCGTCTTTTGGACCAAAGGTTCGTTTTGTCTATGTTTTTATTATGTTTCTCTCTAGTCGTTTCTTGCTTCGAGAAAGGAATTGAATTTTTAAATAGCCGTACGCGCGTTTTCTTCACTTTTTTTTTTCTTTTTCTTTTTATTCCTGAGTTTAATCACACTCGAAGCAGATGTTCTACGGTAGGGGATTTAATTGGCGGAGATTGATACCTCTCTGTCTTTTCATCTCTCTCTTTCTCTCTCTTTCCTCTATATTCCGTCTACGTTTATAATTTTCTCTATCTTCGTCTCGCGTACGCAAGAACAGCAATAGCAGCAAGCTCTCGCTTTCGATAGAACTTCGCAGTGAGAAATTTCCATGGCAACCGATCGTGTCTCACGCTAATACAAAGCACGAGCGTTAACGAACGTTACACTCGTGGATTGTCTGCAAGAGAAACAGACGGAGGGACTGACGGACGGACAGACGAACGGATGGATAGATGGATGGATGGATGGACAGACAGACAGCAAGACGAACGACCATGCAAGTGCCCTTAAATAAACGATACCAGTTTAATCGTCCAGTTAATCCTTTCATTTGTCACTAGTATAATATGTAAATAATAAATCAACAAAAAGATAATAAGATTTAGGTAAAAATGAAGAATGAAAAAGAATGGGATCGCGTTATTAGTCATTAGAGAAAATTACAATATTTTGATTGGAATAACAGGGCAAAGTTATTCCGTTGTTTTCCCCTTCGAGAAGAAAAATATAAATCATTCTGTCCCGAGACATTCTCTCGGTTCTTCTCTATCCCCCTTCCTATCCCCGTTGATCGTTATTGAAATTTTTGGAATGTCTTTCATATTTTTTCCACCCTCTAACACCCCTTCCACTCGAGACACGCTTCACTGCGTGGGCGGATCGATCTCCCGCAACGGAGAGCCATTTTCTCGCGCGCGCACAAACACACACACACACACCACACACACACATACAAAGTTTTCCTCATAATGAGATTTTTCCACGGAACGAAGAGGGATTACGATACCACAACCGAGATATTCCTCCTTTCCTTTTATTTTTCTTTTCTTTACTTTTCTTTACTTTACTTTACTTTTCTTTAGTTTCCTATTCTCTTACCTCTGTCACTTGACAAATCCTTCTTTAAACTGAACAACACATAGTCGTAGACGAACGACGACGACGACGACGACGACAACGACTACGACTATGTACTCACGTAAATCAAACCTGTCGCACGCACGATGCAGGTGCATACGATACGTTTGTTTCCCTCTCTTCCCCTCCCTAACATTTTTTTTCCAACCATTCTTCCCCGCCCCTTCGTCGTCAATCGATTGTGAAAGCTCGTCGATATTTTGACAACTTTTAAATTAACTGTTGTGAAATATATATATAGGAGAAAGAGTTTAATTTGTTATAAAAAAAAAAAAAAGTATAGATTTTAAAATCATTTCTCGTAATTCTTTTTTGTTATGGTTTTTTTTTTTTTTATCGTTAAGCTTCGTTTATTTTCTCTCGCTCGTTTCTTTTGGTCGAAAAAAAATAACTACCAAAAAAAAAACTGACCTGCTACGATATTCACTCAACAAATGTCGTATATAGCAAACGTTTACGCACATCATTGGACCGAATTACGAGGTTGCACCATCACACTCTCGTACAATTCTCGTTTCTACATAGAAAACTGAATAACCTCGCGACTCGTATTGCCTATCCTACGTTTGTATTTCGCGGTACGTGTTGGCGCTCCGACGATTTTACGACTACGGCTGGATGGGTTTGAGAGAAAGACTGGGAAATACAGGGAAATACAAAAATAGGGTAAACGCGAACACGGACCTTTCAAACAATGCGCGTCGAACCGAGTAGAAATTATTCTTTATTTTAATATTTTTATCATTTTTTTACACATTGAATTTTATTATAAGACGATTATAATTGACGAATTAATTATTATCCAGAAATAATATTTGATTCCAATTGAATTGTCAAATATTATGAACACTAGACTTTACGGACTAAGCCAATTTGACACATTCAAATTTTTTGTGTTCCTGCATATATATATATATAGATACAATTTAAATATATATGTCGATTTTGAATGCCCTAATAAAATGTAAGTACCACTATCCACTAGTTCATTCAAACAATGTTTGCAAGTTTGAAAAAAACATCCGTAAATCTAGTGTTAATAATATAAGGATAATAAACGTATTTGATTTTTGTTGTTATTATAAAAAGCACTGTACGCGAGAGTGAAGTCGATTTAGTCGATTTAGTCGATGGGGCACGCGTGTACGAGCTCGTTTGGAAACTTTATAAATCTCCCTGCAACGAAGTTGACGTAAATAAACGTCGCGTCAGTGCACATCCGACGTGACGGTCGGCCGGCAACTTTGAAACGCGACTCCAGATGTCCAAAGGAACGCGACGAATTAACTTTCTAACGAAGTCGTAAATTCTATGCTTAGAAAGCATCCTCCTTTCACCGTTTTTTTTTTCCTTTTCTCAGACTGGAAGTATACATTTCTGAAAATGTTTACGATAGTTTGTTTCATTTAGTTAGCCTGGCTAGTAGCGAAAGAGATGTAATATTTTAACGGGGGAATAATATTAATGAATCCTTTATGGGAAATTTTTCGCTATTATATCGTATTTCATATTCCTTTCCACACGACTATCGTCGTCCCTGCTATTTCTCTCAGATTTCATCGTAAAAACGTAACGAGCTAGGAAGCTTTTTATTCGATTTTGTGGTAAAACGAAACAGGTTCTCTTCTGTATCTATGCACATGTTATATATGTACTTCTGTCTGTTAAAAGAAAAATAATCGAGATAAAGAAGAAAGAGAAATATACTAAGCGAGCGTATTAACGTTATGTTTTCAGGGACTAAAAACCTTTTTATCACGATATCGTATAATATACTCTTAATAATATGTTAATATATACCGCGCGTATAGAAATATATTAAACGATTTTTATCTTGTGTGTGCATTTGTAATCGCGATGATTGAAAAATTTATGTGATTTTAGTATTCGTCAGGTAGAGAGACGTTCCTTCGACATAAGTCTTACAATTTAATTAAACTGTCTTTCTCTCTCTTTCTCTCTTTCGGTCTCTCATCACACGAGATAGCGTCGAAAAATCGATGCGTCGCGGTTCATGATTCCGCTCGACTACGTACGAGAAGTAATTCCAGGGAAACGAGCTCTCACAGTCGGTTTGTTCGTGCGGAAAGCTGCGAGAAAGGCAGGAATACCTGGAAAGAGTGAAAAGGTGGAATTGAAAGTTTCCGAAGGGTAGATATTCGAAGGGTAGGGGAGGGTGGTGCTTTAGGCGGGACCGCGTAGAAAATTCGTGATTTCGATGCCGCCGACTATGGGACTACTAGTCCTCAAACTTATTCGATCAGGACAATCGAATTAGTTTTCGATCAAACTAAGTAAACGTTCTACTTTTGGAAAATGAACTTTTCGAGATCGGAGAATTGTTTGAAAGGGAATACCTAAGAAGAAGAGAGATTCTACGGTGTAATATCCGTCTTTGAAAGAAAAAAGAATGGTTTTATTTGCATGATGCCAGCTTTGCGATTTGCGAAAGGCAAATGTGTGTTTAACGAGAGAAATTTCAATGCTTCGAGTGTGTCGATACGAGTATTCGTCCTCGGATCGAACTCGTCCTAAAAACGGAATTGCAGGATTCCAACTAGTTTCTCCGTTTCTACATTCGAATTGGTGTCTCTCATCTCTCTGTGTTTTGGGACACCAGAATCCGTTGTAGCTCGGTGTCGAACAGAATGTTCGTTCGTTCGTTCGTTCGTTCGTACGAGATAACCGACGTGTTCTATATCCTTACAAATTGTTTCTAAAAACTTTTCAAACTTATTTCTCGTACGTTTGAAAATACCAATTGATTATGTTTCTTTTTTATCGAAAGATACAAAATAGTTATGTATTTTTATTCGAATTTTTCATATTCCCATTAATACAATTCTCTTTTATTGACATTGCAAATGACCGAGTTGAAAAGTTTATGAAGGATAGAATAGAGATATCAGAAGAATCGTTTCGATGAAGACTTGATAAACTACTGCTGTAGTAGCATCGATATGAAAAATGCAAAGGAACGAGAATTTGCTAATATAAGATGCAAGCAGTGACGCATGAGAGATCGGAAAAGGTAAAAGAGAAAAATAGAGAGGAATGGGGTTGGAAGAAAGGAAACTGACGAACAAGATGAGAGATGAGAAAGTCCTTAACGAAGATATAACGTTTATCGATAATATTTTTCTGTAATATTGAAAAATCTTTTATCCGAGTAACATTTGACTCCGAGATCAAACTTATTTCTAAACGCGTTAATCCTTTCATCAGAAATCTATAAAAAAATAAATAAGGATCAACTTTAGGTGTGCACGCGTATGCGTATTTTATATATATGCATCGTTAGGCATACAAATACACCGAAATCGAATTTCAAATAGGACGATTAACATTTTTTCCCCACGCGTATTTCTTCTCTCTCTAGGATCATTTCCGAAAATAACTCGAAACTCTCTCTGTCTCTTTCTCTCGTATTTCTACGGCAATAGTTAGGAAAGTATGGTGTTCCGAGGGCGGACAAGAATTTAATTCGAAGCGAGCGAGATAGAGAGAGAGAGAGAGAGGAGAAAGACAGTATGAGGGAACTTTGGAAACTTTTGCAGCTTTGCTTTCGGAAAACGAGAAAGAGGCGTTTCCAAGTTCTTGTCCGTTGACCTTCATGCCGCACAAATCATATTTCAGTTCGAGCATAAAAAGACATATCGACCGATTTTCTCTCCAAGATCTGCATTTTCCTTTTTATTTTTCTTTCTCTCTAACGAACTCGGCGCCAAATTTGAATGTAAAGAGTTGAAGCTTATAAAGGAAATGAATTCAGTTCTATTTTTTCTTTCTTTCTTTTTTTTCTTTTTTTTTTTTTTTTTTTTAAAAAAAGTAAGTAAAACTTTATCTTCAATTAAAAGACCTCTAGATTCTTGTTTCTTAAGTTCTTCTTGATTTTCTTTTCTAAAGGAGATACTAGAGGAGGAGGAGGATGAGGAATAGGAGGAGAGTTATCTTCTTATCGTTACACTCGGGCATGCTTTCGAAAAGGAATCGAATGCGAGAGCGTCGATCTGGGCTTTAATTAAAACTCTTCAGAAAGCTGTGTGTACGTCTTGTCGCGCGAGGATGAGAGAAAGAGAGAGAGAGAGAAGGAAAATAAAGAAAAAAAAGAGTGCTAGCTCCCCGTAAAAAGAACAGCGAAAAGGCTTTGTGAGAGAATCAGCTTCGCCTCGTTCGTTCTCGAGCCTTGGCTCTTTTGTCCGCTCGAATCCGACGAACGCGCTCGAAGGAATTTAGATTTAATTGACCCGCTCAACGATTAAACCACCCCTCTTGCTCGATTCAACTCTTTGTAGAGAGAAAGAGAGAGATACGCAACGGTGCACGTGGAAAGAAAGAAATACCGAACCCGACGCCCGACCGTGGCTAAAGCCGATTGGATTTTCTTTACCAAGATAAAGAAAGAAAGAAAGAAAGAAATGAAAGAAAAGAAAAAAGAACTACTCGAAAGATAATCTTAATTATCGCACGAGAAAAGTATCGGTTCCCTCTCTCCTGAATTTTGTTTACCCCCTTAGGAAATAGAATACCAATCCTATTGAAATCTAACTTGATGCATTTTCTTTATTTTTAGGTCCGCCTGGTAGTAACGGTACGCGGTCAGTAATGACAAAGATATTAAAAACTTAGATAAAAAGAAGATATTAAAAAAAGATCTCGATTAAAAAGAAAAGCAAAAGCAAAAGCAAAGGCAAAAGAAAAAGGAAGAAATCGGGAAAAGGAAAGATCGTAGAGGAAGGAAGAAAATTTGGCAAAGTATGAAGACGCGGGACGCGCAAGTCTGCAGGAGGAAGTGAGAGTCGTGTGTGTGGGTGGATCCAGGTGGCAGGTGGCAGGTGGCAGGTGGGGTAGGTGTATTTGCGGGAGTCGGGCTAAAGTGCCCGATCAGTTGTGATGGTCTCAGGGTGGTGCCCGTGCGTGCCGTTAGGGCGCCGGGAATCACCGGCCCAACAACAACCGCCATCATCATCTTCGTCGAGAGGATTCACCAACGACGGTGCTCCCTTCACCGTCAGCGCCGCGACGGACCGAGCAGAAATGGTCCAAATGTTCTATTACGAGAATCGCGGCAAGTGTTGTAAGAAACTTCTCAGATACAACGGCTATCCGAATAAGGTTAGAATTTTTAATATTTATGTGCGTCTCTTTTATTTTATTTCTATTACACATTTGATATAACAACAAATCTTTTTCATTCGTGATTTATTTAAGAAAATGTTCATTTTCGTAGTCTACTACTGTGGACGTGAAATATTTCTCTGTGCTGAATATTTCTCCAAGAAAATTCAAGACGAGTTTATAAAGCGCGTTAACACTCCGAGAATGAAATTAATTATTTGATGAGCTCCTCTCTCCTTGACGAGTTTCGCTTGGGAAAGCACTTAAACTATATTCTCTCTCTCTCTCTCTCTCTGAGAAACTTTTCTCGCTGGACCTAATACGATTCCCGCGTATATCTACATAAATACATACCCCGTGCACAAAAGTTTATATAGTAATAATAATAATAACAATACAATAATATTATATTATTAGCATTTGTTTTATCTAAAATGTTTCGTTTAATATCCATTAGATTATTATCGTTGATTTTAACCGTTCGCAAATCGAATATCGTACATTTGCTATATAAGTTCTAACATCTGACGATACTTGAACCTAAACTCGGTAATAGAAGGTATCAAAGTAGAACGAAAGCGAGTAAGGATCCATGAAGGAACACGCGTTACGTTTTCCTCCTCGGTAAGAAGGAGCTATCAAAGAAAGATGACCCAACCGAGATAACGTTCCATTGGAGTTTCCTAAAAGAGAGAGAAGTAGAGAGAGAGAGAGAGAGCAAAGAGCAAGAGAGCTATTCCAAGTTCACCGCGAAGAAGGTAGCAAGTTTCCGAAGGCCCCAAGGGAAATAAATCGATTCGATATCTGAATAGCCATTATGCGGACGTGGCTTCCAGGTGAGGTAGGGTTGACTGAGGGGGGGTGGAGGGGAGACGTTGATAGAAGAAAAGAGAGAGAGAGAGAGAGAGTGTTTGATATCTCGGAAAGAAGAAGGAAAGTGTGGAAGAAAAAGGGCTCAACCTTATCCATGATACTCGTGAAACTGGGCTAATGCTTTGAGTTTCAAAACTCTTTCATATCATCCGGAATTTTCTTTCAATAACCGAGTTATTATTCATCGTAGCCATTTATAACCAACCTCGGATTCCTTTTGTTCTTTCTCAAAAATGGTCGCCCTAAAACGTTTTAGCGAGAGGGAACTACTGGCAAAGCCTTGCGACGAAGCTTTTCATTTGCAAGAAAAGAGAAAGAATATCCGGGACGAATTTTTATGAGAGAGAGAGTTAGAAAGAGAGAGAGAGAGATGGTTATCCTCGATCGCCGATCGCCCGTAAAATATTGCTATGATCCTCGTAAAAATGCGCTTACGTTGTCGAGAAAAAGCTTGCAAGCACGTTTCGCTTCTTTTTTTCTTTTCCAATTTGAATATAGAAATGTAGATTTTTATTTTTCTTCTTCTTCTTCTTTGACTTATTTCTATCTCTTACCTAAATATTTATCGGCAAGAATTACTTGTGAAAGTTTTCCTTTCGGCGTGAAAGAAACATCGTGTAATATAGTTTTCAAAATAGCAAGAGAGAAAGAAAAGTGTATTTTTCAGTTTGCGAAAGTATATCTCTGGAAATATAAATCTTCTGTGAAAGAAACGTAAAAGAATTTTCTTTTCTTACAAGTGAAATACGAAATAGTATACTGCGAAGATATTTTCTTCCTCGTTTGTGATATAGGAAGATCCAGAGAGAGAGAGAGAGAGAGAGAGAGAATGAGAGAGAATGAGAGAGTGTGTGTATATTTGCTTATAAGTTAATCTTATCGTTAAGCAGCCAGTGTTAAGGTGCTTTCCAACCTTGGAGTACCCAATCTATCTCGAAAGTCTAAAGTTATCGTTGCTGTTATACGAAACGAAACGGATAGCGCGTAGAATTAATGCTCTGGAATAAGAGAGCTCTTTCGAACAATCTAGAATACTATGCGAAAGGAAAAGCAGATTTCGCGATTCCATCTTCGAAATAACCAGCCTCTGATTCTGATTGCGTATTACGACCGTGTCTGTTTTATCAAGATTATACTTCAAGAGTCTGTCATATAGACGTAGAAAAGCTAAAGCTAGGCATACTTACCCATCTCTCTTCTCTCATCATTTTACCCTTCATTTTCCATAATACCATGATTTATCTTTTGCAAATTACTACCCTTTTTAAATGATCACTTTAGAAAGTACGAAAGTACGAAACAACGAAATAATTATGTATGATATTTTTTTACGAAGCAAATTTAAATAATATTTCCTAGCTTGCTCTTTCTCTCCCTCTCTCTCTCTCTCTCTTTCGGTTTCTCTTGGAAATTTGTAATACAATTTTCATTAATACTAATGCATAGAACATATATTATTCTTTTGTATCGAATACAGAACACAGCATATTCTAGAAACGTATCTATCGTGTTACAGAAAAGTTACCTGTACTATAATCCGTGTAATACCTCAAAAATAACATTAGAAATATTTGATTGAAAAAGCTTCAAATCGAAATAGTATTATCGTATCTGGAAAGCTTGGCCTGGCCGTTTATTTTTCGTAGCTTTGACGCGAGGGGAAAAAAGGCCCGCTTTATGGGGTGTTAGTTGATCGAAAGAACGGGAAGAGGGAGAGGGAAGGTTTGTAGATCTCTAAGGGCGATTGATAATCCACGCAGGCAGGGAAGCGTGGAAAGGACGAAGGAGAACCGTGTCCGTAACCTGTAATCCAGGGTGCCGGGGGGAGGAGGAGGAGGCGGTACTTCTTGCAGGAGAAAATCCTTTGAATATGTATGAGTACGATTTCCCAGGCTGAATCGCAGTATCCGCAGTGAGTTTTGAAAGCTCTTGAGTTTGCGCGATGGCAAACCCACCGCCACCAGTGGCTTCTCTTTTACCTCGACTTCGCAACCAAAAGGGAGAGAGAGGAGACTATCCCTTGTGGCCGATCGTCCTGCGGTTTCTATGCCCACTACGGTTATTTGTATTCCTAGCCATTTATCGTTATTAGTATTACCTATCGGATTTTTCTTCGAATAAAACGCAACGCAATATAAGAAATATTAACCCTTTTCCATTCCGAATTGCATTTCAATTTTGTTACCGGCAGCTTATAAATTATTTGATTTGAAATTTACTTGAATTACAAAATATAGCGTGTCAAGTCACACCCTCGATGTAGAAATGCAAAGGGTTAATATTAGTTGAGATTCGATGACAAATGAAGAAGAAGAAGAAATAAAAAGCTAAGCTATTTATAAGAACAAATATGGCAAGTACTTAAAAAATGAAATTTGGATGATCTTCGTTGTATGCGTCTTGGGTAGACTGTCGAACGGAAACGTCTTCTTCTCGTTATACTTTGAGACTTTTTTGTTGTTTAAGTAAAAGTAAAAAAATAAAGGAAGGAAGATCGTATTGTCTCTTTCATTGAATGCTTCAAGCGCTACTTTCGTCTCTCTGACTTACTCCAAGAAGACAAGGAGGAAGAATACTTGCCAGCGAGGCAAGCCAGGCTTTCGAAATAAGAAGGGGAAAAAGAGAGAAAGAGTCTCTTTTTACGTCGCCGCGATTACAGATATCCGACTGAAAAGATTTTGCGACCCTCTCGTAGTAGTTCTTCGCAAAGTCAGACCGTATCTCCTCTATATCTCTCACCCGGAAAAGAAGGAGAAGAAGAAGAAGAAGAAGAAGAAGAAGAGAAAAAGTGCCTTGAGGCTTGGAGAAGGAAGTCGAGAAAGAAAATATCTTTCTTTTACTTTTTCTCTCATAGCTTTACGATCTTACTTTGATTTTATTTTATTTTATTTTATTTTATTTCATTTCATTTCATTTTATTTGTTCTCCTTTCTCGACTGTTATTTCCAACGAATTATGGGACGATATTCTTAGATTCGTAATAAGTTTAGATCCCTTTATTTTGCGAAAGAAAAGATTAAAACAGCTCATTTGCAGGCTGCTTTTAATCCATCACTTTGAATGTGATTAACGAGCCGTGCGCACAGTCAGTAGCCTCTCTTTCTTATTGTATTCCAAGGCAGTGACACATGTTTCGTTAGGATAGTCAAGACCTAGGCTGTGTAGGTATAAGAGAAAGATAGGGAAAGAAAAAGAAGAAGAAGGAGGAGGAGGAGGAGGAGGATGGTGGCATAGACGCCATGATGTTTTTCTGTCGTCCCATTCCTTCCTATACCCTATCTTTCCTTGATTAATTGTTCTTTCCTATAGCTCGGATGATCAATGTACTTGTACATATATATACGTTGAGGAATAATGCGAACGTCCGAGGATTCCAGCAACATTTGTAGAACCGGATACGGAATTCCTCATGGCTACACGTTTCCCTTTGCAATTTGACGTTCGTCCGAGCGTCCAACGTTCAACCTATTCTATCCTATCCTCTCTTCGCTTTCTCTTTTCTTCTTTCTCTCTTTCCCTTTTACTCTGCAACGGTTATTAACGAGCCACCTTTTCGCGGTTAGCCGCGTTTCAAACCCACCTCCACTATGTATGAATATACCTACCTACCTACCTACCAACCTACCTACCTACCAACCTACCTACCTACCAACCTACCTACCTACCAACTTACCTACCAACCAACCTACCTAACGTTTTGCCCCTCGAGCTTACATTTTCGGTGTCCGTGCGTTTTCCCACTCCCTTGCTTTTTTTTTCCTTCTTTTCCTTTTCCCCCTATTTTTTTTTCTTTTTCTTCTTTTTTTTTTTTCAAAACTCGCGTGGTATTTTCCATGCCGCTCGGTTTTACTCTACGTTCTTACGGTACTTGGAATTTTTCCGGAGCGCGAAAGGCATGCGCAAATGTATGTACGTACATGTGTATGCACCATCTATGCATATAAGTTATCCTATGTGTGCACGAAGTGTGGGCCAAAAGGCAGCTCGATGTTGTGGTCTCTTTTGCTTCCCAATGGAATTTTGTTACTTTACCTTTTTACTCTTTTTCTATCTTGTCGTTTTTTATTCCTACCGGAAACGATATATTTTACGTGTGAGATTTTATTTCTTATTACTATACACACACACACACACACATCCACATTTGAATTTATAATAATTTTCATAGAAAATGTATTTGTAAATTATGTTCTTTCGTTCTTAAATTATACGAAGAATAGACAAAATGCATAGGGGATGCATTTTCTCCTACTCTCGCTTTCTTTTTTTTTAGAGAAATATCGAAACACGTTCGTTGGATTTTTCCACGTAATTACGAGTTCCGTAAATGTTATTCAAATTACAGTTTGATCGTAAATGCACAAATGAACTGTTTTCATTTCTCTCTCTCTCTCTCTCTCTCTCTTTCTCTGTTGTTTTCCAAACTCGTTTAACTTGGCCGTTTCGATGTTAAAACTAGAGTCCGATCTTTTCGTTTCTTTTCCAAGGTGTTTGCCTGGCCCGCATCGAAAAATCCATTCGCGTCGACGTTATTACCTATGCGTTTAAAACCAGATGCTGCACTTGTTGTCTTCTTTCCTTTATTTTCTCCCTCTCTTTCTCTCTCTCTCTCTCTCTCTTCCTTTTTCCTCATCTCGTAGAAACATAAAGATTTTTTGCCTCGATCGCTTGTAAATAAAACAAGCGTCGCGAATGGGAGACATAAAAAAAAGAAAGAAAAAAGGAAAGAAAAAATACGCGATGCTGGAGGTCACCCATAGCTCGTTCTCTCTCTTTCCTTTTTTCTTTCTTTCTTACTCTTTTTTTGCTCGTATAAATTTTTACAACAACCTGGATACGACGCTCCGAGTTTACTATCTTTTCTTTTCTCCCTTGTCTTTACTGTGTTTTTCTCGTTTCCACGAAATACTGGTTTGGCACTATAAATTCACCCTTTTGCAAATCAGATTTCTGCGTGCTGCCACCCCTCTCCCCTCACTCATCTCTTTGCACATCATATGATCCTCTTAAAAAACTCAATTTGCGACCAAAATTTTCCTTTCGTCCGTAATTCCAAATTTTTCAACAGAAGAATGTAACTTACTTACTTTGAGGCGACGCGATTTTTCATGCCACTTCCTTGGATATCCATACGATCCTGTTAAAAAACTTCATTTACGAGCAAATTGTTGGGAGAATAGATACGAGATTGCTAAACGTAAAATATTTGTTCTCTTCGATAAAGAGACCTTTATATTTCTTTTTCTTTCTCCGTTTTGTTCATTCGAAATTCGCGAGTTTAACGTTTTTTTTTCAATGGTTCAACTAATTCTACGAGTCAAACTAATTCAGGTGTCCGGTCCTTTTTTTTTCCTTCAAACGTAAAAGTTTAAGTAGAAAAAGGAGAAGAAGGGAAAAAAATGGAGCGAAAGAAAATTTGGGAGAAAGTTTCATACATTTTGACATTTCCCTCGTGGTCTATATATACATACCGACTCTTTTTCTTTTTTTATCTTTCTCTTGCCACTTCTGTCTTTTTCTTTTTTCAATGAGATTGCATAAAGTTTCGGCCGGTAATCAGCGACTGAGATAAGATGGGTGATCTTTTATGAAAGCGTGTTTCTCATTTAAAGAACGTCATTATAGCTTAATGTATTAACAAAACAGAAGTAATTAGTGACCGGAGATGAGAGTTTTCAAAGTATACATAGAAGATTCATGTTATTACCATAAAAAGTTTTTCTTTTAAGAGATATATAGATATATACCGTGTGGTATATACCCTTTGTACATTTAGGTATAAATAAAAGTGTGAACAAAATGTAAAAGGAAAATGTGTTTTCAGTGCTAAAACTGTAACGCATTTGTTGAGATAATTTTTTTCTCACAAAATGTTTAAATTCACGTATACGAATATAGGATTTTTATGTTTCAATGATGAAAAGTCTAATTAACGAATCGAAAGTTCTAACAAACAGTTCGATGAAATCAATGCGGTGATTATCGTTAAATAATTTTTCGAGAAAAATTTCTGCTTAGTTGAGGCATCAATTGTGTTCAGGTTTCGTTACACCAAAGTAATTAGTTTTTAACTAGCACGAGAAGTTGGGCTCTCTCATTAGAGTGTCCTTCGAAGCTTCTCTTCCCCTTGTGACCTCTCTCTCTCACTCTCTCTCTCATCTAGGGTAGGAAGGAAGGAAGGAAGGAAGGAAGGAAGGAAGGAAGCGGTGGCTACCCCTATTTGCACTGGCCACGCGAACCTCTTTCTCAATGAACGTCGGTGAAACTACTTTTACCGAGAAATAGAAATCAAAAGTGAAAAGTCCCAATCATTCCTACGAGAGAAAATCTAACGTTATTAACCAATCACAAATTTTTGTTGTTCTATCGTTTGAAATTTCATCGGATCGATAAATAACAACTCTGGCATACAATTGCGCGGAAAGCTATAACGTTTAGAGAGAAAATCATTTTTAAGCGTAATTATATCGTCGGACGATAATAATATTGAATTTCAATGCTACGTTTAAATGGAATAATGATTTAATAATAATGCAAGTATTTTAATATACGAGAAAACAACACGGGTCGCATCGAGAGAGTAAATGGAAATTAAGTAAATTTTCGAATGATTCGCACGCGTTCTTTGTTGTTTCAACGAACGATTCAATAATTAAGTATATTACGTAACATTAATTATTATTATTTAATAAATCATTTGTGTGTTATATATATAATTCGCACAATAATTTCGTTTGTAAATTTTTTCCAATCATAATAATAATAATAATAATAATAGAATAATCATTCTCTGTGATAATCTCGCAGAAAACAATGGAGTTGTTTCGAGAATGGTGACGATGATAGGGTCTTGAGTCGGGATCGATAAATTCACCGGACAAATTGTGGGTAACACAAGTAGTATAATTAATGACAGAATGGAACGAATTGAACGGAATAAAACGATTTGCCGAGAACGATAAAGCCGAGTGTTCGTAATAACGGTCCGTCTCCCGATAATGATAGAACATTACAATAATCGAGCTTCTTCCGTAGGACGTAGGAAGGAAATAAGGGCCAGGCGTGTCCCTCCTATAGATCCTTGAATATATCCTTACGGATCGGGATCGGGATCGGGATCGTAAAGAGCAACGTAACGACGCGATAAAACGATTCGCGTGGAATAGAATATGCTCGAGACACGATAATAAAAACCTGCCACACGAAGATGATCTTTCGCGCGAAAAAAAAAACCATTACGACGCCCAAGAATATCGTTAGAAACTTATTTTTAGAGATAATCCACAGGATAGATACAAATTTTCACGTTTTATATATATTTTTTATTTTTTTCTAAACTAATTCTGTTATAAAATACAGAGTGTCCCATATAACTCTAGTCACAATTTTTCAAGTACTTACCAAAACTTTTCAAAGAAATTGCAAAGATGCACAATTTACAGCATTGCAATTTCTGACATTTTTTCAAGTTTACATGCTAAATTTATAACTCGATATAGTATTCTACGCGTAGACAAAAGAGTGTACTTTAATTTAATATAAAAATCATTAAAATCCGCTTGCTATAAGTATGAAAAAATTTTTTTCCAACTTTTTTTTTCAATGAGAACAGATCAACTTTTGTTTAAAGTATTTTTTTGTTCAGGTTATATCGCAAGTACTTGAAAAATCGTGACTAGAGTTATGTGGGACACCCTATATATATATATACCATCACTTTCAAAATAAACGATCCATATAATGAATTCTCATTAAAGAAAAAAGACAAAAAAAATCACGTTTACGTTAGTAGATTATAAAACTAGCGCGCAATCGTTGACAATGAGACCCTATGACGGAATGGTTCTTTGAATACTCTAATGAAATTGATTGCTAGAAGAAAAAAAGAAAAGAGATCGTTAAAATAAAGTCCAATTGACGGAGAGTTTAATATGAACGGTTTTAAAAGACGTTCAATAGAGTGATTCTCTCCGTAGGTAGGATACACAAGTACATCGACTAATCATTCTATTCGGTGAACGTATTCGTTAAATCCATCGACGATGGAATAAAATACGAAGCCGAGTCATGGTTAGACTACGTGGTTTTAAGAGAGAAAAGGCAGGTTAAAGGAAAGCGAAAGAGGGGACACAAAAGGCTTGCTGGATGAAGGGAGATAGAAACAGAGACGGAGAATAGAAGAGAATACGGTTAGCGAAAGAGAGAGAGAGAGAGAAAGAATCACGGAAAAGAGGCAAGAGGGTTGATATTCCAGGCTGCACCCCCGTAACCGTCCCAGCACATCGCCATGGCAACCGACCCTGAAACACCCTCCGGTCGTCGTACTACCATCGCAGCTTTGCTTTCCGATGCTAGTAATAATGTATCCTTGCTCTCGTTGATGTAGGTCGCAGGACGTGCAACCTGGACTTTAGAAAGAAAATGCGTGCGAGAATGTAAGAGAGAAAAAGAGACGACAACAGTTTGCATGGTTTTACTCAATGGCCAGGAGCTATCGTTGTAACACGACGTTTTACGAGTCTGACCAATATTCTTCCTCCTCTTCATTCTTTTCTTACTTTTATTTTTATCTTTACGTTGTTTTACCCAACCTGTCGTGTCGTATCCCAAAGTATTTTATCGAAGTTTTATTATGTAGTTTAGAAAATATCGCGATAAACGTTATATATATTTATCCTCGATACATGAGAAAATATTTTCAAAACTTTAAACGAGATTAATGTTATTTAAACTATCGATATTTTATTATATTCTCGCGAAGAGAATATATTGCATTCCTTCCTTCGTCCATTAAGCAAAGATGTTTTACCAACAACAAAGTTGTATTGTCTAGCTGTCAACTATAATTTCCTTGGGCTTCCTTGTTTGTTTTCTTTGCGTGCATATAAACGCATTTGCGCTGATTACATTTCACGAAGATTCGTTCGTACGTGATATATTGTATGCGTTCGAAGAATATTTCTCTCGATGAAAATTTGCAATCGTTAATAATTGACTAATTTGTGTTATTTATCCTGCGTTAATGAGGACGTACAAATTCTTGATTTAAGAGATATTGCGCTATTTACATTAAATTTGATTTATGATCTATATAATAAGCATAATGATTTACGTTATTACCTGTAGTAGGACAAAAAAATGAGTTTATTAGTTATATCACGTTAGATTATTTTAAACTAAATTAACTGAATGTAATTTTCACACGATATATTGTCAAAAATGAACCGATAGATAGTGTTTGTTATTTCAATATTATATAGAATTCATTTGGTGTTGAAATGTAATCCTTTAAATATTTGAAGACAAGAGATATATGACTTATAGACCACTTTTATAATTATGGGTACATACGTAGATCGGATCATAGAAATTATTTTCATTTATTATCACACAGATATTATTTATCCCGAGTCTATTATTTGCTCTTATCGTAGAGATAGGGAGGATAAAAGTATATACACGGGTAATCGTTTATCGCGGGGTTGTTCGACGATGTTATGTGACGATATTCGATAACATACGCTTCGTTAACGAGCACCTAGTACACGCGTGCTATATAGTCTTTTGCACGTCGTTACCGTGGACGGGGGAGACGGAGAGGGGTGGGTTGGGTTGTAAAGGGGTACGAGATGAAGTTCTAGGAACATAATACGCGTAAAAACTTGCGACTACCAATATTTTCTACAAATTCCTACTACTTTTGTACCACCTTGAAAAAACTTTCTATGTCATTTTATTTTTTTGTGTCATGGATTATCGTCGAAACGAAAAATCTTCAATCCCGGGTAATATCGAGAGAACGAGTTATAAGTAATACTCCTATTAAAATTCGTATACATATACATATATGTCAGAATAAAATTTCAAAGAGTTAAGCTTTTTCTAGAACGAGGAAAAGTTCGATCGAGCGATCAGGTTTGCAAAAGCATTCTCGAAACACGCTAATTGGTTTAAATTCCAATCGTCGATATTTCTTAACGTTTGCAAAAAAGACGGATTGGGACGCATCGATTAGATTTGAAGGAAATTTTTCTCGATCATGACCTAAATACGGGACAAAAACATTTCTTATTCTTCGTTCAATTCTTAAACGATATGATTTTCAACTTGACAACGACGACGACTCGTTGTTAACGCGAACATTTATAATTTAGGTGATCGCTCGATTGAGAGTTTAACGATTTATTAAAGCTCTGTAAACGTTTATATGCCTCTGTGTGTGCGTGCATGCGTGTTTATGGGTTTGCTCGCGTAGTAGCTGCATAAGAGAAAGAGAGAGAGAGAGAATCAAGGACGATCGAGGTATAGTCATTAATCGTTGTCGACATTTCGCAAACAAAGCGACTCGTGGCTTTGGACGTTTCTAACGCATATAGAAAGTCCATCGTGAAATCGTTTGAACGCTATTCGATCGAACTCGCTTTGCTTCTCGATGCGCTTCGACCAAACTCAACATAGGTAGTAGTAGGATTCTTCCTTCTTTTCCCTTCTTCCAATCGGAGATCCCTCCCCCGCCGACAAAATCGATTATCTGTCTTTTCGCTTTGCCTATCCCACCTAATGTTTTACAAACTGACGTGAAATTACTCTGCCATTTGGTTTTTATCTTTCCTTTTGTCTACGGAATAAAATCATTCCTACGTGAGATACAAAAATACATTCGTCCTACAATTTTATTTCGCGAGCTATTAAACGATTATATATATATACAACAACAAAAAACTACAAGTTTATTCAATTATAAATTATTTCGCGTGGAACAGCAGTTTGCAATTATGTCGATAACGGTTTACATTTTCCTAATTATTAATGTAATTATTTAATTATTTTTGTTTTTTGTTTTTTGTTTTTTGTTTCTTTTTCTTTTTCCTTTCTTTTCACAAATGCAACGCAGTTAATTTTAAAAACAGGTTGTTTAGAGCATTTGCATAAGACTATAAATAAATCTCATTGTTTTTGTAGAGAATAAAATCGGAAAATAGTAATATTTCCGATAGCGAAGCATGGTATAAAGTAGGAAATAAATTTTCTAGAAAATGTAGTATGTTATTTAACTGGAAACGGGAAGAGAGAGAGGAATATTCACCTCGATTTTTCTTTTCTCTCTCTCTCTCTCTCTCCCTCTCCCTATCACTCATTCTCTCTTTTTATCTGAACGGAATCGAACGTACTCATGCATATTCCTACGAGTGAATATTTCAAATTTTTCCTACCGGATCTTCTCCTCGTAAAATACTTTACAAGCTTATGCTAAGAACCGACAGCGTTCCTTTATCGTCTATCCTCCTGATGTTTTCATTCCGAAAAAGCATCGAAGAGAAATAATATTTTCTTCCTTAGCTTTTCTCTCTCTTTCTCTCTGTCGCACGTATATGTATGTTCATGAGGGAGAACAAAAAATAATGTTTCTACCGAAAAATAGCTTTTGTTTCGCGGACGAGCTCGATGGTTCATCCATAAATTAAAAGTCTATATAGAAAATTATGAAAAAAAAAAGAAAAGAAAAAGAAAAAAGAACAAACGAGAATTGTCTGGACCATTCAGTTGAAAAAGAAGAAAAGGAGTAAGGTCAGTGTTAGTAAAAAAATGTGTGCACGTTTCTCAGTATGCGTGGGAGAGACAGAAAGAGATAGATAGAAAGAGAAAATGAAAATGAGAGAAAAAGAGAGAGAGAGAGAGAAGGTTCGTTCCGGGTGGGTGTACTACGACGGCGTTGGTAAGTCGGGTGGTGAGCTTGGCTACAGGGGGTGACTCGAGGGGTTGAAGTGCGGTGAAGGGGTTTAAACAAAGGAGGGTCGTTAGAAACAAGTGGTGCCGATTAAAAACGCCGACGCCACTCGCTGCGATGCATCGACAAACACGCGACGACGACGACGACGACGACGACGACCCTCTGTGTTTTTCCCTTTTCTCATCGTTTTTCTTTCTCCTTTTCTTCGTCTTCTTTTTCTTTTTTTTTTTAATTGCCAGGTAACTCGGTACCTCTCAAGGGCACCCACACGACTATTAACGTTCTGTCTTATTCCTATTAATGCGTGTGGAATTTTTGTTGTTTTATTTAAAGCACAAGTGAACGAAACAAGGGTTGAACGAAATACCGAAAAGGGTTCTCGTCGACTTTATTTTGTTCTTTTATTTTATTTTCATTGATTATAAATTGATCATACCAACGATAGTTTCCATTTCGCTCGCAAAGCAACTCACTCTCTCTCTCTCTTTCTCTCTGCTTTTATCCATTCCAACTCTCGGCTCAGAAATATATGTATATTTATATATATACATATAGATATATCGCTTGTTGGTGGTTGCTGCGAAAACTGGGATTGCGATTTGTATCGTTAGAGTGGTTCAATTAACAGCTTTACGAGATAATAAAATATAATATTCGTTGGACGCACTGTGTTACTAGTAGTTCATCCTATGAACGATTTACAACATAAAGCTAAGTAAATAATCGATTAACAAATTCGTTAAAAGTGAATGTTTTTTGGAATACGGATTTAGTAAAAAAAAAAAAAAAGAAACTAGTTTCAAATGCGATCAAATAATATTTTTAAGATAACTCGTTCAAATTTATTAGATAATATCTTTTCTTTTGTCTATCTCAAAAAAAAAAATGAATAAAGTTTGTGTTAGAGATTCTACATAAATTATTATAAAAAAGAGGAGATTATCGGAGCTTGTTAATCTTTCGAAAAATTAGCATCTCTCTTATTTCGAATAATCGACGTGGCACTCTATTAAGATAATAAAGTTGCCGTTCTAGAACGATGTACCTAAGATAAGTTATTAAGAGGGGTTGGTGTTCAACGTGGCATCTCGTTAACGTGGTATCGTACTTGAGAATATGCAAGCTCGATGAAAAGGAAGACAGATATAGAGACCAAGAGAAAGAGAACGTAATAGAACGGGAAGTTGGTAATTCAGTGAATGTAAATGAATTCCTGTAGAAGAGCAGCGATTTCTTGGATGGTAAATGAGAAATGGCGGGATGGGGGGGGKGGCGGGGGAAAAAGAGAGAGAGCGAGAGTTGCGTCGAGGGGTTGCGTCTAGGAGTAGAGTGCGTCAAAGGGATTGATTGAAATCAATGCCGCGAAGGAATCTTCGTAAAATCGAGGCAGGAAGTAGACCGATGATTGCCTTTAGAAAGGGGAACATTTCCTTCTGCTTCCGCGTCAAAGTAGTTCATACAATTCTATAGTTCGAGGTTTATTAAATCGATGGTAGGGTACCGTGAAAAGAGGGAGAATAAATCATTGGAAAAGTTTCCGAGAAAATGTTGTGGACAGGGATTATTTTTTATTCGACAGCGATCGACAAAATTGTAAGAAATTGTTTTTTTTCACTTTTATTTCTTTCGATAATGGTATTATATATATACATATAGGCAAGATTCGAGATATATTTTGCAATAACTATTTAGTAGATATTTACGTAGAAGAGAGAATATATAATAAAAAAAAAAGAAAAAGAGATGCGCGTCAATATTTTTCATATACCTACCCTGGGCATCGATATTTTCAAGCCCGAGAAAGTGGTGTTGTAGAAGGTGAGATTATTCGTGTAATCTCGGCAGTTCAGGGGGGTGGAGGGTTGTAAAGGTGTATCGACGGGGAACGCAAGTAAGTTTATTTTTCATTTCGATATAAAAACACGCACGGTGTAAGATTACGATGCTTAAATCGGATAGATAGGTGTTCGTTCGGTGTTTCGTGAAACGGCCGGTATTATGCCAGTCGGATAATCTCGTCCTATCTAATTAGGTTTCCGCTAGGGCAGGTGTAAAGTATCGCTGACCGTACGATCCCTGGGATCGAGCCATACGCGATTTCTGGGATTTTCCTCGAAAGCCAGATTTAATCTTGATATATATTTATCGTTAAACGTTTCTATCCGAGGACGAACATTTTCCCAAGCAGTTAACTCGGAAAATACCTTTTGGTCCTTTGTCTTCGAGAAAAACAAGTTAGCTTTCTTTGGCTGACGTTTGCTAAACGTGAAAATGTCTCGAAATAATTTATTTCATAACGTTATTGCAGCTGGCGAATTAATACGATTTATAACTAATAGCTTAGTATTTAGAATACTTGCTGATATAATCGTAGCGTACAATCGTGACGATTGATAGAATACTCTACTATACCTATACCTATGTATATTAATGAAGTAGTTTTAGCGAACAATATGCATATACGTACGTAGAAGAGGAAACGGTAGTCTATTAATCGTGAAATTTATCCATAGTGACATGAAATATAAGCGAAACTCGCATTATTCTCTCTCTCTCTCTCTCTCCGATTCAGCATCTCGTATAAGCTAACAAGTTGGCGAAGAACAAGTAGCTAATTAAGTACTTACTGAACAATACCTAGGCTGCGTCCAAACATGGATCGATAACGCGTCGCCCCGTGGCGCTTAAACGCGACATCCTTATAACAGATGCGCATAAATTTATCTTGGATAAACATTATGCACAATTGAAACAACATTGTTACTAACTTAGAATCGTTTCCTATCTTCAACCTCGTAACTTTACAGTTTATACGAAAGGATTTGTTTTATTAAAATCTGGCTTAGCAAATTTTTCTACGCTTGTATAACGAAATTGTCGAGAAACAACAGATGCTTTTGAATAATAATCGATATTCTTCGCGATAAAAAGAAGAAAATTTAATTAGGTAAACTTTATGAATAATTTTTATTCTATTATAAAGAAACAATGTGTATATCTCGTTAACACGTTCCCTGTCATGCTGTTTACGATGAGATGCCATTTCTAAGCCACGTGTACCATTTATGGTATAAACACTAAAAAGTTTAATAATTTTCTATAAATACATATTATTGTGTGAGAAAAATTCAGCTTGGTGTAGAAATGCATTTTAGCGTGTATTGCAAATATCTAAAGAAAATGAATGAAATGAAAGAATATATATTTATGTAAAGATATTTATAGATAAAGTAAAATGTTTAACATGATGTTATATGTATCAGCGATCGATCATCGGTAATTTGTATTTAGATTGACGTAGGAACACGCGGTGTACGTGCACAGCCATAGGATTAGCAGTTTCGCCGGTCAATAGCTTGGACAGGGCCGAGGCCTGGCATTTACGTCAGATCGTGCATAACGGTTATGCGTGTCAGACGACAACTTGCGGTAACAACGTGCATCGCGTCTAATCGCGCAGAAGAGAGAGAGAGAGAGAGAGAGAGAGAGGAACCCAGCTAGAATCTCTGCTCCTGTACGTGTTCGTTCGAGATTAGAGAGTTTCGTGAATATCAAAGGACCTATTCTGATCACAAACCTTCATTTAAATGACGACAATGCGATATTTTTTCAACTGAAATATCTCACGATGATGATGATTACGAGAATCGATTATTAATTTTTCTTATAAACAAAAATAAGTATGGAATATTGAAAAATAATCTAGACGATATTTAGACGACAATTAATTATTATTGGAAAATATTTCGTTAGATAATATATATCCACGAGTTATTCCGTCGTATTCATAGAATAATTCAAAAATGCAAACTTTTTCCTGCACGAATCCTATAGAAAAAGATAAAACATATATATATATATATATATACAGGCTAGTTACCTTTGTGTTCTCCAACGTATAAAAACATTCTTTTTTTGTTTTAAATTTATTTTTGTACGTAGTTAGTTCTCGCATTTCATTGAATTTGTATAAAATAATCCGAATCTATTATTACAACCGAGCGCATTACAGAAATAGAAAAGAAAAGGGAAAGAAAAAAAGGAGAGAAAAATGATATTTTTGTTCGCGAAAAGTTCTAATCAACTTCTGGATGTTTTTTTGTGATCTTAAAAAAGGATAGGTAGGTAGGTTTAAGTTGGAATACGTACTTTCGACGTTATCACGTTCTCCAAAAGCTGGAGAGACGTTCTCTCTGACAAATGGATCTCTGGTTTCCTAGCTCGAAGTCGATGTCTTTCGTACGTGACGCCATCGTTTCCGACGGATCGCTGCTAACCGAGATGGATGTTGGACGATTTTCTAGTCGACAATATCCTTCTATTTTACTCTTTCTCTCTCTCTCTCTTGCCCATTCAAAGTTCACATGTACTTTCGAGAGAACTTCCAAGGCCTAGAACTCATGTTTTCATGGTATCCTTATATGCTTCGTATTACCAGAGACTAGGAATCACGGTAAGTGCGATATCGAATATCCTTGGGCAGGTCCGACCAACCAGAAACCTAAAGGGTTTCAGCCTCGACTAATTTCAAAGTGCAATTCAAACTGCATGTGCTGCTTTTAACATGAAAGACGTCCATCTCTCTCTCTCTCTCTCTCTCCATCCCTCTTTATCTCGCGGTTTCATATGACAGCATTTGGTTAATTCGAGGTTGAGCTTCTTCCCGTGTATGTATAGTACTTTATTCGATATTCTACGGTTAGTAGCGGAAATTATTCGTATAAATGTATACATATCACGCGTGCGTATATAATACATTCATTAAGCTAAAAATCGTAGTTTGAATTAAAATAATATATATTCTTTTGAATAGATCGGTCATCTGCTTCAATATAGAGGAAACTTATTCGACACGCGATATTTCGATTACATTGTATTCGTATTTATGAATATTCAGTAGGATCGATCCTACTCTCTACATGTGTGTTTTGATTTTATGGGATATTTAATATTTTTTTATGACAATGTATGTACGAAGGATCGCGTTGCAAATGATTAATGAAAACGTACGAAATGCACGTTCATTCTCGTAAACGCGTTTAAATGCAGTATACCTGGGAAAATGTGAAGTTGGTTGTTGGATTATTTGAAAAAAAATAAAAGCGAAAAAATAAAATGGGTACAGAAAAAAAGTTGTACCTCATAACGTTTCTCTCGTTCAACACATAAGCAACGAAATCGAATACGCGTGAAAATATTATATAAAAATTCTTATTCTTTCGTTTGATACCATTTCCAATATGAAATGTCATGCGAATTTTTACATGTATCTTTTCCGACTGCCGACGCTACCGGGGTATACGTATAATACATATAATGTAATATTATTTTAAATATAGTATTATACACCTTTTTATCTTTTTTTAATTTTCCATTTCGCAACACCGCGTATCGTAATTCCGCGCGGATCGAACGAAACGCGGAATAAAATACAAAATAAATATGAAAACAAAAATTTTGTAAAAGATGTAGGAGGATTCCATAAAAAATATGTGGGGAAATGTTATTTGACCGTAAAAAAATAATGAATTTGTACTGGAGAACTTTGGTACGGATGAAAACAAGAAATAGGTCGAACAAATTTGACGTAGAAGCGTCCGTTGATTAGAGAGGATAATGACGGGCAAGCAGGATTACCGCATTAACGCGACAGTCGGATCTTTTAATTAACGTGCCGCAATGTACATACAGTAGAACATTCAACGTGTATAGCTATAACACGCTTGTATACATCTCTGCACATATTTATATATATATACATATACAGACAGTTTGTTCTCCAGTTATATTATTTTCCAGTTAGAACCGAAACCAAAGGTATAAACTAGCCCACGTTGAATCAAATAAAAGAAAGGAAAACAAACGAAATAATAGGCGAACGGCATTGCGCCATTCCGCACCCAAAAAAAAAAAGAAATGTTTAAAATTTTGCAAACCCTAGCTGAAAACGGCAAACCGGTTGTTATTTTTTTTCCTATGTTTGAGCAAAAAAATAATAAAAAAGGAGAGAAAGAATGGAAGGGGGATCGTAAAAAGGAACTTCGGTATAGTCGTAACTATTATTCCTTTTACTGTAACTTTCTTTTGAAACCGTCTGATCACTTTTGATCGGGAATTCTATAGCCTTCATTCCTGTCTGACAAGCGAAACGACGTTTTATGGATAACGGATATTAAGCGTAAATTCAATTTCACATGCAAAACGATCGATCTTGTGTTATTACACGAAGCTCGTATATCTTCGAGGACCTATTGCGGAGCTTTCAAATTATTATTACCTATCCTTTTGTTTCCTATCGTAATTTGAGATTTTTAAGAATCAATCTTTCGCATCTCTGATGGCCCATGATGCGAAATGTGAAAATGCATCTATATTTTTCTTTGATTAAAACACTTTTTCTATATATTTGTGTATTGTACAATATATAATATACATTTTGCAGAGATTAATAACGGTTTCTGCTTATATAACATAGTTAAACATATATTATTAATTTGATATCGATAACGATTAGAAACGGTAGACAAACGTAGCTCATATTTGATTCATAATAGGATTAAACTGTGGCGCATAGAGAATTTACCCGTACCGAATTCAAAGTTGTATATGCCGATTGTGTCTTCTAATCCCGTAACGTCGATTTGAAATGTAGGTTCTCGCATGTTACGCTTGCCGATCCCAGAGAAAGCTCGCTAATATTTCATGCTGACAAGCAGATGCTACGAATCGGAGCTGCTCGATATATATCGAGAGAGAGAGACAGAGAGAGCTATCCGCAAACGATCCGCAAACGATCCGTACCTTAACTCTAAATCAATCCCCCAAGGACGTAGTCGTAGTCTCGTAGTATTCGAAGATTGCTTCGACGACAGAAACGTCCTTTGACTGGAAGATTTACCATTTTCTCTCTGTAATAATCTACGAGATTTCTTCTTCTTCTTCTTCTTCTTCTATTTCCTTATGCTTTATCGGATTCCTGAAATATTGCATCCCTCTTTTATCCGTTATAATCTATATTGTGAAAAATTGAAAAACAATTCGTCCTTAAATATTCTCTTGGAAGTAAAACATTACATTTATCTTCGACATTGTATAGGAATTTTCTGTCAACGTTCGTAACGAAAGCTTTATCGAACAACATTCTAATAGAAAGTCTATCTCCGTCAATTCGATTTAAAAATAACAAAATAAAAAAAGGAAAAAAAGGGGTAACAAAGGGAAGAAATTAAAATGGAAGTAACGAGATCAGGCGGTGGCGTTCGGTCGAGAGAGAGAGAGAGAGAGAAATTCGAAGGGCTGCTGTTGCTGCTGGTGGTGCTTTTAAAGCCGCGTGTAACGCGAAGCGTTTTGGTCCTGTCACGATAAGAGCAACTGAATTTGCCGAAATGTATATAGACGCGTGGGACACGAACGTATGGAGGAAGACGAGAGATATAGACATTGTAGGAGGGAGAGAGAGGGATGCTGGGATACTGCTGGGATGCTGGGCCAATGGACCGAACCGGCAGATTATCGGATTAGCCGGCATATCCATGCGCAACGTGGACAAGCCGGTCGCGTGAATAGCACGCGAGCTATCATTCACTCCTGCACCATCCTCTACCTTCCCCCTTTCACCCCTTTTCACCCCCTTTCTACCCCCTTTCCACCACCTTTCACCCCTTTTCCTCCTATTTCAAAGTCGACTCGCACGCTTCACCAGACACACCGCGTGTATCCGAACAGGATTTTCCGAAATTAAGGCGGGGAATTGTACGACGCCCGAAGTCCTTCTCCCTTGATTGTATGCACCCTCTCTCTCTCTCTCACCGATTCTTTTTCTAATCGGAAATGACGTTTACGATGACTCGGAAAATATAACCGACGAAGTACATTCTTACGGTTCATTTGTCACGTTAGATTTATTTCCATTTCATTATCGATTTTTTCTTTCCGATAATGGGAAGACAAAAACGTAATATAAATAATAGGATTTATTCCAACGCAATGTGTATTTCTTTCTTTTTTTTTTTTTTTTGTTATTTCTCCCTTAAAGAGATACTTTCGATGTTTATTTTATATCTTTTCGATAAATCGTATCGCGTTTAAAAGAGTTCTTTTTTTTTTTTTACTTCTTATGGAAATAAAATCTTGTAATTCTTTTCCCCTGACAAATTTATATAGATAAAAGAGAGAGACAGAAAGAGAGAGAGAGTGAGAGAGAGAGATGATAGAGATTATATCACGAATCGGAGTTTTGCAACGAGTTTACTTTCGACTTCAAATAACTGTGAAATAACGGGCTATGCAGTGGAAGCGCAAACAAGTCGATGAAAACACAGTGTATCGATAAAAATATCCGTTCATATAATATCTATAGATGCATACATGTATACGTATACGTATATTACATAGAATAGAGGAAATATTCGCCCTATCCGTTTCGTTATGGGCTCCTTACTTTGTACGATCCTTTCGGCCACCACCCTCCATAAGAATTTTTATCGATAATAGCCTATCGATATATAAAACTACTTTCTATTCTCGTTTTTAAAAGCTTCCCGTTTGGAAGCTGACTCGAAACTCGTGTTTTATTCCAACAAAACTCCTTCTCCTCCTCCTCCTCCTCCTCCTCCTCCTCCTCCTCTTCTTTTTCTTTTTCTTATTGCTTTAAAAGTGGTATAGTCGGCAAAGTAAAACAAGCGGGAGTTCGAGACGTAAGAATAGAATAGAATACAAATTCGTTTTCGATGATTCTCAAAGGCAAAGAAGTGAAACCCACTTTTCAAGTATTTTTCCTTTAGTTTGTTACTTTTTAACATGGAACAATACCTTCGTTCTCTGTTATATATATATACTCAATTTGTATTACGAATAGACAAATTGTTCTCATAATAATCGTTCGTAAAATAACATATTTTTCTACAAAGCGATCTAGCGGTAACATTTCACGTATATAATACTTTTTCCTCGAAATTGTTCTTCTCATATATATATATTATTTTTGTTGTTGTATAAAATATAATATTATTTTTGGAATAAATATTATTCACCGTAAAAGTAATAGTTCGTACGTGCAACGGCCCAGAGTTAGATCATCATCATCATCATCATCATCATCATGCACCCCCTTTACGCGTACACGTAGTATATGGGATAACTCGAAGGGAAATTCTCATGGTGGTAAAAGAAACGAGCACGAGTCGGGGCGACGTTCGGAAAAATTTCGCTCGTAAAAAGAGAGAGAGAGAGGGAGAATCGCGTGTAAGAATAATGTCACGAAAAATCCAGGGAAACGAGTAGGATGACGTGATGGGGTGCGAGTAAGAGAGGGGAAAAAGTAAAAGAAAAATAAAGAGAAAAAGATGAAGAAGAAGGTGTGTTGCCAAGAGGAGAATAAATGTCGTGCTGACGTCTGGTCGCGCGTGGGGTTGTCATAAAAAGACTGCAGTAGTCACCGTAAACGCAGAAACCGGATTGGACAGCAGACGTCTTTGCAAGGAACTAACGCGAAATCTTGAATTTTATTTCTTTTTAGACTTGCGTTAGTACGATTTTTGTATTGCGAAAAATATGACTCTGGTTCGATACTGGTTTAAGAATAATATATTCGAAATATTAACAGTACTTTCTATTACAAATCATTTTCATATTTCGCATTTAATTATATTCGATCAATAAATATTGCACGTAGGATTTCAAATGTAAAGTTTTAAATACAATACAAATACGATTCGTCGAATTTCACATCAGTTCTCTCGATGTACATATATATAAAAGTAATTTCAAATTATTTTCATTTATTTTATAATTTCAATATGTGCGTTATCGATTGATTTTTATCCAATTTGTTTGTTGCATATATATTTACACACACATATCAACGATGAAATATTTTTAATTTTCGATTGGAAGGGAGATAAAAAAAATAAAAAATAATTCAACGGAAAATTACAAGTTTATTTTAGTTTGGAAATAATTGAAAGTGGAGGGGAAGGATCGTCTATGCATTGAAATGTTCTTTTTATTGTTCAGGATAATCGTCTTTATTCTACGTAGAATAATCACTTTAGGTCAAAGACACGTGAAACAATGGATTGAAGAAAGGTAGTGTGCAGGAGGAAGGGTTGAAGGTTGGGAGGTTGGTAGAGGGTTGGAGTTGAGAATAAACGTGTTCGCGCGGATAGCTTGAATTCATCTACCTTGGCAAGTATTATGGAAAATCGGATCAAGATTATCGTAATGGACTTTTCGAGAGGCGACCATCGTTTAATCAGGTTATTCATCGAAATCTATATTCTCTCTCTCTCTCTCTCACGTCTCTCTCGGGTTCCCCCTCAAGTTCCCCTCTCTTTCTATTTCTCTCGGTTTGTCTAGTTTCTCTCTCGTCTAAAATTTGGTACGATCGGATAAGCGAATGGGGGAATAGTATATGTATACTGAACGATGTCGAAGAACGTTAACGAGATACGGATCTTCGGCTTATTTAGTTTCGATGGTACGATGATTCTCTCTCTTTACGCTCCTTTTCAAAATCAAGCATGGTTTCCATCACTATTGTAGATTAAACCTTCTCCCACCTGCCCTTACAATATTTTCCTTAAGATTCTCAAACCCATTCGTCTTGTTTCTTTTTGAAAACACACAAGTGAGCCATCGTTAAGTCAAAAAACGTTTCTAGCTATTTTAAATTTGATATGAAATATAAAATCAGAAGTTTATTTAAATATGATTGAGATTATTTTAGAATTGGTCGTGGAATTTGAATAGAATATTATTTGTATGGGATACAGAGAGAGAGAGTAGGTGTAGTAGAGAATGATACGAGATGGGGGTGGTCGTGCAAACGACATTTGACGGTGTCGAGAAAAGGAAGGAGAGGAGGAAGCAAGCGTAGGCGAATGACAGTAGCGACGTTGATGCCAAATAGGAGCACCAACGACGAGGTAAAATCGTCAACGAGAGAGATATGACGAGCTGGCCTCGCGTGAGATCCACTTATTCAATCAGTGGCATTCAGCTTGATATAAACGCGACCCCCGTCATAGTCGTTGTCGTCGTCGTCGCCATCGTCGTCGTCGTCATCGTCGTCGTCGCATAATCGAACACACACTCGTCAGAGCAAAGCGTCGTCTAGTCTTGATTTTCCTCCAACCAGCGACCAATCAGCAGTCAACACACACCCATCCGCGTGTTCGCTATAAATGCACTTTACAAAATAATACTCGATGGAAATAATAAAAAAAAATACGAATATATATATATATATATACCTATATATATTTAATCAAGGTAGCACGGGGGTTTAATTGCGACTCCAGTTGATTCGATAAAATTCTATCGAATGTTTTCCCTCAAATTGTTCTCATTTTTTTTTTTTTATTCTTTTCATTTTGTTTTATTATTTTTTTTTTTTCATTATTAAGCGAGGAAAAGTCGAGGAAAAAAATTGATCGAGTCTTCATCGTGTTCGGTGTTTTTTCACCCGGTTACATTATTTTATTAACGAAGAATATATATATATTCGCCGAAGCGCGTACTTTTTTTTCTTGTTTTTTTTTATTCGTCATCATAAATGAATGGCAACGAATTTGCATCGACGTCACACGGATTTCTGTGTTTTATTTGATTTTGTTTTGTCGAAGAACATGTCGCATAGGAGAAAGAATATTTCTAAATGTTCAAACACATTTCCTCCCCGTTCTTTTTGTTTGTTTATTAATTAAGAATATATAATCATTGATGTGTCAAAACGTAGCTTGCTTTTGTTTTTCCATCTTTTTCTTTTCTGTAGCTACACCACTCTACCTGTCTCGTTCTTTCAAAACCTACCCTCATAATTTTCGCTGTATAAAGATTCCTACGTATACGCAGACATGCGCATGCATATATATATATGGAAAAAACGGAAGGTAGAACGAAGGGAAAGAGCATTGCGATGCGCGTGAAAAGAGAAACGAAAATAGAAAGAAAAGGAGAAGGGGGAAACAAGTTTGCCAGGAGGCAACACGTTTGTATTCGCTTCTCGAATCGTATCCTACAATTTTTTGTTTTTTTACATCCTTTTGTTTTTATTTTTTGTTATTTTTGTTCGTTTATACTTATTCTTTTTATTCATTTTTTATTTCCTACGCGTATACTGCCAAAACTATGAGAATTACAAAAGAGAGCGAGAGAGAGAGAGAGAGAGAGAGGGAGAAGGAGATTCTCGTAGGTAGATGAGGGCAGGCAAGTTAACTATACCAAAATTCAAATGGCTTGAATTTTTGTACAAGCCCTCTTTTAAACGTTGAACTCTCTTTACTGCAGTATTTAATTCATTCTTTTAGCAGCCCTGATTTTGTTAAAAATACCTCCCATTTTATTTTATTTTTTTCCTTTCGTTTCGTATTCGTATTCGTATTCGCACACGGCGGCCAAGTGAATTTAATGAATTTTATATACGCATTTTTATTATTCTTCTTTCCATTTTTTATTTTTCTTTTTTTTTTTATTTCTATTCGATGAGAAAATGAAACGACTCGATAAGATTGAATTTCGTTGCTCTATCGACCTTTACTCTTTGTAAAGTTTCACCTATTTTATTCGAAAGTAATATAAAATATCCATTATGTGTGTGCGTGCGCAAATATAATTGTAAAGAAAAAACTGATAGAACTTTAATTCATAATGAAATTACATTCTTTTTAAGCGGAGTCATAATAAAACGCTTGTAATTACTTACAGAAGGAGTTCTTTGTGTCCAAAGAAGAAAAGAGTCGTAGAAATCTACGAAATTGAAAGTCGCGTTATTATTCAAAAAGTACACTTTTATATACATTTATTTTATTTCTTTTCTTTTAATTTTTTTCGCAATAAAGAAGAGTTAAAAAGTTGAGTTCTTTTTCATATTAAATTTGTTTACTAAAACCTCAAGCAGTTTTATATTGAATGTTGCAATAAGAAATGAGAAATGAGAAAAAGAAATAGGAAAAAAAAAAAAGAAAAAAGGAAAATAGATCTATTTGTTCTCGTTTCGAATTGGAGGCAGACGAGTTATGTCTGCTTTGATATATTTTTTTATTGAAACGAAGGGATAGTAGTAGAGTAGGTAAATGTTATGGGTATTCCAAGAGGGAAAAGGGGGAGAGAAAGGGGGAGGGTGAACAGAGGCAAGCCACGAATGTATTAGATGAAACGAAGCAAGGATGCTGTTGCTGTTGCTGCTCGGACTCGGTGTGGTATGGACCAAGCCAGCATCGGTTTACAAACCCAGCAATATTCGTAATTGCGCGGGCTCTTTCTCTTTCCCTTTGAGATATCCAAGCCAAGGGTAGTATTTTCGTAATTATTTTCAGTTAGCACGCAAACGCACATTTATATACCATCTAGACTACGTATACGAGTCTCGTTTTGAAAAGAGCTCAACAGGGAGGAGGTTACATGGATGTGTATAGTAGTAGACTTTGTTCAAACCACGAGGGTGCAAAACCTTCGGAGTCTTTTCTCAACTTTCTACGTTCGAGTCATTCAATGTATATGCACATGCGTGTATTGCGAATACATTGAAAGACACATGTGCGATCGCATTAACGAGGAGAGTTTAGACCTTCGCGTTTAAACGAATAAGAGAGTTCTTTTCTTGTCCTTTTTTCTTTCTTTTTTCTTTCTTTCTTTTCATAAATTCTACCAACAGATTTTTATAAGGCATTACGGTTTAACGAATATAGAGAAGGAAAGAATAAATTATTATTTAATTTAAAAAAAAAAAAAAGAGAATGCACGTAGTCTCTTTACGATATAAAATTCTACAACCGTTACGCGTGTTTATCAGAGAGGAGGAGCCTTTGCTCGAAGAAGATTTTAACTTCGGTTGAAATGTGTTGTACACGTGTGCAACCAACGAACGTAGTAGTCACGTTTAAGATGCAACTGAATATACGTTAGTCTCGTTAAGTGCAATTGCATTCCCAAGCGCAATCATACGCGCAAATTATTCCTTCGTATGCGATAACGCACTTAGCAATTAAGTATATATGTATCGGACTAGGGGATAAATGCGCTTGGAAGTAATGTTTTTTCAATGCGATTAAATCGTTCGATTGGTATTCGAAAGACTGTTTTTTTTTTACTTTTTACATTTTTACGCGAGCATTTACGTTCCTCTCCTAGGTGTAGGCTTGAAAAAATAAACGTTTCCGGGAAACTGGCTGGATAATCGACGCGTCCGCATCGGCGTCCGTGCGAAATCGAATCGATAGGTGATGGTGCTGTTGGTAATGGTGGTGGTGTGGTGGTGGTGGTGGTGGTGGTAGTGCTAATGGCGAATGGTGCCGGTGGATTGAAACGTACAAAATACAGTCGTAATCACGCGAATTTGGATGGTAGTTGGCGAGCAAATAATTGGCAGGTAGAGCAACGAGCTAGTTCATTGGGATTGTTTCCGGCTCTGTGAATACTTTAGTGACCGGGGGCCACACGCTGGATTTCTAACCGCGTCGGCTTTCACGTTTTCGAATTTGAATGGTCGAATACCGAGAAAAGCTGTCTGTCTCGTCGGGATCTGCCTGTAGGATGAAAAGAGGTTCGATAGTGTTCGTAATCCGTATTCGTTGACGTTGTTATTTTTCTTCTCCCTCGTCCTCTCTCTCTCTCTCTCTCTCTTTCATTTTAGAAACGTTGGCAGTGTCTCTCGTTGCGCGAGTTCGATCAAAAGTACAATTTCTATTCGTAATATTATTTCGAATATTTGAAGAAAAAAACAAGTGTCTCCCTAGATCTATTGATAATAATTTAAGATAAATTAACAAAAAGGACTCGCTAACGAGATCGAGTTTGATCGTTCGCAAAATGGGCTTGCAAATGAACTTGAAAACTGCACCCTAAAGAGAATTCCAACTTACTTGGTTCGGGGAAACAAACTCGTCGTCTTGCCCAATATCCCAAAGTCTCTTACGAATTTGTTAAATCTTGCAGAAGTTGGAAAACGGTATAGAGGATAAAGGTCTTGTGCCAGGATCTCGATATTTCTGTTTACGTGGGTCGAATGCAATTCCATGGGAGTCGATAAAATCGCGACGCGCATTGGTACGTGTTTCGAGCTCCTTCACCCAATCGTTCACCTACTGCAGAGAGTAAATCGTCTTCGAAGCCTTTTCGTTCGTTCCTTCCTTCGGTCGTTCCAAAACGACGAATTAAGAAGTTTTGGCAACGAGACATCCTGCGGTAATTCGGGATTCGATCAAGCAGCTGCCAACCCTCCCCCTCTTTTTCTATCCTTTCTCCTCTTTCTCAACTGAATCTTGCCTTGCTGATGAAAATTCTCGAGTTGGCATAACTTCGACCGGTATTCGCCCTAGTAGGCTCGAGATTACCGGAAAGTCGAAACGTTAAGAAACTCACTGACGCGAGAAAATATTCGATGCAGAACGCGAGTCTCCTTCCCCATTTTCCTTATTCCCTTTTCTATGAAAGCATAACCGAGCGAAACGACTTTCGCTATAAAGCTCAAAGCTTTTTCTCTACGAGTCCAACTAATTTATCTTACTTTATTTTCATTCATGGAATTCTATAGAAACGTCGTATCGTCGAGGAATATTGGAAAATCATTCAAATCTTCGATTCAATCTACGTACTATGTTATTATTCAAATATTAGTTATGACGATAATGTTATCGGACTTGGTGGTGGTGATCGTTGATCGTATAAAGCTTTTTCTTGGAACTAATATCGTATTGACGGAAATACGATTCGATTGTCTTAATAAATACTATGAAACGTGCTTAAACGTTCAATATCTACTTTTTACTGACAGATCGATATCGATTGAATTGAAAACCATCGCTGATGATATTCTTTATAGATTCAATCGATCTAAATATTATACAATTAACACAAGAAAAACTATTAATATATTATTATACCATATCCAAAAATAAACTTGACGTACTATTTTAAAACAATTCGATATAGTTGAATCAAGCGATTTTACTATTCGATGATAAAGTAGAGAGAAAGAAATTTATTTTCTTTTGGGTTTAGTACTATTGTTCGTTTGTTGAGTACGTGCAAAGATAACTTGATACCTTCATCGAAAGATCACACGAAAGTCAAAAGTCACGCGTCGGGGAAATTGAAAAGGCTTTCTTTTCGTTCGTCCTTGGCGGACGATGCAGTACAAAAGGCGAGCACCGTGCAAGCGAACATTGTGCAAGCAGATTCCATGAAGCACGATGCCTGGAACGTGCTGCTGTAACTCTCTGACAATCCGTATGCACCTACATAGTACATCTACTATCCTAGCTCGTTTACGTTTCTAGAGTAAAGAATGAGAGAGAGATAGAGAGAGAGAGAAAGCGACAGAAAGAGAGGCCCTAGGGTATTTCAATATTCCACTCGCATGTTATTCTCCCTCTTTCCATCCTCCTACTCTGTTTCTTTTGCACGTGATAGTAGAATTTTGAAAAAGAAGGACCAAGAGTACTCGTCGAGCCAAAAAAAAAATTAAAAAAAGTCAAGGAAAAAGAGGGCGAGAGAAATTTTTTGACGAAATATAAAGTGTTATATATGCCGGAATAAAAGAATATACCCCTAAAAGAGAGTCCTAAAAATCATTACAATTCCTACATAAGGTATATCGTAATTTTGGTTACAGGTCCTATTATTTCCAGAAGAAGGTTGGGCTAGGAGTGCGAGCAGTTCCTATTGGACATTGACACCGTTCTGGTGGAGTCGAAGTCGGTGCAAAGTCGTCGAAGTTGCTGGAACCAGAAGGTAAGTCATATATAGTTCAACATTTACGCGTAGTCTTAATGATTTTGGAACCATTATCATCCCTCACTTTTTGTGTAGTCCACTTTTCGATATAGCCCTTCTGTAATGTTCTGGATAGGAAGTGATGTAGGAAGGTTTATGGGCAGGATTTCGGATAAGGACTTGATTCCTCTCAATTTTTGGAGATAGGAGAGAATCGCGTGGGCAGGGTCGCGTCCCTGAAGTAGACCTTTCTTCGCAAAGAAAGAATCTACCCGCTACCCTATTATTTCGGAAACTATCCTAAAATCATTCGTGTTAGGAACCCTGAGTGCAAGGAGTTCAAAGTCGGAATAATCGAAGCGAATATTCGTGGATATAATGCCTTTGATCTCGGGCAATGTTCCATTCTCGATGCTTTTCGAAACGTACGTAATATCAATGCGACGATAATACGGACTACCAACGTTAATGGGGTCAGACGAGAAACAACGTGAGACAGAGAGAGAGATGAAACGAGATAGACAACACGTATGTATACCGTTATGATGTTTCGACGCTGATCGTATTCCTCTGGCAAGCGGAAATTCGAGCTTGTGCAGCTTACGTGGTTGGAATATCTATCAAGGCCGTTTCGTGCGTTAAGGTTAAACCGAAAATGACGAGAAAAAAACGATTCCGATGCCACTGGCCAGTAGTTCCCTTTTTCCTTCTTCTTCTTCTTCTTCTTCTTCTTCTTCTTCTTCTTCTTCTTCTTCTTCTTCTTCTTTATTCCCCGTTCTTTTCTTTTTTTATCTACCTTCCCGATCTTCTTCTTCTTCAACTAACGTACCTTCCTTACCGATCCCATTAACCCTTAGAGAACTCGAGAGAACGAGCTGAATTTTCGATGGCCTTCGACCTTTATCCGTTCATTCTATTCCTTTTATTCTTTCTTGACTCAGAATGAAGCCATTTTTCCCCTTTAACTACCATTGTCCTGAATATTTAAAGAATTCCAAAGTAGGTAGGTACTTTGAAGGAGATTCTTTCTCCAGACTATAAAAAACTTTTATATTACCCCCGGCATTAGTTATCGTGTATAACTATTGTTACATTAATCACTAAACGAGTCTCGGTATATCGTAACACGATTGGTCGAATAAAATGTTACACTCATTTTAATTCTTTGCACTCGTGATCTGTACTTTCGCATATTTATTAATAATTTCACGAATAACAGGTCATTCTATTCCAAATGTGTTCGATTCATTGGAAAAAATGAAATTTAATCAATCCCACCAAAATATTTACTGAATTTTTGTATTCACCATGAAGTGCAACTTAGTCGTTTATCAAACATCGGCAAGGTACACCGTAAAGACCATCCCTTCCTTACTTTCAGTCCTCTTCTTTGATCTTTTACGTTAATTTTTCGAACTAATTAGAACTTCATAAAAGATTCAGCAAGCTCATTTTCAAGTAAAGATGTATCGTTTTCATCTCATATAGACTTAAGTGAGATAATTAATTTGGTTATAATTATCGATATTTAAAATATACCTACGTTAAACGTTTGCAGTTGAAAAATTTACAGTAATTATAATGGGCTCTTTCTAAAAACTCGTCATAGGTAAAAAACCATAGGAAAAAGAATTATAAATTCAATTGCGCAGATGTTATATCTTTAAGATAATTAATTTATTCGATAATCCCCCCACGTCTCTCTTTTTCTCGTGTGAGATAACGTAGAAGGAAAAAAAATAGTTCAATAGGTTGAATAAGATTAGGTTCTAGGAGAAGGTGATTGGAGGGGGAAAACGTATAACCTTAGGAAAGTAGGACTCGCCTAAGTTTCCTCTACTACTCGCGTAGATTTCCAGAGCCGTTAAGAGCTCGGGTTGCCAGCCGAATTGATAAGGAGCTCGCGATTTATTGCGATCCATCCCTTCCTTCGATCCGAGCCGCAAAAGTAGTCGGGGCATTAGTTGCTCCTTTCCTTCGATTGCTTCTTTTCCGCCATCCTGGTGGTTGGTACTGGATAAGCTTTGAAGAAAATCGAACGAACAAAGGAGAAAGAAAATCTACTGTCTTCGAAACGGAACGTCTTTCGCGATGACCTACTTTTATATCTCATACCAGAAACGTCATTTCCTGATGGACATTTTTTTTCTTCGGACCAAGATGCTTCGACTAATTGAAAATTCTATTGGCAAAAGTTAACTTTTGTCGGAGATGAAAATTCTTTTCCTATTTATTTTTATTTAGAGATACTTTTTAAATTATATGTTGAAACGAATACGAATTTATTTTGTCTGGTATCCTATACGTTTCGAGTGTGCCTAAAAGAAAATGTTCTTTTTACTTTTCTCTTTTAAATATGTATATGCACGCATGAAAATATACGCTCGATCACGTACGGAATAGAAGAAAAATAGAAAGAGAAAGAGAGTACTTGCTTGGTGTTTAAAAAGGTTATCTATACTTCCTCGTAAGATCTCGTTCCGTGCATATTTTCTTAGAGTTTACTTAGCACTAGATGAAGTTTGCTCGAGAGTGTAGGAGTCTTCTCCTAACATTTCTAATATGTATCTCTATTCCTAAATGAAGTTCCGTGACTCACATCTCGAACGATGATTCAACGAGTGACCGACCTTAGCAAATAAACGTTCCTTGCTCTCTTGAAAATCAACTTATTACTCCTATATATATGTATGTGCATCTCTTTCTCTTTCTCTTTCTCCATCTCCTATCTCTCTCTTAAATTATATCTATATATTAACGTCATCTATCATAGCTAGTAAAACGCACGAAGAGTAATATACGAAGATGCTCTATGTGTATTTAGATTTGCTGTTTCAACTTAGATTTATTTGCAAAACGATGCACCATCAAAGGTATTGCTATCGGGTGATATCCTTCTACCATTGAAGACTCTATATATTTCTCTTTTTCTCTCTCTCTCCCTCTCTCCCTTTCTCTCTCTTTCTACGTTCGTTCATATCGGGTTAGGAAAATCCGCTTACATTGGGATTTCTCTAGCAGCGTATGTTACTCTACATAGAAATGCGTGATTAACGTGGGGTAAAGAAAATGTTTACTTCTACGAATGATATTTTCCAGAAAAACAGCATGAATCGGGAAAAAAATAGAGCATTCATTATAAAGAAATGCTGGATGTTTCGATGTTTATGGATCAAAAGAAAAAGATACGAAGAAATGGGAGGGCATTTGAAAACAAATCAATTCTCTATACAGTTATCCGATTTCTAGGCTATCACATAGAGATGACTTTTCCGACACCCTTGTTTATGCATCTACGTATTGCATATATATAATATTATACAGGAGAGTATCTCTCTGGGTATTCCAATGCAATGTATAGTAGATTCTCTTTAACAATACAACGGGAACTGGGAATGAGACAGAGCGAGTTCGATTATTATCACGTTCCCATTATTTCATTAATTAGAATCGTTCTTGTGCACATGGCATATAGGAGACTCGTTCACACAAAGAGACAAAGCATAGCACAAACGCGATTTCGAATAAAATTTTAATTAGCGTCGATGCGAACGAACGCGCTATTACTACCGTCACTATTCTTCCCTACCAACCACCACCACCCAACCCCGTTGTTATATTTATGATTTCTCTGATTAGAAGCGACGCCGGGATGTGAAAATAGGTGAAAAGGGGGGAAAGGGTGAATAGGGGAACTGATAAAATCGACGCTTATCGATAAATTGTTCACGGTAACGCGTCGTTGATTCAACGCAGGATTAAAATTGACCACCTCTCGCTTTGTTTTTTTTGTTTTTCGTGCAACCTTCGATATCGTCCCTCTCCTATTATCTTCTATCTAGCAGCAAAGTGTGTGAGAGAGAGAGAGAGAAAAAAAAAAGATAGAAGCGCATTGATCCATCAAGAGGCTTCGATCTGTCGCGTTGCAAACCGTTATCGATGCCCAACATTAATTCTGACACATAGCTTGGCTTTAGATCCCATTCCTGACACACTAAATTAGGTTATTTTAAATAACGCCGCATCGATGCTTCCAATCAACGGTTACGGGATACAACAAACCCACGCGTGTATCCCCGTATTCCATTAGTTTTGTCCCGTTATTTGAATTACCAATACTCATCTTTCTCTATTCGATTATTATTATTCATACTTTGATAGATTTTTATTTCCCAGAGAGTGTTTGCTTTATCATATTCCAATGATTAAAAGGAAATTCGAACTGCAAACAAAGCGACAAGCCGAGTATTGAAAATATTCTTTGGTCAATATTGAAATAATTATTCGCAAACTTTGTATTCGTACATAATTGAAATATCATCAAATCCAGATGGAAGAAAAGAGAGAAAAATAATCTATGATTTAAAGAAAACTATCAAAGGGGTGAAAGAAGTCACGCGATTTGACAAATAACAAGTTGAGTATTGAAAATATTCTATGGATAATGTTGAAATAATTATTTGGAAACTTTGTACTCGTATATAATTGATATATCATCAAATCCAGATGGAAGACAAGAAAAAGAGATGTATGATTTGAAAAGAAAACTGTGAAAAAGGGGGTGTCTGGTTGAAAGAAGTCACGTGATTTTTGGGTCAACGACTCGTATCGACATTTGTCTCGTTCTTTGCCGAACACGTGTAGTACGTGGGTAGTAGTCTTGTTACATCGAACTTGGGTAACATGGAAAAGAAGGAAAAGGGAAAAGGGAAAAGGGAGAAACGAAGGAAGGTCGTTGAAGCGATTCTAAGAGGACGCGCCGAAACCAACCGAGGGTGCTTTTCTACAACTCGAAGAACGGCGGAGGTGGTGGTGGTGGTGGCGGTGGCGATAAAGGTAGGGGGTTGACGGGGGGTTGACGGGGTGCTTGATACGCCCCTGGAAAGGGTGACTCGAGGGGCTTATTCCGGCGGCCGCTTGAACCGGCGACGATCATTAAAAGTTTAAACGCTCTCCATTGAAGTGCGCCGGATCCGACACTCGCTTTAAAATCCACTATGGCGGCGGCTGCTTTGACTTCTCTATTTTTCTTTCCTTTTTCTATTTCTGTCTGTATGATCGTGTTCCCACAAAGGAAAATCCTAGAGGTCTTTTTTTAGTTGTGTCTCTTTATTTTTTCAAACCCTTAAATTCACAACCACGTGTTGGTCGAATTTCTTTTAAATTCTTTTGCAAATCGTCACACAGTTTTCTTCGAATTTTCGTATTCGTGGATCGAGAAATATTCAACCTATATTCCGAAATTGTAAAATACAATTGCATGCAATTTGACGTATAACGATGAAGATGCGATTATGTGTGAAACAAATGAAAAGAGTCGTATACGTAAAAGATTTGATTAACATCGAGATAGTATCATTAAATAAAATGTTCTTTGTAGAGTGTAAGAGATAGAGGCTTATGTTTTAGAGTGTTTCACACGTAATTCGCGTACGGTCACGGGAGGACACCGGCCGTTTATTCGCTTTTCTTTTCTCTCTCTTTCTATCTCCCCCTGCCCCTGCCCCTGCCCCTGCCCCTGCCCCTGCCCCCCTTTTCTCTCTTTTTTCATTTCTTCCTTGGCACTTAATTTTATGCGAGCTAAAGTGGCGCTCCGGAGCACGGAATGGTTAGAGTAATGGGATTATCTTGCATACGCTTTTGCGAGAGTTCCTTTCATTAAAATTTCAAAACGAATTGCCCGCTCTACGTTACGCCTTGTAAAATTAATACTTGCGTCAACGTGTGGGAAGAAGAAGAGGAAAAAGAACAAGAGGAGGAGGAGGAAGAAGAGTCTTCTTCTTCTCCAAGAAGATTTCTTCTAACTCTTCATTTTATAACGATGAACTTACGGTTTGTTCCGTTTAACGAGTACCTCTAATATTTTATCCAACTGTAAGAATTATATAATAATACGTATTTTTGTATTTTTTGCGAAGAAAAATATAATCTCTCTCTCTCTCTCCCTTTGTAAATGATTAATATTGTAATTCACACGTGTCGCCAAAAACGCACGTATATTCGTTAGTAGACAACATTCGAAATGACGGTAGCTACATGTATGTGTATATATATATATATATATATATATATATATTTAGTAGGTTGGGAGGAAAAGTCCGTAGAGAATCTAGCTAGACTCGTAATAAAATATTGTAACAAGAGAACCAAGCGGCAAGCTAGCTAGCTAGCTAGCTAGCTAGGTCCGGTGAATTACGGAAATGAATGTAGTGCCAGCTGGAAAGGAGAGAGAAAGCGTCGTTTATGAAACAAATCTCAATTAGCCGACCGCACACGTGGCACGAGCTAATCGTACGGCCGATTTACGCTGCGGTAAAACTCTTTGTGGAAAATGTCGAAGTACTATTACCAACTATCCTCATCCCGCCCCCGTATTTTCATCCCTCTCTAAACGTGAAAAGCTTTAGCGTCGTCTGTCGTCGACAGCTGGAAAATTTTACTCAACGAAAACGTGCTGTTGCTGCTGCGTATTGTATGCTTATATCTTTCTCTCTCTCTCTCTCTCTCTCTCTCTCTCTCTTTCGCATCTTTTTATATTTTCCCTACTCTTTCTACGTAGACTATAAATCTCACGCTTTTGTACATATATTCTGGCAAGAGGAACGTTCGCGAACAAATCCCTCGAAGTTTTGTCCTCGCGTATCCATGCTTTTTCTCAATCGAATATAAATTTCATACGCACGGCTTTTTTTTTACAAATTATTATCACATTAAATATACATTTATTATTTTGATACACGTAAGAGGAGAGAAGTTTACAGAAACGCGTTACAAATGTTACAAAAATATTTGATAACAGTTTTTGGACTCTTTATAAATCTTTTCCTTTACGAGACGTGAATGCTACTGTTGTCAACTAGGATAAAAACTCCCGGCAAAAAGAGAAAAGAAATTGAAATTGAAATAAAAAAAAAAAAAAAAAGAATTCGGCACTCGTTGCTGCTCCGTTACGAGGACACTTTTTTTCTCGCTATCGAAAAGCGACCACTCGAATTTTCAATCACGAGTACGATATAAATCGAATGGAACGATGCCGATCGAAAAACAGTTTTTGGTTAACGTTAACGCTCTATTCTTCTTTTCTATTTGTGTGTATGTGTGTGTGTGTGTCTCTCTCTCTTTCTCTTTTTCTCTCTTTCTATAACTATCTCTTTCTCTCTCTCTTGTTTTAGGTATAGTACTCAGGCAAAAATGGTGGATACGGGAACGGGGACCCTTTATATCATCGGCTCGTTCAAAAGAATGACGACGGATCCCGATTTTAAGGTAAATCAATTGAAATGCAAACTAATGATTTTATAATTAACTTGAAATTTGAATGACCATACGATAAGCTTTATAATAATAGTCCAAATACGAGGGACAGAATCTGTTATTACGATGAATGTTTCATTGAATTCGTAAGCGAGAATGCCCTGAAAATTTGTCGGATTCGTTTTCTAACTTTTTCTTCTTTTTTTTTCAACAAAAAAAAAGAAAAGAAAAAGAAGAAAAAACTAGATGGCTTAAAAAAGTTGGTAGAAAGGAAAAAGATTTTGAGAACATTATCGGGACGTTACAGACTCGTTGGATTATCTCCAGATTTGTCGAGTGACCTTTGTCCTCTCGTAATTTCTTTGTCGAGCCCATAACTCATTCAACGTTCCATGAATTATTTTTTCGCGAGAGCTACCCCGAACGTAACAAAAGGAGATGGTTCGTGAAAATTTCAATGTTAGCCAAGTACCCTCCCTCCCTCATTCCTTTTTCTCTCATTCATTATCCCTCTCTCTTTCTCTCTCTCTTTCTCTCTCTCTTTTCCTATCTAGGTCCTTAGTCTTTTACTCTATTCAATTTTCCCGAGTTGCCATGAACTTTCCAATACGTTGAAATTTGTTTCTCTCGAGCAACTGGTTCTAAAGAATCAACAATTAATCTATTTTCCCCAATGAGAGGAAGAAAGAGAGAAAGAGAGGAAATCGATTAACCGAGTTTCATGAATAATGACGACCAATGAAATTATAATTTCGCGAAACGATAATTGTGTTGTTAACGGAAATGAAAGTACTCAACGAGCAAATGGAACAGCTTTGTTTTATAAGAGTCATCGAACGAAGAAAGGTGGTGTTACGTGGTAATACGGTTTACGGTTTTATCAATTGGAAATTTCCTTTCCTTCGTATAATACATATATTATCGTAAAAATAAAAAGGAAGGAAAGCAAGAGTACATTAGACTGGAGAGTAAGAAAGTCTCGTTTAGTTGGTCGTTAATATAACACCACGGCGGCACATCAAAAGAAATGTTTCAAATAGTACGAGAAATGTTTTACTCGGTGCAAACGAAAAATGTGAAATATCGCGTGAAAAAGCTTCCCGAAGGATCCTTTGTAGCTCGTTCGAAAGCAGAGAGAGAGAGAGAGAGAGAGAGAAAGAGAGATGGAATGCATAAACGTTTCGATAAAATCTCCGATGAGAAATATTTTCACGTGAATTATTCTTACACTATTCCTTCCCTTGACAAAGAATGACAATCGTTGAAAAATATCTGACCTCGTATATTTTATCTTTATTTTATATATTCATCTCGTTTCTTCTTTATATTATTATTTAATAAAAATTAATTTCTAAACATTCGCGATTTTTCAGACGAACGTTTGATGAATAAAATTGCACGACATTTATACGATAGGAAATTAAAGTGCAAATCAACATAGCAAATCAAATTTGCAATTAAAATATCAACGCTCGAAAGATGGTCCGTGTCATTCAAAAAGGAGTTTCTTTTTAGTACTTAAAGGAATTTCATTGGAGGGAAATTAGAAACTTCGGATTTGCCTCTATTTATCCCTGTTACTCTCTCTCTCTCTCTGTATATATATATTGCAACATTCACTTTGAATATCACGCTACGGTTATTTCGTAAAATTGCACGAATTCTAATACTTCGTGTAATCAAAGCCACGTTCGCGCTTGTAGAAGCAACGTTGAAAACGTTTCTAACGCTTCCTGCAAAAGCAGCTGCGTTAAATCGAGGATTTCCTGGTTAAAGTATCCTCTCCTACACGTAATAAAAAGGAAATACATAGAGTTTGCACATAGTAGTATGGAGGAGTACTTCTCTTTTGTGTTCTCCAACAAAATCCTCTTTTATCGCTATCTCTCTCTCTCTCTCCCTCACTCTTTCATTTTGTTGCCACCCATAAAGGTGTGAATTTCTACGAGATATTCTTTGAGATTTTTCTTTTTTTTCTCCAAGAAAGAAAGGAAACAAAATCGATAGACGAGGAAGTCATGGTTATTTGAAAAATATATGTAGATATACACACACACACACACATATATTGAAAAGTCTCGTCTCGAGGAATCCTCAACGGAAGCCCTAGTCATTCCTAGGACGTACATGCATTCGTCCTGAAATAGTTCTTATACAGCTATAGCATTTGGATACATATTTGAAGATCTCACGCGTACCTGTTCCTACAGAAACCTTTGCATCTTAGAAAAGACGAGTTTTGTGGTATCGTCAAATTTTCTCCCGTTTATCTATCCATCCTTTCTAACGATAGAATGCAGTTCTTCTTATACATTCGTTATTATGCCTTCACTGAATTTTTCCTTCTTATATCGTCTATTACCGTGTTTTTCGCGTCAAGTTTCTAAAGTAAAAGTAAAAGAGATAGATAGTTCGAAAAAGTTTCATTGGAAAATGAATGATAGTAGAATCGATCATTTGAAATATTAATATTTTCATAAAGCTTGCTTTTTAGTCGAAGAATATTCTATGTTTCCATGAATTGTTATATTTCTCAATTACTCAATCAATTAAAACAAAAAGAAAGAGAGACAAATTGCTTTAATTTAATATTAATATTACATTTACGTGTGTACTTTCGATCAATTAGATAGATTTTCTACTGAAAACTTTTAGATTGATATGCCAAACTATTCACGCACGCGCTAGACACAATAATAGAAACGTCTAATTCTATTTTATCATCTAATATCTTCGCAAACGTGCAAAGTGTGATCTCGTGGGAAGGTCTACAGAGAGAGAGAGAGAGAGAGTAAGAGAATAATTCTAAGTGTTTCTCAGGTTCGTTGTCGTCATCCTAGTCGTAGTAAGTAATAATAGTGGTGGTAGTTTCACGAACAAATAGTAATAGTAGTAGTAGAAGGTACTATGTTACGCATACGCGTTTCTTCTCGTTAGTAGTCTAGTTTGAAAACGAAGTTCGCGCCTCTCTAATGGCTCGCAAGAGAGCAAGTCGATTATACGAGCTGACAATTTTCACGGCACTTTCATCTTGTTAAGGTTGTGTTGTATCGTTCCTACGAGCGATAATGTTTAATAAATTGCTTTGTCCGGAATTCGATTCAAATATAATTAAGTTTCAAAAGGAGGAAAACTGATCGAGAAATAAAATAAATGATTTTAATCAATTTTTAATCAACAATCACATTTTCTTTATTGAATTAATGAGAAATTAAGTGTTTGTTTCCTGAAAGTTTATCGTTGTTCATCGAGGATCCGAATTTTTGGATTATGTTTGAACTCGACAGAAGAGGAAAGGTAAAACAAAAAATAGGAAGGAAAAGGGAAGGAAAAAAACTAGAAATAAAGTACGTGAGAAAGAGAAAACGCGTACACAGTGGTTCTAGCTTGTCAGTTATGCATTGTTCGGAGTTTTCGGCCGAAAGAGGTCGGCCCGAGGCCAAAGTAGCACGATTATACCAAAGTGCTATGTTATATAGAAATTTATATATATATGCATATACACGTATATACAAAGGTACTTTGAAGGCACGTTATTAAAAGCTTTCTTCCGTATGCTACGTAACACGCGTCCTTTCGCGTTGATGCGATTGTTTAAAAAAAAAAAAAAAAACAGGAAAAGGAAAAAGCAGAAAAAGTTATATAACAAAGTAGGTCAAATTTCGTGAAAACCACAAAGAGAGAAAGAGAGAGAGAGAGAGAGAAAACACGGGGCAAGTCCATCCCAGTGTCGGTCATTAAATATTTCCGCGCCGTGTTTAACCCAGTTTTTCGAATTCGAGGTCAACGCGAGAACACGGGTGAAAGATTTAACGAACATAATTATAAAGATGGATCGCCCGCGACGTTGTCCTTCTTCAATATTTTTTTCCTATCCTTTCCTTTTTCTTTTTATTCCATGCTTGTTATATTTCCAACGACTCGAAACGTAACGTGGAACGTTAACACGATCAACATTTTAATCGAACTAATAAATTCCGAAAGAAAAATCTTTAAAGAACGATAATTGTTTTTGATTTTTATACTCCGATTATTTTCCAAGATCCATGATCTTCGTATGATCGAGAGTAACACACCCTTAGGTTATAAATCTAGCGGAGAATCGTTCAAAGGTGACAGAACTATCTTTCTCAGCTTGTCCCGTGGAAGGTTACAATCTGACATCAGCACGATTTATCTCTGTTCGCAGTTGTACCTGACGTCGAACGTGTCATCGAGCGACTTTAACATGGGGTACAGCATGACGGGTACGTTGGAACGGGGCTGCAAGAAGACCAACTCCTTCCAGATGACCCATTTTGCAGTGATCCGTCGGCGGGACTACGAAAAGGCCTACGAGGATCCAAATCCCACCTAGTGTCCGTCCACTCCCACACTATCGGAGTGTGGGGATTGCGAACACTACACGTAGGAGTTGCTAATCAACCATCATTAATGCTTACAGAATGAACCCTATAACGTTTAACATAATAATATTCCAACGAACGAGCTTTTCAATTCAATGCAATTATAAATGATCATTTAATTATTATAAAAATGAGTTTCAATCAAAACTCCATTACTACATCAACGGTATTTAATTATTCAAACGGAATTCATTTTTCGAACGTTATATGGTTCAGCTTGCATAATTATTATATGTAAGTGTGTATAGATATACATATATATATATATATGTATCGGGTGTCCTTGGGAGACAAGAGTCCAGGAAGCGACGAATACTCGAAATTTCATCGAAAAGGTTTCCCAAAGATTTTAGACTTCTCCTTCTCGGACTCGAATTATTTCTCTTCTTTAGTAATCTTTTCAAAGTACGAATTGACTACAATCTCTAAGATATTCATCTTTAAAGAAAACAGAAAAAGATTACAAAGCCAATGACACCCTAGGAGCAAGAGAGAGCCAAACGTCCAACCGGTAGTCTTTAATTTTTAGTAAATTAAATGAATTAGCTTCTAACGGCGACTAACGATACCTAAGCGAAGTATACAAAGCGACAGTGATCGAGCAAACTTATACCAAAGTATTAGCAAGTAAGAATTGTAATCTTGCGAGCCGATAATCGCATCTAAGGTTACCTAAAAAAAATAAAAAATTCTCATTTTTAAATTCGGGATACATTGCTAGTCGTTCCGAGTCACAAGCTCGATAAAAAAGAAAAATCGTTTCTTGCGATCGATCGATGATCCAACAACGAATAATACGAAATATTGCTACGATTGGAAATAAGTGATATATACGAATAACAAATTGCAATATATAAATATATATAGTATATATAATAAAATAGGCTTCTATGCCAAAAATTTGTGCCAATGAATCGAGCTACTACTACTACTACTATTACTAACAAGACCGGCCGGCACTGTATCCCCCATTGATATCATCGTCACGATGCAAACGAGCCAAAAAGATTCAAAAAATATAATACGAAATAACAAATAAAGCTTACGACGATATTATGATTAAAGCTTTCCGAGCTTGGGTGGAAAAAAAGTAACGTTGATTAAAAGAAAAAAATGGTAGCAAGAGCTATAGGAGGTATATATAGATATATATCAATAAAAGAATAAAAAAAAAAAAGATGAAAAAAAGGAAAAAATAAAGCATGCTTCGCGTAGTAAAATGAACGAGACGAACACAAAGCAGATGCCGCAATCGCTCATTATTATGGGGTGGCGGGGGAGGATGCTTCGTTTCGGGGTCGTGGGTGAATCTGCGCAACGTTTTTACACAACCAATTATTTTTGCTAAGGACTAGGAAAAAAGTTGCGTTGCGTTACTTGTTCGTGCATAAAAATCGATCGGCAAAGATAATATACCTAATCGTTATACGAGAAGAAATAATTTCTAATCCGAACAGAACGCGGCATCGAGAAATCCTATTACTCTAATAAGCAGTTACAGAACGAACCCGTTCGAATCGATTTAACTCGCCTTCGACAGTCGTTCTCGATCCAAACAAAAAAATGTCTGCTTCGATCGAGAAACTAAACGCACGCGCGTATACAACGTAACATATATATGCCGATTAGAGAAAAAAGATATAGGAAGACGCGAAATTAGGTGCATTTTATTTTAGGATGAATCAAAAATTCGTACGTTTTATTTTTAATTGATATATCCAAAGTAAATTTTACAGAAAAAATAATCCATTATGCAGTTTATAATAAAATAAACTTACGAACTCTTTTGATTCACCCTAATATCATTTCGAATCCTTACGGACGGATATCATCATGCGTTGGTAAAAGGAATCAGCTGATCTCGTTTTGAGTATTATTAATCACGTAATATGTGCTATATTGGTTCATTTGATTCGATTTTTGGATCGGTCATTGTTATTCAAATTTACGTGCAATATATTCAATATTCTTAATGTTATTTAGTTTTCTCTCGAAATAATTTGAATTTTTGTTAAGATGCGTTGTACCCATTTGGTGGTACGGTAAATTAAACGAAATTAATATATACACACACAATGTACAGTATTTTAATATTGTAAAATTAATCGAATGAACGAGGACAAGAGTGTATAACACACGATATACGTCGTCTCTTTGGAAAATTTTCCTTCGTCCGGGCGCGTCTTCTAATCTTCTAGCAACGTAGACGGTCACGTTCCTGAAGTTGTTCCGGAACGAGTAAACGCAAAAGAGTACCTAATTAAACAGAGTAGATTTTTGCGAATCTCTCTGCCATTGCTTATATATATATATACATATATATATATATACATACGTACACACATGCACCAATACATACGTGTATATATATATTTCTCTTCTCTCATTTCGGTTTATTCGGCCGCAATCTTTTTAGATTTTTTTTTGTATTTAGCATTAGAAAAAAAAGAGAGAAAAGAAGAAATGAAGAAAGAAAAAGAAAGGAAGGAAGAAAGGAAGATAGATAGAAAAGAAATGAGAGTTCGATTCTGTTCTCCTCTGGTTGGATTAACAAGGAAGGAGATAGAAGAAGGGTCGGTAGAGAATAGTGGGTGGATAGGATGTAGATAAGGGGGCTCGAGGGGAGACAAGGTAATCGAATCCAATCGGATTCGGTGTGGCCATTTAGTCGAGTGGAGTTACGTGTTACAGGGTTTAACGGATTTTTTGTAACTCGAGAACGGCCAGAAAGATTCCTCTCGCGAGTACGTTAAAATCAACAATATAGCTAATCTCACGATTCTCTTTTAAACCACGAAACTCTTTCAACGCAACACACACATACATAGATGTATAAAAAAGAAAAGAAACGAGAGAGAAAGAGAGAGAAATATAGTGTCCGTCTCGTGTTTTACAGAAAAATCGGGTACATGTATATTTATACAGGGTGTATCAACAATTCTTAGAAATTCAATTGACTTGAAAAATCATCTAAGAAATTTTGATTCACCCTGTGTGTATAAATATATATATCTATATATATATATATACTTTTACTAAGAAACCTCATCGATGTCTGTATAAATTAATTTAGAAATAGGTAGGTATTTAGAGGTACGTAATTGAAGTTTGATGCTTTCTCTAGCCGATTCTAGTCCTTAGTAGATTTAGCGTAAAGTTCGCTTAGTTAGACGCGAACTTCTCTATTCCTTTTGTTATTTTATAGCATTTGCCGTCCGACTCGCGTAGATTCGACAATTTTCGTGGATTTCGTTCGAATGAAAATATCTTTGATCGATACGATTGGAACTTGAAAAAAAAAAATGATCGAGGATGCGATATAAAATAGCGATCTTACAAACAACAAACGAAAAAGATAAAAACCTATAGGTAATAGATTTCGTCGAGAATTTTCAGCGTATTTGTTTTTCTTCAAAGTATTCAATCACGCGCCGAAAAAAAGTTTCACAAATTTATGTACCACGGTCGGGCATCTTTAAAGATTTCTACGAAAGAACGATTTCTTCCAAAGTAATATATCTCATCGCGAAGTTTTCTTCTTCTTCTTCTTCTTTCAATCGTTTAGTCTTCGTCGAAATCTAACGAAAAATAATCGTTCTTCTTATATTAGTTAGAAATAGTCGGACGCGTAATAAAAGTAGTAAGAAAAGCAACGTTTATATTCTCAATTGTCTATTTCGAATGGATAGAAAAATCTTGTTCTCACTTTTCTCGAGTAAAGAAAAAAAAAAACGTAATTAGCCTCCTAGGGTGGTTTATAAGTGAACGTACGTCCGATATCACGGTCCCTCCTGACTACTTAGCCGTAGTTTAGACCCACCGATGCACGCTTTCCTAAGTGAACAAAAAGATAAAGAAAGTCACCTTATCTTCGTCGGCTGCACAAACGGGTCTCTAGTCTGTTTTTTCGTAGACCCGCTTCTTCTAAATTGTCTCTCGGAATTCTATTCAAATAAAATAAAGAAGAAAAAATATATTTGACGAATATATGATCAATCAAATTATTACATAGATCCGTCCATGGTGTCAGAGATGTAAACAAAAATCAAAAAAGAAATATAATAGACACAAAAAAATAAAATAAAAGAAAAGCAAAAGTTAAAAGAAACAACTATTCCTATCGTACTATTATATTATACCACACACACCATATATATAAATCATAATTATATGTATATGAAAGTAATATTTCGATATAATCATAAGCGTTCGATCGTTAATCGAGAAACGAAACGGACGCCTTCGACGGCGTACACTGTAATCACGGGAATTAATTTGGAATCGACGCTTGAATCAGGTTAAGAGGATCAAAATTCAATTCTACGATTTCCGAGGGAAAAGAGGAAGCGGGACGAGTTCTATCCTCGAACGTGTAGAGAGAGATTATATATTATATAGTTATATACATGAATATACTATATACATATACACAAGTATATATATATACATATTATATATACTCTCATATATACACATGCACACATGCGCATGCACAACAAACATAGAAAGAGTTACATACACATACACGATATACGTAGACGTGTGCGTAGTGGACGTAGTGAAATTCGATGTCGTCGTCTCGTCGAACCAAAGGTAAAAAGAAAAGAGATAGAAAGAAAGAGAAAGAGAGAGAGAGAGAGATAAAAGACAAATTCGTCGACGAGTTCGTCGAAACGAACGTCAATTTAAAAAAATAAAAGGAAAAAGGAAAAAAGAATAAAACAAAAAAAAGGAAATAGGAATTTTTTGTCCTCGTCCTGATGATCGTCGATCGAGTGTTTGCTCCTGCCAACATCGTCGTTCGTCAAATTTTTATTTTTTCTAGGCAGCAAGGATCCTCGATCTTCAATCTCGTGGCTTAACCTATCATCTCGTTCTCTCTCTCTCTCTATTTTTTCTTTTTAAATTTGACGTCAATCGAGACACGACGAGTTGACGTTTGTTAGATCATTAGGATACGATAGTCGAGTTTAATCGAAAATTTTTTATATATAATATATATATATTTCTGTTACACGTTTTATATTTATTATATACATGTATATATGATTTGTGTAGATTATTCGTGAGTTAAAATCTTTTAGATTTTGTTCGTTCTTTTTACACATTTGATATTAAAATGAATTGTTAATTAAATGATTTGACGTAAACGATATATAAAAAGAATTTCTAGTCGTTCGTTTTCTCTCGTTTAGATAGTAATTTTATAGCTCGACTATCTTCTCATCTAAGTTTCTCTATGTAATCGATGTTTAGTTTTTAGTATCTAGCGTTTTAGGTAATAGCAAAGAACTGGAGAAACTTATTCTTATGATTGCCGCTATCGAATTATAATTATACTGGTCTTAAAAAATACGAAGCTAAATACATTCGTATTCAAAGCTATGGCTGTGATCCTTATTAATTGTAAAACGGTTCATATTATATTCGATATTATATAAATCTATATTATACGTATAAAAATATTATGGCGACATAAAATGATAATATTTAGTGACAAATTACGAGGAGAGAAAAAAGAGAAAGGAAAGAAAAAGAAACCAAAAAAAAAAAAAAATAACAAAAAAAGAAACAAAAAAGAAAAAAATTACGAGTAAAACGATATTTTGCCAAGAATCTCACATTATGTTTTGCATAACAACAATTTTTCGTTTGTTCGTCGTAGTTCGAAAAAGAAAGTCAACGTAATAAAGCCAAAAATTAAACCGAAAACCAAAAAAAAATATAATTATTATATATTACATATACCGTCTCGTTTCGCTCTCATAAAAATAATATTGAATTCTCGTATTGTGAACGTCAAGATAGAAAGAGAGAAAGAGAGAGAAAGAGCCGGGATAGATCGTGCAATTTTTGTTAATTATTTATCGTCTCTTTGAAAGATTTCTGAAAGTTTTTTTTTTTGTCGTTGTATAAGCTCATTAGAAATAGAATTGATCCGCGTTGACGGAGTGATCGCTCGCTGTTTTCGTATTTGTCGTAAGAAATCAAAAAAGAGATAATAGAACAAATTTAAAAATAAAAATGACAAAGAAGACAAAAATCAAAGCCGTAAAAAGTAGACTTTTATTACGCAATTTTTTATTTTCCCTATTTTCCCCTTCAATTCTTCTAATCCAATTGTAAGACTGTGTGTGTGTATTCCGAAATGATCGCATATATAAATATATTTGCGTGTATATCGATTATAATATTACTTATCGATTTTTTGCAATATTTGTACAATCATTTTTATTCTATTTTTTAATCCGACTGAAAAATCCAATCGCATGAATAAGAATTTTTACATATACATATATATACGTTCTTCTTCTTCTTTGTGCGATTCGAACATGAGAGAAGAAGCGAGAAAAGAGAAAAGTAATCTTGTATATATAAAATATTAATAATAATAATAAAATAATAATAATAATAATAATAATAATAATATAAAATATTAGAAAGGAAATGAATTGAAAAAGAAATCTCTCGTGGCTGCAGGGTCGTAGATCGATCGATGATCGTATATACATATATACATATAAAATAAATACTATACATATTTACGTAAGTGTACAGAAAACGAATAATAATAATAATAATAATAATAATAATATTAATAATAATAGTTATAATATTAATATTAATTATAATAATAATAATTATAAAAATAATTAAGGTATATAAGGGGAAAGAAAATATGAATAAAAAATAAAACAATTGTCACGACCCTGCAAGCCGCACGAGTATTTCAAAAAAAAAATAAAATATCAAAGCGTGAAGAGAAGACTTTACTGAGGAATACGAAACAGCGCGTTGAATACTCAAACCGAGGAAGCATCGATGTATTTTCACTACAGTCCTGTCTACAGTCAATTCATTTTGTATCTATAACTTAATCTATATGTATCTAATGTCATAATTTATGCCGAATAAATGTTACATTTACGCACACCGTCGATTAATCCACCATTAATACGCACATCGACTTTAAATATTTCATTTATTTTCCGTAGCTAGTTTAATTATCGAGATTCGAGGATTCTACAAATCGGTAAGCACGAACAATTGATTTATATAATTAAATGAATAATTGATCGATAATAATTTGTGGTTTTTGTATCTTCGAAAAAAGAAACAAGCTTCAAGATATTGTTAGACATATTAGATTGAAAATAAGGTCGGTTAATATAATAATTAATCACGAGTAGAGACACGGGAGAATTAATTAACGAGTTTCTATTAAAAACTGTCATCTCACCTTGTTCCACTTTCCACTATTTAAAAAAGCTAAAAAAGAAAGTTTCCCCTTTTTTTTTATTTTCTTTACCTTTAAATCCTGACGATCCATCATAATCGATTAGAATTAGTTTTCTAGTCCTCTCTAACGTAATTTTGATCCTTCTTATTCCTTTAAAGGTAAACGATTAAAGTCCGTTCGGAGTGATTCACGTTGTAGAATGAAAGCAGCGTTACGATAGATAACTTCCGGGGACGATGGTGATGCTGATGGTGATGGTGATGGTGATGTGGTGGTGGTGGTGTTGGTGGGTGGTGGTTTGGCGGGAGTTTTGAATTATCGACTGGCAAATTGCTCGAGTACAATGGCGTCTTCGATCAAAGACCGTAGGTAATATCCTGGCAGAGTGGAACGATTAATCTAGAGAGGTAGATGCGAGCTGTAAGACTGGAAGTATAGAGACTAAAGTCTAGAACAACCTGGAATAGCAGCAGCAAACCCAACCCCCGTTTTCGCGAGTTTCTATCTCTATAGTCCTAGAATAGAATCGGAGAAGGGAGTCAACTATGAAGGAGCTATCGAGTTTTACGGACTAGCACCTCGTACTACTACAACTAATACTACTACTACTACTACTACTTCATTATTCGATAAAGTTACTCGTGATTGTCGTTCGTCCCACAAGCACTTAAGGCATCCTATGGATGTTCCGAGAATTTACTGAAAATATTAACCTACTAATAAAGTACTCTGCAATACTTTCTCGTTTCTCTTTTACGAACTATTTATAGTATAGATATAAATTTTAGATTGTATCGATGATTTTCGAGTTTAAACCACGGCAGGTGAATTAAAATAGAACTTTAATTAATCGGATAGATAACGTACAAGAAAATCACTTATCAATAAATCGTCTTTCTCCATATATATTGATAAGTTTGAATCTACGTAAGTTAAAGCAGGAACTGGTGCAATCCGATTTGCACTCGTAAAAACTTCCTTATAGATATATTTACGATCGTGCGATCAAAAAGTTTGTCGAGTGAAGGAATCGAAAGAAGGGAAAGGAAAGAAAAAAAAAAGAAGAAGAAAGAAAAGAAAGGAAATACGAGCGTGGGAAGACGTCTATAAGTATTTTGTGAGTTTGTAGCTTAGGACAACATATTTTCGAGGGTAACGCTGCGTCGAGATTACCGCAGACTTTGGAAAACTTTTCAATCGGTCCAGAAACGATGCTGGAACTAAAGGATGAACGTCCAGGACGTAAACTGCTTAGAAGTTTCCTAGAACTATATAGAGAGAGAGGGAGAGGGAGAGGGAGATGAAAGTTTTCCATGATCGGACAGGTCACTTTATCGTGGAAAGCTTCGACATCGACTTAACGAGCGAGTTCATCCATCCCAACCCCTGTTCCATTTTCCGCTGGATTATTTTTATTAGCGTACCAAAGAACAATGATCAAACATAATACCACCGATATAATATGATACGATCGATTAAAACAATTCAAATCATATATAATGAAAGAATGAAATATTAATTGTTGAATCATCTATCACGATTTAACATCCAACACGGCCAATAATACTCTCGGGGATCCTTGAAAAATTAAATTATTCTGGCCAACCGAAATTCCCTTTTCCAAATCAATCCCGATTATTATTGGGGACGAACCGATGGACCGTTTTAATGAAAGTAATAACGACGGATAGTAGTAACCGATGATGAAACGACCAAGCTAATGAAATTAAAAGTCCAAATGCGTCCTATCAAAGGATAAAATGTGTTCAATGTTCCTCGCGTTCTTGTCCATCGTCCGTGATGAAAAGCTAAATGAATTAGAGATTAATCGTGCGCCGTTGTAATAAATCAATGAATTCTATGATAGAAACAAGAGAGAAAAAGAGATAGGGAGAAAGAGTACTTTTCGATATCGATAGGACATAAATCCTCTCGATTTCAAAGGGATTTTTCAACGTGAAAAGCCTCAAATTTACATAACAGAGAGTGCTGTCTCGATTTCATACGAGAAAAATACCCGACACACAAACTTTCGATTTCGTTAACTGAATCAGACGCGCGAGGATCATTCATGTCGAACACGATGATGAAAGACCATCCCATTTTATCTCTTAAGTGTTCCCAAACGATTCTACCTTCCCCAAAAAAAAAGTTGACTTTTCGATTTACGATTCATTTTCGAAATCTCGATAAGAGCATCCATCCGATCAGTAAAATGTCAATCCTTGAGAAAACCTCTCACAAAAACACTACCATCAATCATTTTTACATCGTTATTAGGAGACTTTCGTTAATTATTATACAGTGTCCCAAATAACTCTAGTCTTAATACAAGTTTCATTAAAATCTATTCACTTTTAGTATAAAAAATATTTGCCGAAACTTTTCAAAGAAATTGCAAAGATGCACAATTTACAGCATTGCATTCTCTGACATTTTATGAAGTTTGCATGCTAAATTTATAACTCGATATGGTATTAAACGCGTAGACAAAAGAGTGTACTTTAATTTAATATAAAAATCATTAGAAATCTGCTTACTATAAGTACTTTCATAATCAATGATTATGCAATTTCATTTACCGACCAATTTTAAATAGTACAAAACATAAAAAATGTACATTAAATTAAACACGAATTACGTGATATCTCATTTTTTTCAAAATGGACTTCACCACTTTCAAAATAAACGGTCCAATTAATTGATCAATATTGTATAGAAAAAAAAAAAATCACCAACAACCCGCGTGGTCGGCAGGACAATAGAAGTTAAATAGAGTATGCGTATGCAACTTGACAAGATTGGTTGACACAAAACAAGTGAGAAGCTTTGCGGTTCGCCACATTTTACACGTCGACGTTTTAAAGCTCGAATAATTTCCTTGTTACCGTATAACAGGATGTGCCAACTTACTTGTAGTTTCTCGAACCGCAAAGCAGCAGCAGTGCAGCAGCACTAGCATCACCACCACCACCACCACCACCACCACCACCAACTGAACAGTGTATTTGCATTTAAGAGAGAAGGTAGAGATAGGGTTGATTCGTGTACGCAGATTGGTCGTTAAATTTCCTTTGGAACCAGCACGCGTGCCTACGTGCCTCGATAAAATCGTCGTTAGAAGCTTAATGGGATCTTAACGTGACGCAAAAGCTCAACTACGAGAAATATAATTATCGTTGCTGTCGTTGTTTCGCGATAGGTACAAGGATTCCTATAAAACAAGATAAATAACATTCATTCAATGAAAAAAATTCTCTAATTTATACCTTCCAAACGAGTTTGCCTTTTTAACTTTTAGCTAATAAAAAAATATGAAAGAGTTTGCACGGTCAACGAGACGGGTAATTAATCATTCGAGTCCGCTCTTGCACTTTTTTACGAATATTCTTATTAAATTCTTTACAATTTTTCGTTTTCTCTCGTAGGATAAAAAATCCAAATAGCAAATAACGGATAAATTAATAACATGAATTCTCAAAAAGATATGAAATAGAAAAAATAGTTGAAAGCAAAAACATACATTTTTCAACATAGTAGAAAGATCAGAAACGATTTCCAACTCAAACGGATTTAAATCTCCCCCTGCCCTTTCTTTCTCTCCCTTTACGATCGAAACGGTCGATTGGCATAGAGAGGAAAAAAAACCAATTCTCCTCTTTTTTCCCTCCCTATTTTTTTCACAACACCCAAACGTATCTAGCCCCCCAATCCCACGCCCACCCCCAACTCGAGGCCACGACTTTGAAACTCGGATGCGTTTAATTTCTCCGACACAAGCTATACGATCGATCGTCGTTTATCTTTGCGAATAACATTGACCACCCTATATACAGCACGCAATACACGCAACGGCAACGCAACCCCTCATTCCATTTCGCCTAACGCGTTGTACGAATGTAGGTAGTATATCCATGTGCTATGAAAATCCGTGCTGAACGATAAAATGCAACGCACGCGGATAGAATGCTCGATTCGTAGAAAAGGCAAATGTTGAGGAGGGGGTGCACGGGGTGGAGGCCAAATGCAAAGGGGTTGCTCGAACGAATCGGATTTAATTAGAGGGCGTCACATAATTATTGGCCGATGGGTCGACTATCTAATTAACATGGACGTCGTTGTAAAGTGTTCGGGGTAGAGGAAGAGGAGGAGGTTTTGGGAGATTCGAGATGGGGTTAAAATCGAAGGGTTTGGGAAGCAAGCTTAACTTTGGAACACTTTGTATGCAACTGCGTTGCCCGAGCTTACACGCTTTCTGTATTGTAGCTCGAAATAACTCAATTTCAATAGCAGCTAATTTAATTGTCTTTAGATAATATCAGCAGCCGTGGACTGAATTCTAAACGCTTGACGTATTAACACTTCCTTCGAAGTTGTTCCAAGCAACGTCAGTAACAACACTACTACCACCAACATTGCCACTGCCATTGCCATGACTGACGTTGAAAAGTGTCGGAGGTGTTTGTGCATATTATAGGCCACAGCGCTAACACTTTAATTCCACCATTATAAACTTAACTCACCGATATTCGATAAAACGAGCATGCTTTCGTATGTAATAGTAGTTAACTGTACTTTTGCCTCCTCATAGAAAAGCTTTCTAAAGCACGTCCCGTTTGAATTCGAGATTATATTAGCTTCTTCGGTGAAAGAGTAAGTTTTACAGTTAAGTATATATCATCATTACCCTGCTGAACATAGCCCTCCTCTAATGTTCTGGATAGGAAGTGGTGTAGGAAGGTATATGGGCAGGATTTTGGGTTAGGACTTGATTTCTCCCAATTTTTAGAGGTAGAAAAGAATCGCGTGGGCAGGGTCGCGTCCCTGAAGTAGACCTTTCTTCGCAAAGAAAGCTACCCTATTTGGATGTCTCGCAGCTTTCATCAGTACACCGTTCAGAAATTGTTCAAAATCGTAATATCGTTACAGAAAGAGAGACGATTTGATATTTATTTTCATGCTACGTTAAATAAATACCAACTGTCTACTATTTTAGGAATCGGTCTAAGTTCAAAGACGTAAAATGGAATTGGAAGTAGATTCCGTTCTTTAAATGTAAATCTTTGGAATAACATGAAAGTGTCAGTAGTAGCGATAGGAAGGACAAAGTAAAAGGAGGAAGGTGGGATAGGGGATTTGAAATGGTAGAACTGAAATGGTAGAACGGCAATGTAAAATGAAGTTCGGAATAACTCAATGTTCCTTCGCGTTTCGAATCGATTTTCCTTTTGAGGGTGACACGGATCGATGAAAGCGGATGCGATGGAATGGACCATGGTTGTGCTAGATGAGAGCTTTGCCAGAGTGAGGAATAGGAAGCCTCCAAGTGTGCTTTCATAGCTTTCATAGTCGAACGATAATGGTGTTGGTAGGAAGGAAGATCTTACACTTGATTTACATTGAATACCCACCATTATGCCAGCTCTAATTGCACGAACGCAAGTTTAACGACATACCCCCATTCGAACGGACCACCACGGAAGTTACGAACGTCAACGGAAATATACGACCGGAAGAGGTTCCAATCGATTAATCGAATGTCGTTAGCCATCGAAAATTCCTTCTCCGATGATGAAGGACCTGGCACGATTTCAACTAATGATAAGGTACGATCCGCGATCGTTTAAATGAAAGAAAAAAAGAAATGAATAACTCAAGAATAATTTCAAGTATATCATTTTATTCGAGATTCGTTAAATCTTTTATTAAACTTTCCTTTTAAATATCTCATTAAATTTTATAACCCCTTACATACGAATATATATATTGTATTATATTATTATATATTCGTGCGCGCTATAAAATTGGGAGCATTCATTTTTGACCTAGTTATTTTCGCGTAACGTCACCTTTGTGGAATGGTATATACGCGAAATAAAGAGAAAAAGAGCAACGCGAGAGAGCAAGATAACCGAGGTGTCCTAGATAACGAATAGTTTGGAGAATCGATTCCCAAGTGTATCGCTTTTCGTTTAAGCATCACCAACGATAAATCTTATACATCTTTGAAAACTCAGCAGATCTAGACATAGATTAATTTCATAGATATATATATATAGGTACATAGAAAGTAACATTTGAAAGCGTACGAGTTAGTTTGTTGTCATTCATTCGGTTAAGAGGATGATTTTTCAAAGAGAAGAAGAAGAGAGTCAAAGCTTTGTATTCGTTTTCAACGTCATCCTTGTTGCTCCTTTGCAAACTCCTGGTCTGCGTCTCCTGTGGGAGGATTAAACGATTCCTGGCAGTAACAATGGGGGAAGGAAACGTGACGCTTAAACTGGTTTCGGCTTATCTCCAAGTTTCGCCGTATTTAAGGAAAACACAGAGCTGGGCCCCGAGATCGTTAGGAAAGTTAGCTCGGAGGAGAACACAATGTAGCGAGGCTCGGAAGCAACAATGGTAAATGCAGTTTGCTGACAGTTTGGTCTCACTTGCTGTCGCACGCCACTGTCTCTTCGACTACTACTCTCTTGTTCTTCTTCTTCTTCTTCTTCTTCTTCTATCCTTTATAATTCGCTACGTGCCCGCATTTGTCTATCTTTCTCTATTTCTCTCTCTCGAAATCAAAGCTCAACACCAACTACCGCGATTCTACTTTAAGGGTATCGTATGTTGTGCGAGAGCTTTTACTACCATCTATATATATATATCTATTTCTCTTCTCTCATTCCTTTTCTCTCGGTATTCGTAGCACCAGGTTTCGTATTAGAAAGGAGACGAGCAGCAGCAGCAGCAGCAGTCCGTCCCACGTACTTTCCAAGAAGAAGAGGAACGAGTTGCAAGTTTTCGATTGGAACTTTTGATCTCGCATACTACACACGTTCTTCCCCACTTCGACTAACCTTCTTCTTCTTCTTCTTCTGACTTCGATTAACCTCATTATAAATACTTTCTAGGATAGTACACTCCCACACCGATATTCGAGTGACATTAATCATTCGAAACATCGAAAGAAGAGATCGTTGTTTCTTTTTCACGTAAACGTAATTGATTTTCAACAAAATTACAATTGTTTTTTCTTTTGTTGATACCGTTTGACCAAGACGATACTACCAATATATACATATATTTATTTCATGTATATTTTAATATCCTTCGAGGAACCGAACGAACAGGTTGACCAACCTGAACCTTCTCGATCGTTAAACTTTAAGTTTGATTCAAAGTAAAAGTAACATAGGTCCAGAAAGAATTCCAAGTAGGGAAGAGATTTCTCTCAGGATCCGCCAAATTCTATTAGAGTCCACAAGGTGTAACATCAATTTCTGCGGCTCCCGAAACTTCTTCCTTCGTTACCCACGTCCCAACAATCTAATCCCTTCTTTCCTTTCGTCTCGTTTCTCCGAAGGAAAAAATAAATGAAAAAAAAAAAAGAAAAAAACAGAATAAATCGAGATAAGTAACATTTCGATTGTGTTAGATTAGAAAGATCTTACATCGTTTGCACGAGAAGATGAACAATGTAACAAGAAAAGAAAATATTTGGAATAAGGCAAACCACTTTTTACCATTTCTTCTTCAATCTGATTAGACTTCTCTGCGGAATAAAGAAGAATTAACTTCATGCTTGACGTAAGTCGATTACTGTATTTCGAAGGAACGCATACCTTTTACCACCCCCAGCCCCCTCCCCAGCCGTTATATCGGTACTTTATACGAGGCTTTACGTAGCTTGTTTCAATTCGCTACTTTGCATATCGACGGCCTAATGGAACCACCGTGATACCGTATTCAATTTATTCAAATTATTCGCCGACCCTCTGATGTAGTACTACAGCAGAGCTATTGGAAAAGTCGTGACTTTAAAGTAATACAGTCGGGATCAAATCGAACAAAAATATCTTATTCTAATATCATTGTCTTTTCCATATATTCCTTATTTACATTCTTTTTTTTTTTTACGATCATCGTCGAAAAAATAAATTTTCCATTTATCGTTTGATTATGTTGATGCGATCTCGCTCTCTCTCTCTCTCTCTTTCTCTCTAGATATATATTTTATTTCTTCCATAATTTTCACATTTCTTTCATTTTATTTAGCGTAATTTAACAATCAACCTCCTTGCGAGAAAGAATCACATGATTGATCATTCGGATATCGGGAATGTAATAAGTAACGATGGGAAAACGTATTGCAAAGTGATTTGTTGGTAATTTTGGATCGACTGTACATGAACGATCCTCTGTTTTGAATATCGACGTCTAATGGATTCGTCGCGACGGTAGGTACTATTTATTCAAATTGCGTAGGACCCTCTGGGGCAGCAGCAGCAGCAGCAGAAGCAGAAGCAGAAGCAGCAGCCGCTTTCAGGCACCCGTCAAACACAGTGTAAATGGTGCTTTCAACAAAGATCGATAAGTCGGAAAGGAGACTTCCTGTTACTCGGCGATCAAATTAGTAGTCCTCTCTTAAGATCTAAAATAAAATTGGTGATAGACGTGAGGTCACGATTTCCCACGACTATATACGCACATAGATTGTAGTAGTAGTAGTAGTATATTATGTTCTCGAAACTACTATCTCTCCACTGGCGAGAATCGAATTAATTGGGTCTTCGAAGTTGGCGTTTCGCATCGGAAATGAACCGATTCGCAATAATCTCCCTCCGATGTTCACGCTTTAACGATAAGCTCACGGGAATAACCGACTAACTTGCGAACCGTGCCCTCCTGTTTATCCTCTATCTCTCTCTATCCCTTTGGCACCACTTGATGGATCGCTAAAGCTCATTGACTGACCCTAGGACAACCATAACCACCTTCGCCGCCACCGTAGATATCTATCCAATAAGAGAGAGAGAGAGAGATTGGCTTTCTCTCCACTCGAAAAGCACCTTCTTTTCCTTTCCACTTTACCAACACTTCAATGGTGGACGGTTTCTAACGCTTAATGGAACGCACGCGTGATCGATTATCGGTATACTTTAACGACTACCGAAAACTTTTACTAAACTATCGATTCTCGGATACTTGCTTTGAACAATTTTTTACTTTGCCGAATCTATCGATCATGGTTATTTTTTTTCTTTTTCTTTTTTTTTTTTTTTTTATACAGAGTTACGTCCCTCTAATTTTACTTCCTGGTTTTTCTTTCCCTCGCTCCTCCCCACCCTCTGTGTTTTACTTTTTCCCTCTCCGAAGGTAGAAGGTAGATTTTCGAAAGATCTTTTTTTTCTTCTTTTCTTTTTCAGAAGTACCACGCGTACCTCCCCCGCGAGTTTACTCTTTTTTTTTTATATAGAAGAAAAGTTAACGGTACCGTAATTAAAGTTCCCTTTCAATGATCGCACACTCGTCAAAGTTGATTCCTTCGTTAAAGACGAATTTCAATTTGTGACTTTCACCAAAGAAATGGAGATAGAATCTTTTCTTTATGTCTATTTCTTTCTTTCCTTCCTCTCTTTACCATTTGGTCCCTCCTCTCTCAGCGTGCTCGTTTCTTCAGCTTGTAAAAAAGCGACAAGAGTACGTAATATCGCCCAGATTTTTCCATTACCTACCGAATCCCATTTCTCGTTTAGCCTGGAGCTCGGTGGAAAATGAAAAAAAAAAAAAGAAAAAAAAAAGAAAGAAAGAAAGAAAGAAGGAAGGAAGGAAACGAAAAATAGAAATACCTACGAAGGCCACGGTACAGAAAGAGAGAAAAATAGAATGAAGCATTTTTTTTTATTCAACTTTTTTCATTCGTTAAAAGATAGCAATGTGATCGATAATTCCGTTCGAAACGAAATCGAAGCATGTACGGTTAGAAAAATAAAACTGGATCCGTTAGGTGTAGGAAATAGGTATGCATGTGCATAAAGGAAAGGAGAAGTAGGTCGATGAGAGAGTCGTGAAAAGCTGAGGAACCTCCCGTGGTTAGAGAATCGGATCTGCATCGAGAAGGAATCGATACCGAAAGTACTTCATCTTCATCTTCCTTTTCCCGAACATGGTGCGTAACTTCGGTACGAGTATGTACGCATTAACCTCGTCGGGTTCAACTTATAGGAATACCTCATAAGTAGATCGGTCGACTTATTTGCTCCCAATTACTCTCATCAGACTTAGCAATCGACTATTTCGCCTATTCTTTATTTCTTTCTTTCCTCCTTTTTACCGATTGAAATGAAAATCATTGGAAAAGCAATTCGACGATATGCTATTAATTTGTTAATTATATATATCACATACGAAAATAAGTAGGTCGTTGAATTAATCAGTATATTTGTTCGATTAGATAATTATTCCTACGTTTATAATTATTCTCACGAGAGAGTTAGCAATAAATAGTTTTGCATTCACAAATTATTAAACGCTATCCCTGAATAAATGCAACTGGGATGTGCTAGGATATTAATCAATTAATTAGATAGACGAGTAAATGAGTTAGTTAGTGTATTCGATTAATTATAATATTTCGATGTGTAATGAAATGTTCGTTAATAATTCGCAATTTTCAAGAATATAGATGACAGAAATATTGAAGTATATTAAAAAATAAAAATAAGAAAAAAGGAAAGAAATGTTAAAATTTCTCTTATTCGGATAATGTTCGAAAGAGTATCATTCATGACTGGTTATCAGAATAAATATGAGTAGTCACGGTATACTCGAGACATTTTTAGAAGGCGAATTCCCAGCTGTACGCTCTTTCGAATCTTCGAGAATGCAATTGGCATTCGAAAGAGGTGCTTAAGATGTCTGGAGTATCTTCCATTTCAGAGCTATACGATGGAACGTTTGAAATAACGTGTTTGAAAATTGAACGGAAAGAGAGAGTGAATGAGAACGGGAGAGAGAGAGAGAGGGTTTGAGGGAGAATTTGTGCGAGTATGGGTGTGGGTGTGGGTGTGGGTGTGGATGTGAATGTGAATGTGGAAGAGAGAGAGAGATAGATAGAAAACACCGTGGACCGAAGGTACGCAATCGAGTTTGATCAACGGCGCAATGACTGCAGGAACGACGCCAAATTAAATTTACAATCGCTCATGGTTGAGTGCCAAGTATTGCCATACCAGCCCCCATCGAAGAACCCAGTATAATCATTCGCTATAGAGACGAATGACCTATCGACAAACGAATTTTTTTTCTTTTTTTTTATCCTTTTTCCCCTGGATAATTCCTATTTTCTATTTCTTTTTAATAAGGACCACAATTGGAACTATTTTCGTAAATGACTCGTCAGTAAATATTTTATTTTACGGGATAAATCCATTAACACAAAATTCAAGACTGTAAAACTGTACATATATGCATATTGGAAACGTATAGAACGTAGGAAAATTATCTAGGTAAATATATCGTAGTTCTCCAGTATTTTCTAGGAACAAAACGAAGAAGAAGAAGAACTGGAGAAGCTTGCAAAGATGCTATTCGTAACTCGGAGACTTTGGAGACAAATTCCCATCGTCCTTTCTACCTTCTCTCTCTCTCTCTCTCTCTCTCTCTCTTGCACACTCTCTCGTCGAGAGACAATTAAACTTTCGTGACGTTTACCAGACTCTCTCTTTCTCTCTCTTTCTCTCTCTTTCTCTCTCGTGACTTTGCATTAATTTGAATTTGCCGCCACGTGAAAAGCTTCACCGGTAACACGCACGTGACAACTTAGAAAGCCCCGTTCGTTAAAGCAGTCGATTTAATTCAAATGACAATTTAAAACAATTCGATAGCAAACGGAAAAGGTGTTTTTTTCATTTTTCGAATTCTCCAAATGTTCTCGTCTCTCCTTATTTTCTACGTTATCGGCGAAACCTTTCAATTTCACGGTACCTTCTTTCGGTTTAACATTCACCACCACTTTGTACCGCGAGGATTCGTTCTTTTTACTCAACAACGGACTCCACATTACAGGACCTCCCCTTTCGACGATTTATATTGGCCATCAGATCGGTGCGAAGAGAACTGACTCTACGAGAGGACCGACGATATTCGAAATTGAAGAAAAGGAAGTCAAATGAAAGAGAAAAAGACGTACGGAAAAGCTTTTTCCTTGCTTCCTTGCACGCCTCGTTTCACCTAGATTGTTTGAAATGAATTCGAGGACGTCGACAAATACTTAACAAAGTGTATATGCATATATATACAGGGTGAGTCACGGAACGTGACGTTTCAAAATAATTCGTAAAATATACATTGTATGAAAAAATGTCAATAGGTAAGCCTGCATTTCTACAAACATATCAAGGCGCAGAAAGAACTTATGGGACAACCTAATACATATTCAAATGAAAGACTTTATTCTAGGGAAGGATGAACTACAAACGATTATTTATATAAATGAACATCTAATTATCAGCGATCTAACTAATCGTAATGATCGTCTTATTTGAGGAAGTTAATTATATTGAAAGTAGCGGGAAACATCGTGCTAAGGGTAAATCCTTTTATCTTAATCTAATTACGTCTCGAGATGACAGGAATCAACAGCGGAGAATCCTTTTGGTCAACAAACGAGAGAGAGAACCCTTTCAAATTTACGTACAATAGAATAATCAAGAGAATTGAAAACTCCCAACGAATTGTCAATATCTGCATAAACTTTTCATCTATCTTGATGTTCTTGTTTTGTTTTTCTTTTTACCCCCTCTTTGGAGATAAAACAATATCGACATAACGTCAATTTTTAACTTAAAAGTAAAACATCAGTTTGTTGAATTTCTTACTTTTAATTAGATCAAATAAGTTCCTATCGATATCTAAAATACGTAACAATAAAATATAAAATATTTCTGAGAACACGTATCGAGACAAATCAAAGATTTTGTATAAAAACCTTAGCAATAATGTAAATTAGTTGATTTTATAAAAGAATCTCTTCTCTTCTCTTCTCTTAAGAACGGTTATTTTAATTTATTAAACCGAGTGGAAAACAAAAGGGTTAAACAAAAGAAGGTTGAAAGAACGGTTGAAAAAGTACCGAAAACTACCCTCGAGATCTGAGAGTAAAGAAGAGTCGAGAAGGGTCGAGGGAATGAAAATAAAGTCGTAGAAGAAGTTTGGAAAAGCAAGGGGAACGATTCTTCTCTTTTAGAGGCAGCATTAGCCGTCGCTTTGCCGAAAGATTCGGCCTGAGGGCAGTTGGAAACGATGCAAACGGTGCAAACGGTGCGAACGTCACCCTCGAGGGACCACTGCGTTCTGCTCCTGGAAGTTACCCCTCCCAAAGAACTTACCCCCCTCCCGTTTTCAGACTACACATTTCCAAATACTCCTATACCTATAGTTAGAACCATTTCCTTTTACAAAAACAGAAGAAGAAAGATACTTATTAGAGAGAGAGAATTCAAACTACACAAACAACTATGAAAATGATTTGATTATATTATCCAAATTATCACTGGTTTCTATCTTAACTTCTGTATGAATATTCGTCTGCATTATTTTAAATAAAGTATCTTGAGAATAAATACTATGATTTTTTCACCGGTATCTTCAACAAAATAAAATTGTATGTAGGAATGAGACAGTAAAGAGTAACTATATAGATCAATAAATAAAATAGACTGAGAGAGAAAGATAGATGAATAGGAAAGGGATGAGAACAATAGAAGGTAAGAACGATAGATAAATAAAGAAAAGATCGTGGAAAGCAAGGAACGAATGGGTAAGAGAGAGAGATAGATGGAAGGGAAACGAGGGTGCTCGAAGGTAGATAAAGAGAGTTACGATAATTGCCGCAAGAAGATGTGTGGAGAATGGGTGGGAGAAAGAGGGCGAAAGACGAAGGGACTTTGGCAAAACCCAGGACCGTAAGAGCCCATACATACCTACGTACATTTGGAAATATCTTTCCCTGATGCATTTCCTTCCTCCAATAAAATCTATCGATCGATACCGACATCCGATCTATATTTGATCTATTTATTCATTTTCTTTTTATTTCTTTTTTTTTTTTTTATTGAAAAAATCTAATTGCAAATGAGAAGAATACTCATTGTTCGAATTCAGAATATATTAAACCATGACTGATGGGATTTAATCTGTATAAGCAACTGAAATAATATAATCTTCTTTTGTTTTTAATTAATAAGAAAAAAAGACATATATTTAATCTTTAGCATAAAGGGAGAATGATAGGATTGTTACATCACTGGCCAAAGAGAATCCTCGAATTCGAAAGCAACGGTGGGAGATTTTGGAACGAACGATTGGGAATGGTTACCCTGCTAAAGATTGTCTCTATATATTATACGTGTGTATGTATATGCGTGTGAGTGAAAGCGAGAAAGAGAAAGAGAAAGAGAAAGAGAGAGAGAGAAAAAGAGAGATGACCAGCTCGAAGGAAGAATAGTTATTCGACGGTGCGATTTGTACGGATTAGTCGTTTTCCGATAGTGCAAGCCGGCTACAGGTACCCGTACAGTTTCAACCTTCAAACATACGGGTATGGACGTTGGTCGATGCATCCAACAAGCTCTGCATATAGATACGAAAGAGAGAGAACAATAACTGTGTTCTCGATGTTCAAGAGAGAGTAAGAGTATAAGAGATAGAGATAGAAATAGAGAGAGAGAGAGAGAGAGAGAGAAGGAAGCTGATAAAATATGAATGAAAATATGCCAACAGGGAGAACGTTCGGCTATAAAATATGAAGATATTTTACCGTCACGTGCAAAACTGGTAGCACGCTTGGGAAGGTGTTACGTGATCATCGATGATTCGTGGTTTCTTTCGTTTACTGATAGGCTAGATAGAGATACATAGAGAGAGAGAGAGAGAGAGAGCGAATTATATCTCGTGGGAAAGTTTATATTGACGTATTTTTATCTATAGGGATTATATATGTATACACTAACAAAATATCCATTCTCGTTTTTGGCAAATACTTCGTTCAGGAAAATAATGATTATTCTGTGGAAGGAAGTTTGTTAAATATTTAGCTTTCTAGGATATGAATTAAGTAATTAATATACAATGTTATATTATTACAAATTCAAGACTTGCATTTTAAATAATTTTCTTTTTTTTTTATTATTATTCTTTTCATAGTTTCTTCTTTACATTTTCTTTTCTTTTCTCTCGAGAATTCGTTCAACATATTTATGGGCCTTTCATTTCCCTTTTATCGATTTTTTTTTTGTCTAAACTCTCTCTCTCTCTCTCTCTCTCACTCCTCGCAAGTCATAGAAAGGTGTACGTTTTATTATATGAAATATTCATGATCCTTTTCGAGACATTTATTATCAATTTTTCTTGCATTCTTTTTTGAAAAGAGGAAATAAGGAAAAAAGAAAAAGATAAAGATAGAAGATATGTTAAAAATATAAATGAAAAGGTCGAAATAAAGAGGCTCGTATAGCGAAGCAAATTTAAATTACGTTCGATCTGTTCGAATATTATTGGAAGTTGAAATTTACATGCCGATAAGCCGATGAGAAGGAGGAAGAGGAGGAGGAGGAGGAGTACACGAGCTAGGATGCAGAGATTTTGTCAATCGTCGCAGATTCTTCATTGATGCATCGATAGGATATTTCCCCGAGGGTATGTTTTTATGCCGAGGCACCGAAGAAGAATATAAAGAATAATGTAATATTAAGAGGAAAAAAAATAAAATATATCAAAATAAAGAGAGAAATGGAAAAAAAGATAATAGAAATATATTGTATATATATCTCCATATTTTTTTTTCATCGTTGCGTCCACATATTATTTCTTAATCCCTTCAAATTATTTTTTCCATTTGACAACTCGCCCGATAATTATCAAACAAATATCCGTGTGCACGATATATTATTATTGTCATCAAAATTATTTTCAATTGAATAATTTTGTTGATATAGACAAGCTGTAAAATATATACAAATAATTTTGAAATTGATCAGAGTAATAATCTAGTTATTCTCGAAAGATAAAAAATAAATGAAATATATGTAAAATTGATCCGTCCAATCTATTTTAACTAATTACTTATTTATACATATTTATTGAATCTATTTTATTTTCTTCGAATACAATTTGTCGATCGGCTAAATTCTTATCTAATATTTAGTCACGAGATATTTTATGCACATACACATTTGTTCGCTCGTTTGCGTTCCGCGTTAGAGAAAACGCGTGAAAAGTTTTCCTCTTATCTTTGTTTGTCTCTCTGTGTATCGGTGAAAAGTTGGTTTCTAATTTATAAATACTTTACAAGGCTTTTCGCGTGATCAAAATTGTGACGAGTATAAAAAAATTTGTTTGCACTGTTGTCTTGTGCAATTTTTCAACGACAATTGGTCTAGTTTTTCAACATCATCATGGATTGTATATCGATCTATCGTAAAAGATATGGCACGTAGTACCTATAACGCGAAGAGTTTAAAATTCAACAATATTTTTACGAGAGGGTGTAATTTAATTAACGCTTCTAGGGCATTGTGTTCGCGCGAACAAACTAAACCGAGAGAAAAATGTTCCCTCTTTCTTTCAGAATCAAGTTTCCTTCCATATTGTAGTTCATTCTTCGAAAAATAAAAGAAAAACTAAGAAAGATTGAGAGAACTAGGTTCGAAGATAAGCGAGCTAAAAAGATTGCAGAAGGTAGTAGAAGCCGATCGTCTTCCGATCTCGACTTTTCGACGATGAGCAGCAGCAACGGGTGCTATTGGCGGAAATCGAAGACCCCGATACACCACACCTACTTCAAATTGATGAGATTGATAGAAAGAAAAAGAGAAAGATGGAAGTGTGTCGAAACGTGCCGATATCTTTCGAAATATTTTCTAACGTAACATTTTTCATCGTACAATCTCTGACTCTTGTTCTCACGCAATATTGTCAAAACGCGAAGACGCTTCATTTTGATTTATTCGATTGGAAAACTTCGCTTCGCTATTTTTATTATTTTGTGATTTTAGAGCGTAGAGTAAAAATGGTAAAAAAGAAAATAAAAAGAAAAAAGAGGCAATGGTCGAAAGAATAGAAAAGAAACAAGCGTCGACGGGACGTTGAAGTGTTTCTTCTTATGCAGTTTCTCGTAAGGTCGACGTGCTGCTGCTAAAAGTCGGAGGGGCTCGTATGTAAATTCCAAGCGGAGAAAGTCAATGTCTAAAACGAGAGAAGATAAAGGAAGAGAGGGAGGATGGATCTTTTCTCTCGCGGTAGTTCCAAAGAAAGAAAGAAAAAAAAAAAGGAAAGAAAGAAAGAAAGAAAGAAGAGGGAGTTCGGTCGAAGCTTCTTTTCTATCCTCGCACAGAGAAACTGGCTTCGCATAATGTCTTCAAGCTACTGCGAGACTTTTTAAAGTCTTTTTCCCTCCTCCCCACCAGCACCACCATCATCATCCTCCTCTCTACATCATCAGGTCTTCCTCGACTACCCTCTTCTTCTTCTTCTTCTTCTTTACCTATAATACTCACTCAGCAAGCAACCAACCAGCCAGGCTTTATACCTTTGGTTTGCAAGCACGAAAGAGGAATTTTTCACGATGACATTCCATATATTCATGCCGCAGCCCATTATTATTCCCCTTCTCCTACTCCGTCAACTTTTCAAATTATTGTCGCGAGGTTATATTCAATTAAATAGCGAAAAAGGAGAACTAAATTCTCCGTTAACCCGAGCGTGAAATATTAAACTAAATATATCCGAAGGAGTAGGTGTACTTATCGACGTACGCGTCTCATCCTATCATCTCGTTCGTATGTCTCCTCAATCTCCAGCGATCTTTTTTCTTCATCTTTTCCTTCTTATTTTGCTCGATGCGTCATCGAATTAAACGACGCTAGTCAACTATGATGGTAGAATATATCTATATACCTGTCTCTTTCCTTCTTGATAACTCTTTCGAGTTCTTTCGTTCGATTAAATCGGGATGATCGGGGGTAAGAAGATCGTATACCTCGCGCCAGCTGCGAACAAATTAACGGAGACAGCTTGAGAGGAAAGGTTCGAGGAGTATAGACGTAGCTTGAAATTTTTACGATTCCGAGTGGTTCGACGAAATTTCTTCTTTTTTCCTCTTCGTTTCCTACCGTTGGTTCGAGACTTTTTAGCTGAAAATTGGTAAAATCGATTAGAGACCCTTTCTCGCTTCCTCTTCTTCTTCTTCTTCTTCTTCTTCTTCTACTTTTTCTTTTTTCTTTTCCCCCATTTCGGTCCTTCCTTTTACCTACATCCCTGCTACTACTTGCCAGGTAGTAGCTGGACTGTATGCATAATCGTAGAGAAAGTTCTTCTCGAGAAATCGTACCCGTTACGCGAGAAGAACGGGCTAGTCCTGTCACCCAGCGACTCGCCATTAAAAACTTTTCACGAATTATGCGGAACTAAGTTTAGAGTATGTGTAAGAGCGAGGAGTAGTAGAAGTAGAAGCAGATTTGCGTTGGATGCTTGGAACATTCAAACTTTTCAAATATATAACTAAAGAAACTAAAAGGATTTTGAAGGATTTGAAAGATTTGAAAAATCTTCAACCTTATTATCGATCCGTCTCTCTCTCTCTCTCTCTCTCGATTATTTCATTAATTATTATTAAAAATCATTCGAATAAATATATAAATGCCTGAGAGAGGATTGTAAAAAGGTTAAGAATAAAAAAAGATTTAATTTGATTTGATTTGATCTGATTTGATTGAAAAACGTGTTAAAAGAAGATAAGCGTATGTCTGAGCTTGTCGTCTAGAGTATTATCAGCGAGCTTTGATAGTTTTTGGACCATTTAAGCTGGCATGGCAAGTGGCTCAGTCTCGTTGCTCGTTCATCACTATGCTACGGCTCTGAGAGAATAAGGAGAAGAGCGAATTCAAGACAAATTGCACTCTCGGTGCTTCTACTTCTTCCTCTAGACCATCTTCCGAGATCGAACCAGATTACTCTTCTTCGCTCTCTGACTTTTCCTCTTCCATTCACTAGATCGCTGTCATCCTTTCTCTTTTCCCCTTTACATTCCCCGCCTACGTTTATCTTCTTTCATCAATGCCTAATATTTTTTTCCCCTAGGAATGTGTGCAACCTAAAGAGCCCCTTTTAAGCCTTTCATTTTGCACGACGGTAAAAAATTATGAAACGCCGTGTACTTGGAAAATGATATTGAATTTGGGGTCGTCGCGATATCAGGAGCCGCGCGTGCAATTTTATTTTGCAAAATACATTTTCGAAATCGTCATTTCAATATAATATTTGTATTCTGCAAGAGAAAAGTATAGGGAAAAGGTAGGAAGAAAAAAAATATCGTCCCATGGGATGGGATGGGATAAAGGTTGCTGCACGTCGATCGACGTTACGCACCGTTCGTGCTTTTCGAGAACAAATGTATTCTCTGTAATTAGCGCAAGCCCTGCAATTAACCCGCCCTCTGATTAATTAACCATTTAGAATTAGCGCGCATAGGTGGTAGTATTCTAAGTAGAAGAAAAAATCACCGACATTTGTTTTTTGGCTTTTAGATGACTATAACCGCGAATGAGAAAAAAAAAACAGAAAAAAGTTCCGCGTACAAATATGTTGTAAACTTTTGTCTCGACGCTTAATCCGATTGACGTATGGTGACTACAAATTAACAAGGCGCGAATGAAAGGAGTGACGAAAGGGGTGAGGAAAGGGGTGACGAAAAGGGGCGACGAAAAGGGACCACTGACGACTAGGGAAACCTGACGGATTATCTTTATGTCATTAGCTTTTGACGCAAAGCCAAAGCCACGACGACACCAAACGTATTTACATACATTGATTAGGAATCAGCATGAACGGTCCATGACCATGAACGAGAAAATGAATGTCTCTGTAGGGATTTCTCTAGGGATCTCTCTAGGGATATATCTGCGATGTGGTAGGCTAATGATCGCGCGATGCTCCATCGATTTCCTCTGCCATTCCTTACTTCCAATTTAATCGAATGAAACGATATATGTGAAATACGACAAGGAATTCAATGGTTCATTAAATTTCGATATTCGAATAATCTTATCGCGTGCGCGCATAATCGAATTTATCGCAAAACGATAGATAAAGTATAAAAATGATTTTAGATCGTTCCAGAACGCGCGTTAATTTTCTATTTTTTTTTTTTTAATTAAGCACCACCGCGCTTGCACGTGACCAAAGAATTGTTAGAAAGATCGATAATCGATAAATATCATTAGATATCGAAGGACAAATGTATATAGATGTTAATGAATTCTAACAATTGATCGGATTAACAAAGATCCGTCGGACGCGATATTCACGTGAACGTATCGTGCGATTACTGGAAATGTTCGAGTTTGGATAACCATCTTCGATATCTGCGTTTCGATTACTTAAGGATTACCTACGCGATATCTAAACTTTTTCTTTTTACACAAACAACAGCTGACGGTCAAAATTTATTGGCAAACTTGATTCTATTGTAATATCTTCGTTGGACAGTTTGTTCAAGATAAAAAATAATAATTAAAAAAAAAAACCAGAAATAATATTACAAAGATAATAATATTTTCTCGATAATCACTATATATTGGTAGAAGTATTTATTCAAAAATTCTTGTATAAAGTTTATTTCGAACGAAAAAGAACAAAATAAAATAAAATAAAATAAAATAAATAAATGTACCTAGGGGTATACTCCGACACACGATGGGAAGAGATTGAATAAAGAGAGACGAAGCTAGGGGGATGATAATTTTCTCGTTAGCCCGAAGCGATTCCGATCTTCGTTAGAGAACCGGACGAAAATTCGCATTTCGTCGTCGTCGTCGTTGTCGTTGTCGAGCTTTTAGCGAAATCTCCATGACACGTGGCATACTCGTTACACGACGTGGTTACGAAGCCGAGAAACTAACGTCGTGTACTACTGGCCAATTATCTCGAAGGATCCCACGGGACGAACGGTTGGAAGCCTAGAGAGATAGGATATCCTGGAAAGCGAAAACTCGAATCGCGAATTTCCGCTGATTGCTTTCCTCCCACCCCGATCCCTCTCTCTTCACCTTTGGTCCTCTTTCTCTTTATCCAACAGTACCATCAGTAGCAACGCAGCAACAACAACATCATACAATCCTTTCAGTTGTGTCCGTGCAACCATTGTCAGCCAATTAAGCCACTCGAATTCTCATTTCCACCAGTTGGGTAGCTACCAGCGACACGTTATTGTATATTTTCAAGTATCCACCCCCTCTCTCTTTCTCTCTCTCTTTCTCTCTCTCTCTCTCTGTCTATTTTCTTTCCCCCTCCCCCTTCGTTCCAACCCTTCTTTCCAACCACTCTTCCAGTCTATTGGAAAAGATATGAGAGACTCCGGGCGCGTTGTTTCGCTTTCATTCATGACGTCCACAACATTTTTTATTCTATTACGGTCTATTATCTTACCGGCATACAGAGAGAAAGAGAGAATTCTCTTCTGTGTTTTATAGTGTACCTTTATTTTAGCGTTATATAATAAATTGTGCTGTGGTTAATTGATGTTGGAAAAACGCTGACGTTTCGGCGTATGCAATTTCATTTCAAGTTCTTTTCTTTTTCTTTATTTGTGATCCTTGAAATTGGAATACATAAAACGTGAGTGTTATTTGGAATTATTATCAGTTATTTAATGCATATACTGTAATCTATTGAATTCATTTATGAAAAGAAAAATAATACAGAATATCTGAAGAGAGGGAGAATTGTATTTTTTTCGTAAGTAAGATATTTAGCAAAAAAAGACAATGTAATTTTGTTCCCTGATCATTGTCAACGTAACAGAATTATTTTTTTCGCCGGGGTGTTGCATCGGACGTTAGGTTGCATTTGATTTCAACATAAATCAATTTCTGTTGGATCTTCTGACATTGTATATTACAGCCTTGTCCTTTTCCGGTCTCGTTCATTCTCTCTCTCTCTCTCTCCCTCCCCCACTCTCTATTTCTCCCCTTATTCGTAATTCTACGTCGGTTCGTTAGTCGGCCGCGAGCTAAAAGGACGAATTGAATTTTGCACGGTTCAGAACGGAGATAACGGTTAATGATACAGCGGTTAATTGGTTAGCATCGAATAAACGATGAGAAAATTGTACGACACAATCGTGAAAATGAATCACTGATGAAGTTTTCTTTTCATATTATTTTGTAGAAAATATTTTCTAAAATATATAAAATATTCTAAACGATCCGAACAATCATAGAGAGACAAAAATGTAAGAACAACCGTTCAATTAGAAAAAAAGAAAGGGAAAAGAAAGCAAACAAACAAAAATATCTTTCGTTCCAGCAGAAAAAATATACTCGAATTCGGAATCTTGTTCGGTCGAGAGGACAGAAGTAATGGATCGGAAATAAAAGCTCCTTCGAGATATCCATTATCGCAACAAAGTTTATTACGGAGTAACATTTTCGACAAAAATCAGTTTGTCGCTGGCAAAAATCTTTATCCCTTATTCCATATGGATAGATAATAAAAATACTGAGAGAAATAATATTGAAAATGTTATATGTACAACTTTAACATTAATCTCTATTTTAAAAAGAATCGCAATAATATATATAATATAATTGATATCACGAAATAATAAATCCTCCATTTAATTGAACCATATGTCATTAAGAATGAAAAAGCCAATTAATCCGTGGCAATATAAAAGTTAACATATTCATATGTTACAACTGTACAATATGTTGATCGAGGGTTTTGCATAAATAGCAGTAGCCAGGCAACTGTACAATAATAAAGACATTACGTTTGAGTTTACGCAAGGCTAATATAGACAAAGATGACCACACACACACATACATACACATAGGCATAGTATGCCGAGGAATGGAAATTACAAACGACAGATGGTAACGTACTGCGAGCCAAGGTCCATTAACCGAACGTAGAACAGTCGGGCACAGAGATAGGGAGAGAGAGAGAGAGAGAGAGAGAGAAAGGGAGAGAGAACAAAGGGTTCCAAGGGACCAAATATCGACGATATACGAGACGTACCTACACACTCGGACGGAGGGGGAAGGTCCTCCTTGCCCGATGGACGAACGTCAGCCGCTGTGTGCTGGAATTTGATGGATTAAGCGAGAGTTCGTGTCCGGACTTTCGCTAGGGTGCATATCATTGAATACGTCAAGTCGGTTCCTCGCAATTAAAGTCCAAGTTCCAAAGCTAGCCCTTCTCTATCCCTCACCTCCCACCACCTTTTCCTCCTTTTTACACAGAATACTCCAGAGTCTACTACCTTGGTTGCTTCCCTACCTACCTACCTTCCTTGTCTCGTTCTCTGATAAAACGTAATTAAATCGTTGGGGAAAAAGAAATAAGGATAGAAACAGAATGTTGAATATCGTTTGTTGTGTGCACTCGCGCGGATCTCCAATGGGGACAGAGATTATATATTCTATCCCCCGCTCTCACCCCGTAGCATTTCTGGAAGCAGAAAATGGTTCAATGCGACTTCCTTCGATTCCTGTAACAGGTGCTTATCGGTGTATATACAATATTCGACATATTTGCATCGAAACAAGTGACGAAATTTTTGTAAAAAAAAAAACTCAAGCAAATGTAAAAAAAAAGAAAAAAAAAAGAGAGTATTTATTGGCAGAAAAGATCAAGTGTTATTGAATAATGGTCGTAAACACGTTTCAGATGGTCATGCACGTCGATGAAATCAACGAGCATTGGAAAATTGCATTCGTCGAAATGTTTATTCGAAATCAATGAGCATTGTGTCCGATTAACGATCGGTCCTCGATGGCTAGCGGTAATCGAGAGATCGTTTAACGGCTCGTTGCTTTTCACGGGGGCCAGTAATTTGCAAAATAATCGAAAGGATTGCTATTAAGTGGTGGGAATTTCAAACGAGTTCGAGTGTTGGCTCGAGTTTTGTGTAACGAGCTAGTTATATGTATATATCGTGATTTGTTTTGTGGGAAAGGAAGAAAAATATTATATATATATATATTGTGTGTGTGTGTGTGTGCGGACAAAATAAACAAAATGAATGGCTATTTAAATGATATGAATAATGTGCTGTTATCCGAGTAGCGATGATACGATAAAAAGGCAAGAAATAAAAAATGAATTCCGTTTCGTACTAAAAACGTCCCTCGTATTATATACTTGAAAATAAGTTCGAGCACAATGGCGTACTATTCTCCTCTACGTTCCATCCGCAAACCCGAAACTTTCCACTTTCCTTTCTTTACCCTCCGGCATAGCGAGCCCGCGCAAATTCTCTCGCAAACACGAGGACTTCTTCTTCGACGAGGGGGGTTGCTGCCCGCATTTGGTCATTTCCCAGACTTTCACGATAGAAGGAGAAGGACAAGAAGAAAATAGAAAAGAGAATGGAAAGTTATGCACGTGAAAGGATAAAATAAAAAGAATTCAGCCAGTGTTTTTCTTCTACGAATTAAAAGTCTAGGAAAAATTCTCTTGTCATTTTTAGAAGGAGATAATGAACTCCATCTGAAAAATATTAAGTTGTCCCATAAGTTCCTTTCTTTTTGGCTATCCATATACAAAAAATCCCTGTAGAAAAAGATTTTAAAAGAGGCTTTGTCAGCAACGATACGAGAGCTGCGAGACGACTGAAATCGATGCCATAAACTTACTTTACATGATTACAAACATAGCCGGCTCGAAATCATACATAGCGTGGCGCGGAAAGAACTTATGGGACAACCTAATATATGTATTGTTTACAACAAAAATACAGTTTTTCGCGTGGGTGGAAAATAATCTCTACTATTTTGTCTCCACTCTTGTTTTTCTATTTTTCCGATTAATCGGATTTACGTTCACGTTGAAACGCGTCCGCGTTAATTCCATCTTATTGTATTTACAGTTTTTGTAATCTTACACCGAGGAAGATATTTAGATGGTATAATATTTCATATATTCTATGTAGTATTCGCGTATGTATGCGTGTAATAGGAATAAGAGAACGTTTCCGTTTGAACTTCTTCGAACGATACAAGATCTGTTTAGGTATAAGAGACAAATAAACGGTTCGACGTGGCTCTTCTTTCCCCAAGGCAAGTTTAGGTCAACAAAAAGCAGATATCGAACTTTAGCCAGAAGTGTGCATTGCAGTAAGATAGAATGACAAACTAAAAAGAGGAGAAAGAAACGAAACAAGAAAGATACGAATGGTGAATGGAAAATTGATATATATAACTATTAAGTAGAAATATTTGTTAAGAAGAAAGTATCGAATAAACATAAAGTGTTGTTGATATTAATCATCGACAATATTGTTTCCATTAAATCTGTCTATTCTCGTTGATTTATCGTTCATCATCTTTTCTTCGCAAATAACTAATTTAGGAGTTATAAACTAGCTATAAAAAGAAATTCCAAGATCAAGGCTTTTTCCACATAGAAAACTATAACTGAGAAATTTCTTTACGTATAAATTGATTCATAGTATGAAACGTCTAGAGAAACTCGTGTACCATAAAGAAATACTTTTTCTTGCTTGTAGTCGAACGAAATAAGAGGAAGAAGCTCTTCGTTTATGAGAGACGAAAAAAGGCGAAGGAAGGTGAAGGAAGGCGAAGGAAGATAAAGGGAAAGGCTTGAAAGGAAAAGGCTTGAAAGGTAAAGCCTGAAACGACTGCGAGCAGCACCTTCATCGAGCTAAATAGATGCTCGAAGGCAAGATCTTGCAGACGCTCAGTGTAATACCGTTTGCTAGAATCCAGAAGAGCCGATGCGAAGGCGAAACAAGTTTGAATAGAGCCCGCATTCCGCATCGAATACCCGAGAAACTCATTAAGGGAGTTGCCATTGACTGGGGAGGGTGCCAGCTGTGCAAGTGAGCAGGACTACACCAACGTAGAATCGACAGCCAGGTACTATACTTACAATTACAGTAGATAGTATGAGTACTCAGCTGATTACGACTAACTTTATAAGATATACCTTACGACAAGTAAATAATTCAAACATACCTGACATTACCGCGCAATGATCGATTCTCTCTCTCTCTCTCTCTCTCTCTCTCTTATTTCTTTTTTATTTTCCTTCATTTCTTGAAACTACTTCTTTTTTTCCTTCATTTCTTGAAACTACTTTTTTCTTGTTTTTATATTTGACGTCATTTACTTGCATTCTTTATACATTTTTTATTTCATAATATATCAGTTAGACGCATGAGTAAGACAGTGTTCAATCTACCATAAAGGTTAACGCAAATCAGCCTGTTTGACGAGCATTCTTATATGCATTTGCATACATTATATTTCACGTTTATCTACCTAGACGTATGTTTGCAAAAATCATTATCAGTATTTCGCGATATCGTACTATTTTATTACATTGAAAGGTCAGTTTTGCTTTATTATCGTGAAACGGTTTTTTATTCGAAGATTGTTCTCTTTTCACGCTAATTTCATTTCGATCTACTAAATTATACTTGGATCGTTCGGAATAAAGTTTTCCATTATAACTGTGACAAATGTGGTATATGCGAATGCTTTTAAGTGGTATACCATTTGAAAGAGATAGAAGTTTAACAAATGTACACGTGACAAAGTGGAAACTGGGAAGACCAAGTTGATCCAAAATCTCGTCCTCTGCTCTCGGCTAGAAATTGAATGGCACTCTCGTGTTCTTGTCAACTGGGTCAGGCACACTTTGGGTTGGGCTGGCGAAAATGGGCCAAAGGCTACCTAACACCGAATCAAATATCCGTTTCCGTTTCCGTTTCTCCGTTAACCGGGAACGAGCTATAGCCTTTGGGGATGACAAGCTTACCGACTCCATCTTTCACTCTCTTTTCGATACTAATTAACTTTCTCTCCAACCGTTGTATGACCACAACTGAGATTGTTAGTTCAAAATTTCACAAGCTGACTACTCGAATTATTACTAATTAAACCTTTTTTACCCTCGAGGCCTTTTTCGTTCGACCGAACAAACAACTCCAAACGATTTTCCGCATATTTGATTAACGTTTAAATACTTTTATATATATATATTTTATTAACAAACAAAAAAAATGAATAGCTTTTCCACGCACAAAAATGTTAACCTCTTACAATAACGATAAAAAGTATCAAACGATCTTTTATTATCAATCGATTTCTCGCTATTTATAAAGATATTATCAATTAACAGTAGGCAAACAATATTATCCATATCTCTCGAGGAGATAGAAAAAAAAAAGATAAAATAAAAATACAGTTATATTGCAACACTCTCGCATCGGTTTATACGATTTATTATTATCATTAGATCATCAGGTAAATAGTAATTACTCTAATAATATCCTGTTTTCCGTTTTTATTTGTCAGTAATGTCTGCTCAGTTTACGTCTCTATCATCTTGATACGATTAGCGTCTGTCTAAGTCGTCGCGAATCAAGTATAATCGATTTCTCTGACGATAATAAATAGATAAAACGGCCTGAAGAAACAAACAAAAAAATGGGAAAATCTTTCCGATCTCTTTTATAGAAATCTGACGCGACGTTAGCGAAATCTGTCGGTTATCCATTCACCGTAAGAAAACTTATCTTTTTCAGTTCTTTCTGGAACGTTCAGATAGTCATATGTACTTACTTAGCTACGATCTAATATTATAAACTCGGATCGACAATTTTATCGATTAGATTTCTATCCCCTCGAAGATTGAGAGATCTATTACTCGTGATATCGTATCAAAGATAAACGATTGTAGATCGCATAATAATGACGTCATTATGTCTCCCAGTATTTACGGAAGCAAGAATTCAAATTAGATTTTCGTAAGATACATAACTACAAGAATATCGATGTATCATCTAGCGGTGCAACTGAAAATCAAATACAAGAAACGTGGTAAAGTGCAAATCAACGTTATCTTACCAACGTGCAATAGTTGACGTAATCAAAGAAGAGAAACTACACAACCGAAGATACCGCATTTGGTAGAAATCATATTATGTTATTACTTTGTCACGTGTATCTGATCTAATCGCGATAATTCATCAATGTGATCACGCTTTTCTTTTCACATTTAAAAGTTTAATTTTATTTTTTTTTGTATCGATACATCAATAAGTTACATAGTTAATGTGATTGATAAATTGACAATATCGAATAATTTGTAAACGTAATTCCAACCTGTTATTTTTTTTTATCTATGACCCTGAAGAAAACGATTAATAAAAAGAGAGAAAGGGAATAGAAACGATGAAGGAGGAAAGAAAAGAAAAAAAAAGAAAAAAAATAATTTATCACACAAAAATAGCATATTAAGTACTGTTAAAAACCGGTTTTTATTCGTTATCGACTTATTAAAAGTAGAGGGATTCCCTATACGTTTTCGGTATTGCTGTTGGAACGATTAAAAGCAGCTCGAGAAGCGCGAGTCCGTGCGTGCGTATCAATTGAATCGTTTGACCCGTTTTTATTGGCAAGTCGCAGACAGCGTGTGTGTCGGGTGGGCTTTAGGCTCCGGAACGGGACGGTTGCCAGTAAAGCTCACTCCTTCTTGCTATCGAGTGTTTCTCGAAGAGGTTTCTCGAAGAGGTTTCTCGAGGAGGAGTCCCGTTCTCGCTCGCTCGCGAATCTTACAAAAATGTGCGTCCCACGTAAATACATATTTTAATAATTCGAAATTTTAGATCTCAATACGCGAGAAGAGAATTCGTACCGTGCTCTTCCAATAAAATCTCATTTGTCAAGTCACATGCGAGAAAAAAGGGGGTGACCGGGACTCTTTCATCATCACGGATACCTTCTTCTACTTCTACTTCTACTTCTACTTCAACGACATCCATCCATCTACAATTAATATATTTCGATTTATAATTCGATTATAACGCGTGGAAGTGTTCGACTCGAGCGAACGGATCTTCTTCTTCTTCTTCTTCTTCTTCTTCATCGTGTCAATCATTTTTCCGTCCAACTCATTGTCTCCTTGATCTTTGGATATGGTCAGAAAAACATCAGAGGAGAATAAGGTCTCTACTATAACTGGTAAGAATCAATTTCTCAATTGTTCCATACATTTGCATAATTGTTAATGTCATATGATATGTTTCTTTTTCTTTCTTTCTACTTTTTTAACCGATCCTCCCCAACAATATTTCATGTTCTACGCATTATTTTAGGTAACGTCATCGTCGATGAACCCGCCAATTATGAAAGAGCCATTTCGGTTACCGGTACGTTTTCTCGTCAACAATTATTAATGATAAATATGAAATTATTTATGTGTGTAGTAACACGTATGTAAATAATTATTAAAAAGTAATGAAACATGTTAAGTGTTATCCATATAGATAGATTACCTGTTTGTCAAATTATTAAGGAGTCACATTCTCATATTTCACTAACTAATGTCGTTAATTAAAAATGATTTATCTAATTTCGTCAAACGATGAATTGACGAAATATGTGTTTGAACAACAGTTTTTAATTGCAAACTAAAAACTTATTCTTAGGTTTCGGATTGTTCAACGTTTTACTCTTCGTGGCAACAGTGCCAATCGCGTGGACAGTTCTCTTCGACACAACATCACCGGCATTTATTTTAGCGTCAGCAGAATGCGACTTGCAACTTACATTTTTTCGAAAAGGCGTCCTCATAGCATTCCCCTTCATAGGTAAAAGCAATTTATATTTATTCTTCATAAATCCACAAATTTTTCCAACCGCACTATCTTTCGTTATCGCTTATCCTTCCAAGAATGCACATATTATATATAAGCTAAATTGTGCATTATCGTAGCATCGTTCAAATGAACGTTTCGTTAAATAGAACAAAATTATACTTCGAGTTATAGTCGACGAAGATAAAAATATGAAAAATATTTCATGCATCGAAAAGTCGAATGATCTTTTTAAAAATGAATACTGCTAAAAAGCTTATCTATTTTTTTTGTATATCTCTCAACAGCAATGTTGGCCACTGCTTCATTGTGGGATTACGTGACGATCTACGTAGGTAGAAGGACCTTGTTCGTTCTTGGCTTACTAGCAAATTCTATCCTAAATATACTGAGCACTGCTGTAGATTCGTACCACGTGTTTTTGCTCATCAAATTTATCAGCGGCATTATGTGAGTAAAGAAAGAATAAAAATAATATAAAAGGAGAGGGAAAGATAGAAACACTTAACATGCAACAAATGACACTCCCCCACAAACACACACACACACGTAGATAGAATTTTTCTTCGTGTTTCGCTAGCTTAGTCATTTTCTTATCTTGCCTGAGGTTATAATATCACTAATTCGTACTCGATGTAGCTCTATTTTTACTGTTTGCGTATGCACGTGTACACGTTGTGTTACGTATATGGAAAATTTCAGAATCGGTGGTCCACCCTCGATGGTGATGGGATACTTAACAGAATTTCACTCTGCAACATACAAAGCACGTTTTGCCGCTTGGTCTGGTTTTGTGTTTTCAATGGGAACTATTGTACCGGCAGGTAAGAAACTACCATTTATTTCTACGTATCGTAGCGAGATGAAATTTCATTCGATAAATATATATTCTCATAATTAATATATTTAATCGTTATTATTAATTATTTATGGTTTCGATATAGCTTTGGGTTTTACTATCCTGCCCCTAGAATGGGACGTCGATGTATTCGGTAAAACTTACAACAGCTGGCGAATTTACTTGCTGATTTGTTCGATACCACCTGTTCTCGGATTTGTGACAGCAAGCATGTTACCTGAAAGTCCGAAACACCTGATGGAAATGGGAAGACAGGATGTCGCTTTGAAACTATTTCGTAGGATGTACTGCATGAACACGCGAAAGCCGGCCGATACGTTCCCGGTAAGGTTCGTAATTAATCGATGTGTAGTAGTCGTTATACAGCCTGGGTCAATAACAATTCATTTCATTACATTTATACATTGGCAATAAGAAAAGAAAATAATATTTAATATCGATCATTTCTTCTTATCTGCAAAATCAAACACGAAGTATATTTTCTTTGCTTGTTGCTTTTAAAACAATTGTTATCGACTCACCCGGTATATCTTTCTCCTATCATGTCGATCGGTTAATTAAAGACGAGTTTTAACGCAAAAGTTTCACCCAACACACGTAACTTTAGCGAACCTTCGCGAAATCGAATTTACGCAAACTGTTAACGTGGAACATAGCAAAAAGATAGGAAGAAAAGTTTTCCTAGCTTGAGGATCGTAAAAGTAATTATAACGGTAGCACGCGATAGTAAGGAAATAACTTTCTTTTCGAGCTTCTTCACAATCTTTCTTCCTTTTTCTTTATCTCCCCTTTCTCTCGATTCTTATTCGAACCAATCAACGAATTTAATCATTTTCTCTTTCTCGATTTACCCTATAAATCGTTCGGAAAATTGTTCGGAAAATTGTTCGGAAAATTGTTCGAAAAATTGTTCTGAAAATCATGCGATAACTTTAACGTTAACTCGTCATTCAACGTACGTCATAATGAAGAAGCATGGTAATAGAGACTATTTTAACGACGTGGTTTAATCAATGCACGTAAATTGCTGAATATTACGCTCCCGTATCTCGTGGGACTCGTTTACGGACGAACGATCGCGTTAATAATCAAAATTTCTGACATTCCTACCGACGAAGCTACGAATATTTAGCCATCGTCTGAATTTTCACATTCTTCTATCTCTATCTCTCTCTTTTTCACGCATTTTCTACAGAATCTCTCTCCGTATAAGACTAGACATCAAATAAGAATACCTCCTCTCTTGTGCATAATGTGTTTAATATCCAATAATTAATATTGCAAATTGATTGATAATTATTTAATTAATAAATATATAGGCAATACGTGTGTTATTGAAAATTAAAGCTTTGTGGAGTGCTACCATATTGTACAAATATTAAAATATTATATATCAATATGCATAATTAAACTATTTACGAATGAAAACGATAAATCATTCGTCGAGCGAACGAAAGTCGATATAATTTACGAAGCATATAATATTTTCCAACTGAATTTATAATGACATATCAAGATTAATGATGTGACAATGTCTTATCGGTCGTTAAGTTGTCTGCGAGTTCTCCGCTATGATAGGACGAAAATACGCGTGACCTTTTTTTATTTTATTTTTTTTTCCTGCTACCTTTCCCTGATACTTTTAACAAACGGCCATGAGAGAGAGAGATATCCCTCCCTCCCCCACCGGGCCCCTCGTACGTGGAAAACAAACGACATTTTTTATTTACCGTGCCGTCCAGCGAGAAAGCACGTGGCGAGAAAGGGAGAAAGGGAGGAAGGGAGGAAATCGCCGTCTGACTGGAGAAAACAGAGAAACCGGCAAAATCGGATTTTCCGAGCGAATAGAACATTTAGATACCGGTACGGCGTGCTGGGAACGTCGGATGTATAATTCACCGACGGTATTCTAGACGGCCTCGCATTGTTCTCTCCTCTCGACGTTCGTTTTGCAGATAAAAGCGTTGCTCGTCCAAAAGACGCAATTACCACGGCCGACGTTAAAGGCGAGTCTCGAAAAAATTCGGATCGACCTTTACAACACGAAACTCTTGTTCTCGGCACCTTATCTGTCAGCGTTCTCCGTTCTAACTTTCCTACAATTTGGAAGTATGCTAGGGTAAGTATTACAATACTTATAAAGATTATTAATAAAGATACCAAACGATATGTATATTCTTGCAGTTTTAATACTATGAGATTATGGGTCCCGCATATGTTCATCATTTTAAACAACTATGATTACGAGCATTGGAAACCTGTCGGAAGAGCTCCAACGATATGTGAAATGTTGGATAGGCATGCTGCTAAACCCGGCAGACCATATTTAAACTGTACAAACTTTGACGATGCATGCTTCGAGGTAAGGCCAAACACCTGATACAAACGAGAAAACAAATTCTTTACTCGAAAGACACGATAATCGCTAAGAGATACACTTTCAGTTTGCACAACGATATCACCGATGATAATTAACTTGCTTTTCTTATTGTTAGTTAAACGATTCATATATATGATTTTGTTCGTTTTTTCTAGTGGAAAATTAATCCTTCCGTTTATCAAAATTCAACGATTATAGCATCCTCCGCTGTGCTATTTGGTTTTCTAGTTGGATTTATAATGACCAACAGATTACGAAAAAGAATAATTTTATGTAAGTTACTTGAAATATTTATTTTCATTAAAGACTCTTTTGTATGTTGGAACAGTCATCTTTTGTATTTTGATAAATAAGATCAATAAAAAATCTTGCAATTAATTTTCAAAAATCTATTGTAATCTTATCTAATTAACGTAGATATACGTCTCTAAATTCAATTGTGATACCGAGGCAGTTAATAATTTATATTCATTAGAATATCTATTCTTGGAGGAAATATTAAACTAACAGTTTGACTGTAAAAGATAAGGGACGATTCGAATAATGTCTTGGTTTAATCCGTGGATTAACAGATGCTACTGTTGCAGTTGTGGCCTTCCTGATATCACTGGCAAGCAGTTTTGGAATAAATTGGGCACAGGCACCTCCCTATATGCTGACGCTAGCAGCCGCCGTTATCGTGACATCAAGAATAGCGAGTAATATCGTTACCGCGGTGAATGCCGACGTTATTCCTATCCCATTAAGGTAATACCTCGCAAATAAAAAGAGATACACTCATCTTTTAAACTTTATCTATCTCGTAAGCGGTTCAATCCAGATCGCATATAATCTTCTTCTTCTTCTTCTTCTTCGTCTACTTCTACCAACATTCCTCTCTTTTTCTTTTTTTTTAAATCTTTCATAACACCCTTTTGATTGAAAAGTTTCAACGAGATAAAAAAAATAATAACGACGATATCCTCGGAGTAAAATAAGTCTAATCGTTTTTATTCTACTTCCTCGTTCTTAAATAGAAGAATCTCTCGTGAGAAAACGAGAAAAATTTTTCTTTTTCTCTTTCTCTCTCTCTCTCTATCAGGCTACATTTCACTGAAATAAGGATAGATAAAAAGCCATTATAAATACAAGAGGTTCGCGACGTGCTCCGTTAACCGAATCGTTGCATTAATTTAAGGGCCACCAGCGTGAGTATCATCACGTCCTCCGGAAACTTAGGAGTCATATTGGGGAATGTCATTTTCTCTGCACTTCTTGACTTCCAGTGTCTCGCAGCTTTTCTCGGTATGGCCTGCTTTTCCATAGGTAAGTATTCATATTTCATTTTACATTTATATATTTAATCGATACTTACTTTATCTCGTTAATACTCGCGCGTATTATTATTATTATTATTATTTTATTTTCTATTAATATGATATACAAAAAATATACATAATTAAGAGAAGAACATGCTTGAAATATCTTTAATATAATTTTCGGCACAAAATATACTTATTTTAGATAAAATAAGTATCGTAAAATATTTTCACAAAGATGTATATCTCAATGAATAATAAAGTCTAACAGATATTTATTTTTATGGCTAATCATTTTTTAGTCTGCATCCTGGTAACGTTTCTTCTTCCAAAACCGATAAAGACATCGCCAGAGAGTTTCGCATAGCACAAGATCGTTAGAATGATTAGACAGAAAAGATTTATATCTACAAAGTGCATATATATATATATATATAAAAATATATTTTTTTATCGTGTTTTGATACAGACCTGAATGGAAGAAAAAGAATGAATAGCGTGTATTCGGCTGTGAAACATGTTTCGTAGGATGTACCTGACAAACGTACGCTTTTGTCGATTTCATAATAAAAATGTGACCAAAGAATTACACTTTTATCCCATGTGTCATATAAAACACTTCGATAACTTTATTACGACAGTGTAACAACCAAATATGAAAATAACCGAAAAATGGAAAGAGAGATATGGAAAATAAATATAAATATAAATATATATATATTATATAAAAAGAAAAATATGAAAGAGGGAAGAAAGATTGTGGGATATCGATCGAATTGTGTGGAACGATTTAGCATTGCGTCGATTCTCTCTAGTCCATGATAATTGCATTTCGTTCGCAAACGCAACTCTCGAAAGGCAAGCGAAGCGACAACAATTACAAGAATGACCCACTTGGCAAAGTTCCACCAAGCAAATCATTATACCGGATAACAACGATGGTCCCTCCTCGTTGTTGTCGGATGTTATCTCCACGGAATGCAGTTTCTCCATTGCAATTCTTCCCCCCCCCTTCGGCCCTTCGTTTACAAACGATGCACTCGCGTGCGGTTCATTCGACTCGAATTCTCCAATTGCGCGAACTGAACCTACGATATTTTCTACCTAGTTTAGATTATTACTATAGAATAATAAGCCCCAATGTATTACCTACTTATATTATATAACTCATTTTTGCATATTTAAGGTTTATATGTATTCATAAATACTTATGTATAATATGTTCCAACGTCTCGTCAAAAGTCTATCATAAATTTCATTTTATTTTATTTTCAATCAAAATATCTTTGTATAATATTAAAATCTCTCTCGTGGAAAATCATTAAAAAGAAAAAACAAAAAAAAAATAGAAAAAACGGCATTTGTTATATTTTTAATTAGCGTAATATTAATTTACATTCCTAGTTTAGAATTAATCATATTTTTACGTTAGATTGTAACATTCCATAATTTTTGTAAAACGACGTTAGAAAAATTCGATACAGGTATGGACGATTGAATGTATATCATACTGTAACTTTTTTTTATTAAGTAGATAAATATTCTTGTACATAAGAAAAACAAAAAAAAACACTCTGACATTTCGTATCTTTTTTTTCTTTTTTGTACTTGTTACATATATTTGATATATAAATGTTATTTTCCTTACTAAGAATATTGTTTAATCTTTCGTAAGAAACGATTCTTGGGTTATTTCCTTCTAACGAGAAAGTATAGCAAAATAGCAAGGCTGGCTTTCGTTAATGGGATTTCATGGGAAATTAAGCGATAACAGCTTAATGTTGTGGCAATACTTATCCCGCTGCATGATCTAATGCAAGCTCGTGTACGTTGAGATAAGGGAGTTATTACAGGTTGTCTACAGTGCTGGTTAATTAGTACGATCGCTATCTTTCTTTTCATCGGACACGAAATATATATATATGTGTCATCCTAATTAATAATACAAATTTAGAAAGGAAAGTCTCTACGATCATTGTACTTATTCGTCAATGTTCTCTTTACTATCCTACCTATATTCCTTTCGAAACTCATCTTACCGAAATACACCTATAAATATATACGCGTATACGTGTATGCACATGAAATGCATCCAAAGTGCGGAAGAGCTAACTTTCGATATTGCCAGAAAGATAAACATCCAAACTTACACGATGTTTAGGTATTAGATTAGCTTCCTACGTGAACTTAGAAGGTAACTTCCTTCCTTTCGAGATTACAGGGCCATCCGTTGCAACGATAATTCGTGTAACCTTAAGTAAATTAGTAGAATATTCAATTAAACCAATTTCTTAATACTTCATCAACACACACACGACAAGAAATATATTTTAATAATCATTGTATTCTTTTTTATTCATTCACAAAAAAAAAAAGAAGTAACAAAAATGTCGATCTAAATAGGACACTGTACATTTGTTAATAAACCGACCATACAATCTTTCACATTAATCGATATTTTAGTTATATATCTATACCTATGCATGCATATCTTTTTCTTTGGCTCTATTTCCTACGGTTTAATCTCTCGTCCGTGTTATAAAGTCCGGATCGCGGCAAATAGAGCGCAAGTTCCACAGCTCGATTGCTATGCAAAGTTATGCGACCGAGCAACAAGGACTTGTACCACGGAATACGTTTTCGAAGTACGTGTGTTCGCTAGCGTGTAAGCGTTAAGAGTATGCGCGTGAAAATTAATAAGCACCATGTAGTGAATTTTTTTATGCAAAGGTCAACGTTCTGGGAAAAAAATTCTAAGAACGTAAAAGTATTTAAAAAAACATACAAGGACCGAGGGGCGATAAAAGTTACAATCAAAAAATTCTTAATATTCATATGTATTACTATTACATTTTTTTTTCTCCAATGAATAAAAACATTATTTCTTACAAAATAAGTGTATTTATCTATTATTTATTTTTTCATTTATTATAAAATAAAAAAACTGTAAGGAAAGAAAAGAACGAGTATGATTAAAAAGGTTGTAAGAAGATAATACATATTATGCACCGCAGAAAAATTGGCATAGAACCTCAACAGCAAAAAAAATCAATTGCTGACTTTTTGTTTGTCTGTTTTTCTCCGGTCATTCTAGCTTCAATATGATATGGGTTTCTTTTTTTAATCTAGTAAGTCTTTTTCCTGTACCTATTCTAAGACAATCGTTCTTTACGAGTAAATTCCTTTAATTAATAATTAAAACAAAATACCTACATTAGATTTTTAATTGTTGTTTGTTTTTAATTGTATATAGAATTTAATAACACATTCACTTTGTGTAAACTACTTGTTATTAAAAGTTACCTGAAAATAAGAAAGTTTAAAATATATTGAAATTCTAGTAACATGGCTAAGCCGATATCAGTAATAGTAGTGCATTACCTTTATCTTACGAGCCGAAGAAAAAAACGCAAAAATAAAGCGAGCAATTATGGGTTTTAAATGAGCAATTAGTTAGCAATTAACTGCAATTATTCTTTTCTTTCTGCGGTGAAAATTTTGTACTGTAGATAAACCGATTTTCCGACCGAAATCTGATGGTAACTTACCTTACCTGGTGGTAACTAACTTACTTATTCTTTTCTTTCCGCGGTGAAAATTTTTTACTGTAGGTAAAACGATTTACCGACTAAGATCTGATGGATGGTGATGGTTCTGAGGTAACTTACCATCAAAATTACCGACAGTAAAAAAACGCGAAAATAAATCAAGCAATTATGGGTTTTAAATGAGTAATCAGTGAGCAATTACCTACAATTATTCTTTTCTTTCTGCGATGAAAATTTTTTACAATTTTTGTGATTGTAAAAAAAGACTATACTATATTATTGCATACAGAAAATAAATTATTTATTGTTTTTCAATTCGTGTCTCAACAACCAAAAGAATATTGAATTCTTTGAATGAATTACATTCATTTGTTCCTCTGTTTTTTCTACGAAAACGAAATGTAAAATCAATGCTTACGAGGAAATCAACGAGACTCTGATACGATCACGTACGAGCTCAACATTTATATTCGAATCACTAAAATCTTTACCTTCCTCGAAAATGTTTTTTAGAATCTCGATCAATAACTTGTCGTTTTAAGTAAGCAAAGATAATAAAAAAAGAAAAAAAAAACAAGGAAAAAGACGTTATCGTATGATAAACACATATGCAGCTATAATATACATCAGGCATACAATTTTTGGATAGGTCTTGACACCTACTCTGACGTTTAACGTCAGTTATCGCTTAATCAATTGTATACGCACGGGCTCGTCTACGAACAAGATACGATAGTGTTACACACGCCTGAATTACGTCCAATCCCATCTACGATAATAACTGCTGGCTTGTAATAACGCAAACTATATTATCATCAAAAGAGACATATCGAAAAGGAAAGTAATAAACTGCGAAACGTCGTTTTACCTTGACCCTGCAATTTACCAATTTTCCGATCGAACGTCTTTAAATTATGAGATCAAAATTAAACTAAACTCAATATAACGAACACGCGACTCTTTGATTTTTTATTCGAAATACTATCTTAACATTTTTTTCAATATCGATAAATGATTCTTTTCTACGTCAATGTAATTTAATTAAAAAAGAAAAAAAGGAAACCGAACGAATAATAATTCGATAAACAAGGAAACGTCTATCATATCAATGAAATTATTTAGCAGATTCGCATGACGTTAGAAACTTGATCATACACCTGACGTAATCCTGACGCAAACTCGGATAGTTTGATAATTAATGATATTGCCTGAAATGAACGACAATTCGAACACTATTGGTTAAGCAAGTAGCATATCGCGCTTTAAGCGAGTTCATTAGCGTTTATTAGGCAATTTTCGAGGTCGTTTCTTTGGTAATTAATTATATCAGATGAAATATGTTTGACTTTTCTAAATTATTTTCAATAAACATACCTAATATTACGTGTTCGATTTCATTTATGGCAATTACCTGTGTGTGTGTGTGATTATACGAATCAAGGAATGAATGAAGATTTGATGATAGATCACTTTTATAATCACCGACTATACGTGCACGGATATTTGATGTTAATGCGAAACGTGGCATCTTGATTGTGCATGAATGCACATATATGTATTACAACACATAGCCATAACATCTCAGGGGATGATTCTACGTCTATGACTCATCGATATTTCCCCAAAATAACGTTCCTTAAATACGCAACATTTCGTTCAACTAATATACTAGAAGAAAAAATATAAGATTCAATTGAAATCTTATGAACAATTTGAATTGAAGACAAATACAGAAGATTTCTTTGAAATTTCTGTGAAAGTTTTTACTATGAAAAATCGTTTCGCACGCGTTTTTACAAAAGTATTGGTCTTTTGAAATAAAATTAGAGAAATAGATTATTCCCAGGACCGAAAACTATGTAGCAACACCCACGTTTTCTCATTTATCGTGTTCAAAGAATCGTGAAATCAAACGCGAAAACGGAGAATTTTCCCTTAAATTCTCCGAAAACAAAAAGGGAAACGTGACTGCGATAGTATAGAAAGAGACAATAGACAAATGGCAGTGATGATCTTAATGGACGAATGATTACTCTCGAAAGACATTCCCAGTGTAGGCTTCTCGTCCTATACCTCAAGTTCCTGGTCAATGAACTCCATTGCTCTACGTAGAAAGTTCGCGAAATTGAATCAATTGAAATGCACCCCTCGGATACGTAGACCAACCTCGACATGCCATAATCGTTGCAAAGGGGAACACAAGTATATTTTCCAAGTCGAAACGTTATTTTCCAGGGGTTGTAATTTAAGGGATTAACTACAAGAAGGAGAAACGGAAGAACGAACTAAGGGTTTCACTAAAAAGCAAATGGACTATCACGTGGACATAGCAAAAAGCCATTGACTCAACATTACTTGTTATCGAATGCATTGCTTAGAAAATATGATATTGTTGGCTTCCTGAGAGATGAAAGAAGATAATAGAGCAGAACGTTTCATTTATAACACATTAAATCATTCTTAAAAAACAAATTTCGTGTAATGAAGTCGCATCCAAAAAAAAAAGGAAGGAACTTATGCGTTTTAAAGACCCACGCTAGCTAACGGGGACTCTACTTTTCAAATTAAACTTGTATTAGAATTAATTTTTTCCTGAAAAAGAATAAAATAAAAATTACATTAAAATTATTATTGTTTGTTCAATAGTACCTGTAGAAATATATAAAAGTTATTAAAAAACATTATAAAGTAATTAGTTTCTGTATATTAAATATAAAACAGGAACCAAGGAGAAAGGAATAGGGATATGATATGAATAAGGGATTTAAAAGAAACTACTTACAATTATAATGTTTATGGTAAGCGGTCTTTGGCTAGATTTTACTTGCAATGGAATGTATAACATATATAAAATATGTTAAACATTATACTGAAAGTAAAATACCATTGCCCAGGTCTAACCACGGGGAGGTAACCGCTTCTGGAGACCCACGAGGGATGTGCATCCTAAAGATGTCCACATCCGAATATAATTTAAAGAAAATAAGATAATCAAAACGAGAACGTTTGTTAAAGAATATCACTCTTAGTCCCCACCATAAGAATTTCATCAATTCGCTGATAACACGCATCAACGTTTACATGGCAATGTCTAACGGAGAACTGATTAAAAAACAATGTGAATTAACGAAAAATTTGATGTTTATATATGAGACCAGTAACGAAATCAAATTTAAAAAATTCATCTCTCTAAAAACATAAAATAAAAATATATTACAATTATTTTCTATTTAAAGTATGTTACTAAATATGTAATGCTTAAAATAGTACATATGTGTTAAAACAATCTGTAATATAAAAAGAGTGTATTAGATTATTAAAATAATTGWTAAATAATTGATWGAAATGTCTATTGTTGTTAAAAAGATCGGTATATATGTTAGGAGCACCGTCCTCTTCGAAGTCTCGTGTAAGACTGAGTCATTGTCCTCTAGTAAATTACTTTTATTGAAAGTTGTTTATATGACTTTTTCAAAGTTGCGCATGTGTGTATAACGAAAATTTTAATTGTATTAAACAAAAATTAAGATTATAACGTTCTGATCTTACATTTTTTTTATTTTTTAATAATTGTTTAAATAAATATAACTTTGTTTTAACGTTCCCGTGCAGTGCTGACTTTGGAGGGGGAAATTTTTATTGTCTGGCTTAAGAAAGTATATATTTCGACAATTATTATGTTCCTATATACTATTTTTAACTATTCGATATTTTTCTATAATAGATAGAAAATATGCAAAATTATCAAGATCATCAGAGTTACGAATTTTTGCGGGTGGACTATCGCGCATAGTATATTGCGCAAGATGCGCAGCAGCGGCAACGCAGAGGCAACGCAGTTGCATCGCAGGGGGAGCCAGGGGTAATGCTAGAGAAAGGCAGTGGAAACGCCATATTGGAATGTGTCAGTTCTTCCAGCGTAGTGCATCATCTATTTTAATACAGGTAATTGAAAAGTATTTTACACCTTCCTATTATACATCAAACGATAGCTACACACAAGATTTTCATACGTGAGTGTTTTCAAAACGAAATATTAAAAAATACGGAAGATATAATCATCGATGTATCTCAGTTTCGCGCCAAACCTAACCAATGTTACTTAATAATATTATTTTCTA